>NW_016107639.1:396898-456025 GCF_001604975.1 Cebus imitator | reverse complement strand
GGTGGTCCAGGCGTGGATGTGAGTGGGCCGGGTGTGGACCCGGGTGGTCCAGGTGTGGATGTGAGTGGGCCGGGTGTGGACCCGGGTGGTCCAGGAGTGGATGTGAGTGGGCCGGGTGTGGACCCGGGTGGTCCAGGCGCGGATGTGAGTGGGCCGGGTGTGGACCCTGGTGGTCCAGGCATGGATGTGAGTGGGCCGGGTGTGGACGGGGGTAGTCTCCTGGGTCCCAGGCTGGGAAAGCTGGCAGAGCAGGACCCTGGCCAGCTGAGTGCTGCTCCCAAGGAGAAGAGCCAGAAGAGCACAGAGGGCCCCTGGGATTGAGAATTGGGGGCTGAGCTTTGTGGACTTTGGTGGTTCCTGTGGGCCTGATTGGAGAGGGTTCTGGAGAGTGTAAGGTGAGGACATGGGAGGCCTTGTGGAGAACTCCTGAAGGACATTTGCTGTGAGTGTGGAGGCAGAGGAACAGGCTGGGGGAGGGAGTTTGGAGGCAAGGCAGGGTCATCCCGTGTATCCTGAGATGGAAGGGATTAGCCAGGTGCGCAGCTGTGGGGATGCTCCTAGAGACGAGACACCTGGTGATGAGGGGCTGAGGTGGTGGTCAGCGAGCCCCCGAGCCCGTGGGTCTCCATGAAGAAGGCCCTAGCCTGGGTGTCCATGAGGAAGGAGGGGTATGCAGTCCCCTGGGGTGGAGGGAGGTCAGGCATTTGTGAAAGCATTTTGTTCTTTTTCTTTTTCTTTTTCTTTTTTTGCTTATTTTCCTCAAAAATAACAGGGTATCAAATTTGTTAAGGTCATTAACTAGACTTAGGCAGGACACATAAAAGCTATGAAATTCTGACAACACGAAAAGAGTCCTGTCCATGATTACAAGTCCGGTGGACGGCAGGGAGAACTTTGGTGGGAGGTTTGAGTTGAAGAACTAATGAGGAACCAAAGAAAAGTGTCGGCTGGCTCCCCCGGCTCTCCAGCCCTCCGAATAATCCCTGGGAGAAGCGTGATGGGGACGCGGAATTTCAGTGCAGGTTTAACCAGGGCACATGGCACGTGGAACCGGGAAGAGTGTGGCCACATCTGTCAGGAGAACTGGTGGTTTCCAGTGGGAAGAAAGCTCCCCTTCAGGGCTGCCTGTCGCACCGGGCACATCAGACGCGCCCACGAAACAGACGAGCTAGGATTTTCCATTCCTGATTTTCAGATGAGGAAGCCCAGGGTCAGAGTGGAGACCTACTGAAGACAAACTGTCTCTTAAATCTGAAATAAAGATTTAAGAGATCAGTCCTAGGTTGTCTGTCATAATAACAAAAGAACTGAGCTTAAAGTTTGCTAGATTCACTTAAAGCATGATTATATATTAGCTTGCTTTTATTATGAGAAAATCCATCTGATACTTACATTTATATGCAGTGATATATGAAAAATGATTATTTGTATTAAATATATGAAAAATCATATAAAAATAATTTACACATATAAATGATATATATAATATCATTGACTAGCTTAAGATATTTTCCATGAAATATGTAAACTTCACATAAAAATATTTAACAAATCTTCACAATTATGTGACTCTACAGCCAATCTTGAGTATTATTTCAAGATTGTGTATTACATGTGGAGAGCTAACATTATTTAATATGATAATATATTACCTGTTTCTCCCTGCCTTTCCTTACAAGAAAATATTAAAATTCATAGGGTGGTCAAGCAATATTATAACCCTTAAATATTTCATTTCTCAGAATTTTGGAATTCAGACAGCTATCAATACATCACACCCTGTGACAGCACAAGGTAATGGCATTCACCCAGTAGGAAATGTCATACAGGCCCAGGGTGGGTCACCTTCCAGAGGGGTGCGGCCAGGACACAGGCCGCCTTCTTGGGCACACAGTGGCGACTCCATGACAAATCTCACCATTGCAAATCATGCAGTGGTCATTAAAGTGGTTTGTCTTTTTAAGGAATAATACATGAAGAAAAACTGAGCAAAACATGTCTTTCATAAATCCTCATAGAGAAAGCCACATGCTTACTTAAGAATTACAATTTTCCAAACAAACCTCAATGATGCAACTGAACTGGGGACAAAGCAATGAGCTTTGGAAATGTGGGAGCACCAGGATGGTTGCCCTTTACCCCAAAATAAAATGATTTCAGTTAAAGAGCTTTCCATTTCTGAAAGGCAGGTTTGCATTTGACATAGGTTTTCACATTGTAGGCATGCCTGGTACCATGCTTCGCTCCTCAACCAAAATCAGTGAAGGAGCCATTCCACAGGGCGTGCGCCTCACGCAGAGGCATACAGGGTGAGACTTAGAAGGAAGCTGAGTGGGTTCTCAACGACAACAGTTGCCATGGGCCAAACCAGCTACGACCTGCCATTTGCCCTCAAAAGATAACTCATGCAGAATAATCCCCCCTTGAAGAACATCTAACTTTTCTATATGCAGATAGAAAATATCTGTTGTCTCAGTTAATCCACACAAATGATCTCCAGAATTTGCAAACAGCAGCTCTGAGAAAACAACCTATCCCGGTCTTCTGTTCATGGGTGCAGAGCAGTGTGAGGGTCGGAGCGCAGGTCTGTGGGACTCCTGGGGCCAGCAATCAGCCTCCCCGGATGCACAGCCTCCAGAGCAGGCCCTGCTGGGGGCAGACGTTATTGACAGCCAGTGGCCGGGATGATGTGGACAGTCTGGTGGCTGAATCTCCTCGAATCCTTCAATTGCTGTCTTACAGCACTAGAAAGACATTCCAAGAATTTGGGAACTTGGGGAAGCAACCCTGAATTCTTGAATTAAAAAGAAGTGGGAAGTTTTTGATAGGCTTAGAAATTTCCAGGTATATCTAACCCTGAATTTTGTACATGAATGTTGCCTATTAAATTTGCTTTTTGTTATTTTCAAATAGTCATAGTTTCATGTTTTTTTCCTGAGTACACTATAACTATATGAATACTAGGAAATATCATACACGCTTACACATCAAAGCACACACTTTAAACATTGTTATAACATGCTTCCTTCATGTAATAAATCATAAGTATCATTTTGAAGTCAAATATACGTCTAAATCGCCAATTGATTGTTGTTTATCATTTCATCCAGTAGCCAATATGTATGATTTTTTCTCCAGTGTTTTATTGCTATGCACCGTGCTGAGGGGAACAACTTGGTGGCTATAGTTGTGTGCATTCTCAGAATATTTGCTTAGATTAAATTCTCCCTAGAGGAATTGTTGGATCAAGGAATATACGCACTTATAAAGGTTTTGATGCACATGGAAAATTTCTCAAAATATAATGTTACTCTAGTTTGGGTGTGGTGGCCCACACCTGTAATCCCAGTGATTTAGGAGGCTGAGGCAGGAGGATTGCTTGAGGCCAGGAGTTGGAGACCTACCTGGGCAAGACAGTAAGACCTTGTCTCATAAAAAAAACATGTTACACTTAAAGTTGTAAGGTTGGCCAGTGGAATATAAAAACAAAGAAACAGAAACAATGGCGCATAGTGGGATGTGTGTGTGTGTAAATTTATATATATATGAAATATGTAATATATATAATACATAATAATAGATGTGCGATATGCAACATATATATATATATATATATATATATATATATATATATATATGAGATATGGCCCTTTGAAATCCTTGAAATATATATATATTTTTGGTTAGGGTTTGGCCTGGGGTTTGAGATATGGCCCTTTTTCTGACCATGAGCAATTCTTTTGATCTCTCTAATCCTTGATAGCGTTACCTTTGAAATCCTTGAAATACGTACATATTTGGCAGAGTGTGGGCTGCATATGCCAGAGTCCACCCAGGGAGGCTGAAGTGCAAGCTGGCACCACCCTCGCCCAAGCTGCTGGGGTTTCCTGTCCTCCACCTTCACCAAATGCAAGTTTGCTGTATCTTCCTGAGTCTGGGCCTCCACTGATGCCCGTGTGGAACCTTTGTTAGCTTCTTTCAGGTCTTAGAAGAGGTGGATTTGTGTTAGCTTCACACTTTCTCTTCCTAGTTTTTGTTAAATCACATTCAAAAACGCACACACAAGCACACATATCCACAAGGAAAACGCTAGTATGGGGACACGGTCTCTCTAGGTGTGGCATGCCATATGTGAATGTGAATATTACATCTGAATTACCTGGATGTAACATTTTGAAGCTGCAAACCACTCTGCACATGTTCTTAAGCCATCTATGCCTGCGCCTCCAGAGGCCTGTCTTCTCAGGCAGATCCATTTCCTAACTTTGGGCAGGAAACCACAGCTGGGAGAGGTAAAGGTTTGTGTCTCCTGAAGTTCTCGACTTTCTCTGTCCCACGGATGGGAAGTCTCCCACTGATGTCCAGTGGTCGAGTCTGCTGTGCCTGTCAGCTTTGTTCACGTGGACAGCCAGCTTACGGAGGGAATTGACGGCAGGATTTAGTAGGTGATCCTTCTTACTTTGTGGAAAACCCAAATGTTATAATCCACATTTATTTTTTCTGGGATAGTTTTGTCCAAAGAGAAATTTTCCAATATTTGCTTTAGCATGTGGGTGTGCACACATGTACACCTGGATGTGTGCATGTGCATGGAGATGTGTGTGCAAATGTGTATATGTGTGCATGTGTGTGTGTGTGTGCATGTGTACATGTGTGCGGGTGTGCATGTGTACATGTGTGCGTGTGTACCTGTGTGCGTGTGTGTGTGTGTGTGTGTGTGTGTGTGTGTCTGGAGAGAACTTCCCACACCAGGTCATCTGTGAGCATTCCGTCCTGCCGATAGATGGGAGAAGAGAAGAGAGAGCTGAGTCCTTGACTGGTCCTTACCCAAGTGTTGACATCACCTGCCTGTTTCCTGCTCCTTTGCTCTTCTCTTTGCTTGGTGTTTCCAAGTCCAAGCTTAATTTCTCCAGGGAATACACCTCCTGGGGGTGTGGTGCATAAAAAGGCGATGGGGCCTGGAGGGTCCTCAGCCCCTATAGGGACTTCTGTTGGCTCCTGTCTTGTCCAGCACCCTGCAGGGTGAGGCATCTGGGGCCACATATGAGCAACTTCCATCCCCTGCTGGCTCCTCCAGGGCCTCCCACACACTCCCCGGCATGTGAGTTCAATGATCTGTATTGGGTGCAACTGCCACCACTCCTATTTTCTCTGTCCTCACATGGGTTACTTCCTTCCATTTCTCTCTTTTTTTTTTCAAATCCAGAGGTCATTTTATTACTTTGCCAACTTTAATATTCACACTGAAGATTCTGCATAGAAACATAAGTTGTGCTACAAGTATATTATAAAAAATTAAATTTTAACTTGTTTACTTATAATCAACTCTTAAAAATTAAATTTCTAAGATGTATATTTTAGTACACTTTCACACTTTGTGTGAGAATCTAATAAGTTTTCTCTTTTATTAAAAAAAATAAAACCATGCTAACTGATATATTCTTCTCACTTGTGGAAAGTGTGTCTTTTATTTTAATTAACTGATCTGAAAGCTATACTGATAAGCAAACTCACTAGTTAAAATCAATTTTTCAGTGCACTAAAAAGTGCCAAATTTCTCATCAGGACCCACAAAGTACCATGTGAAATGACACGGCAGGCCGACAACAGTGAGAAACCTGTAGCCATAACTGAACAAGAAAAAGGGCTGTGTCGCATACATAGTTAGAAGAAGCATAAAAAGTGTGGGGGGAAATGACGGTAATTAGGAAATTGAAGCAGCAGAATTTCTCTCTAAATTCTGCAAGATTCAGCTTTGCAGGCTGGAAAAAAGTTTCCTTCCATTTTTCTTTCTTCTTTGTAACTTGTAGTAGTGATTACAGAGCCATCAGAGACACATGGTCATATTAAATCCACCAAATGTCATGTTTACATAGAAAGAGCAATCATTTCTAAGAAACGATTGGGCCTTGGTGTTATTCTACCTACAGGATCCTATGGAGCTGGCTTTGGTTAGGCCTTGGCTTGGGGTTTGAGATATGGCCCCTTTTCTGATCATGAGCAATTCTTTTGCTCTCTCTACCCTTCAATTCAGTTTGTTGAAAGCAAAGAATTAGAAGATATTTGACTTAATAATAGGTGTTTTACTCAGGTAATAATGTCATTCCTTTTAATTTCCAGAAATTCAACTAAGAAGGCTTTACCCAGACATAATAAATGACTATTTCTATTATAAGCTGACAAATTATAATTGTATATATTTATGGGGTACAAAGGGAAGTTATGATGTGTATGTACAACATGGAGTGATTAAATCAAACTGATTAATTATCCATCACCTCAAATACTAATCTTTTTTTGTTGTGAGAACATTTAAAATTTGATATCTTAGCAACTTAGAAATGTATAATACACTACAGTTAATTAAGTTATCATGTTGTGTAATAGACCTCAGAACACTTAACATTGTTAAAATGTCCCTACTACCCAAAGTGATATACAGATTCTGTGTTATTCCTATCAGAATTACAATGTCATTTTTCACAGAAATTTCAAAAAGTGTTCTAAAATTTATGTAGAACCACAAAAAACCCCTGAATATCTGGCAATTTTGAACAAAAAAGAACAAAACTGGAAACATCACACTACCTGATTTTAAACCAGCACAAAGCTATAGTAATGAAAACTGTATGGTACTGGAATAAAACAGAAACCTGGACTAATGGACAGAATAGAGAGCCCAGAATTAAACCCACCCGTTCATGGCCAAATAAGTTTTAACAAAGGTGCCAAGAACACACAATAGGAAAAGAACTCTTAAAAAAAAGGATGTTAAGAATCCTCGATATCCACATTCAGAAGAAAGAAATTAGACGCTTACGTCACATCATATAGACACATCAACCCAAAATGGGTGAAAGACTCAAACCTAAGACTGGAAATTGTAAGACAACAAGAGGAAAACATAGGGCAAAACTACGTGGCAGTGGTCTGAGCAAGGAATTTTTGGATTTGACCCCCAAAACTCAGGCAACAAAAGCAAAAGTAAGTACATGGGATTACATCAAACAAAAAGACTCCTGCAAGGTGAAGGAAGGAACGAACATAGTGAAGACACAACCTACAGATGAGGAGAAGCTATTTCCAAGCCATAGAGCTGAAAAAGGGTTAATATCCAAAACACATGAGGAATTTGAACAACTCAATAGCAAGAAAACAAATAACCCATGAAAAATAGGCAAAGGACCCAAATAGACATTCTTGAAAGAAGATGAATAAATAGCCAACAAATACATTTTAAAACTCTCAACATCATGAATCATCAGGGGATACACATTAAAATTGCAATAAATGTCACGTCACTCCTGTTAGAACAGCTCTTCTTTCAAATACGGAAGATCATAAGCCCTGGAGGAGGATGTGGAGGAAAGGGCACACTGCCTGTTGCAGCCAGGAACAAAAATGAGTGCAGCCATTATGGAAACTGTATGGAGATTCCTCAAGTAACCAAAATCAGAATGACCACATGACCTAGCAATCCCACTCTAAGTGTGGAGCCAAAGATCTAAAATCTGGACATTGAAGAGACATCTGCATTCTCATGTCGATGTGGCAGTAATCACAGTAGTCAAGCACAGAATCCACCCAAGTGTCCATCCACCGATGAATAGATAAAAGATGTGGTATATGTGCACAACAGAATACTTCTCAGCCATAAAAAAGAAGGAAATCCTGGATTTTGCAACAACGTGGGTGAACTTCAAGGACCCTGTGCTAAGTGAAATAATCCAGGGACAGAAAGACAAATACTCTATGATCTCACTTATATGTGAAATCCAAAAATAGTTGAACTCATAGAAAGAGAGTAGAACAGTGGTTACCAGAGCCTGGTATGGTGGAGGGACTGGGGAGATGCTGGCACAGTGGCTCAGTTTCAGTTAGACAGGAGAAATACGTTTCCGAGATCCATTGCAATTCACTTTTCAAAATAAAATTTTCATATGGGGGCAATTCATGAGCTACTTTTCTTGATTAGGGAATTCCACTCACAATTAGTCCTGATCCTTAGACACACATGTGAACACATAGTTTTTGCACCCTGCTAATGATTGAAAACAAGCTTATCTTTCCATCATGTGTATACACGTGCTCCCTTATTTCAATTGCTTTAGAGAATCAAGGTACCTATGGTTATAACAATGATAAAATTTAAAAATTGAAATTCAGGACCATGCCATTAAAGTCATTGTGAACTGTCACACGACTTAAGTTTCTGGCTTTTCTACTTACCTCGGGAAATTTTCTTGGCCTCTCTGGGTCTCGGTTTACTAATCTGTGAGACAGGGATCTAGTCACAGGCTGAGGGAAGATTAAATCAGATTCTTTTCTACATTGTGTAGCACATTGCCTGGCATGCAGGAAGCATCAAATAACGATTTCTACTTTCTTCTCTTCTTTATAACAATAGTACTAATCATATTAATATTATAGTAATAATGGTTATTAAAATGAAAGCTGAAATGTCATAAGATAATACATACACAAATAAAATTGTTCTTGAATTCTGGAGCCATATGAAATTATTTGTATGGAATCCAAGAGTGTACCCTAAAGCAGGGGTCCCCAACCCCTGGCCATGGATCAGTACCCGGCTGCACAGCAGGAGGTGAGCAGCTGGCCAGCGAGCAGAGCTTCGGCTGTATTTACAGTCACTCCCCATCATTCGCATCACTGCCTGAGCTCCACTTCCTGTCAGATCAGTGGTGGCATTAGAGTCTCACAGGAGCTCCAACCCTACCATGAACTGCGCATGCGTGGGATCTCTGTTCCTGCTGCACACTCCTTCTGAGAATCTAATGCCTGATGATCTGTCACTGTCTCCCATCACCTCCAGATGGGACCATCTGGTTGCAGGAACACATGCTCAGGGCTCCCTCTGATTCTACGTTATGGTGAGTTGTATAATTATTTCATTGTATATTACAACATAGTAACAGAAATAAGGTGCACAATAAATGTAATGCACTTTAATCATCCTGAAACCATGCCCCATCAGTCTGTGGAAAAATTGTCTTCCACAAAACCAGTCCCTGGTGCCTAAAAGGCTGGTGACCCCTGTCTTAAAGAGATAGATTCATAATATAGAGCAGCTTAAGCCAGATTAGGAGAGATGTGTGAAGTGTGTAGTAAGTATCACCATCAGGAAAACAATTGCTGGCTTAACATATCATCCCTAAATGGAAATTTACAAGTGCATGAGCACCTGATTTCAGGGCTTGGTATGAAGTGTTTTTCTGTGTTTCATATTTCAGGATGAGACACTATGGAGACAATAATGATGATTTAATATTATTTAATGATTTTCCTGAGCAATGCTAAGAGGGCCAGGTAGTAGTTTAATAAATCGAACTTCATGAGAAAGGTCACTCATTTTCCTAAAATTTACGACCTTTGTATTTCTGTGCTGATTTATTTACTTGCTCCACACACACTCACCAGCCAGCTACTGCATGCCTGCTTCCCACCTGACATCATGACATTTTGCTTCATCTTCACACACTCTGCAGCCTCCAGGAGTCATGAAGCTGACCTAGGGTCACCTCCCGGTACAGAGAAGGTTGATTCTTCTAGAGATTTTTTGACTCTACATTCACTGTTCTTTCTAGTAGAAGATGGTTATGCCACAATACGATTGTATATTTTAAATTTCAAGTTCCAAGGCAGTAAAAGAAAAGAGAAATTTTAAAATCGTCCTCTTTCCAAATCTCATTTTATAGTTTTGTTTGCTGTTTCTTGTCTGAAATCCATCTGGCAAGTACTTGTTAGGGTAATGCTAAACTTATACCAATCTATGAACTGTTCAAAAAATATTGTTGTCTTCTAAGCTCTCATAACACGTCTTGAATAATAGTGAAAGAGCTTGGACACATGATTCTGTAAAATTAAAAGCACTTGATACCTAAGAAGCATTACAGAGTAAATTTGAAATGATGTTACTAAGAATAACAAAGGTTTCAGGGGAAACATGAATTCCTAAATGGCCTTCTGTTTATCACTGAACACACAAGACACCAGACAAGCCCTAAATACAAAAATAATCAGACACTTTAGCTTTACTATAGCCAGTAATGAAAAAGCTGCCAATAACATCTCCCTCTGCAGCTGATTTAGTAAAACTTTATGAAGAGAATAAATTTTATGTTTCAGTAGACATGACAATTATGTTCTAGATGCTAAGAAGCAAGACAAACAGAGATCAATATCCTCCAATGCATACCTGGATTGTGTTAGCTTCTAGTTACGGTCGTGTCTGTGGGGGAAGATCAAAGAACAATGGGAATTCCTAGTCTTGATGTCTCAGAATGGACAAATCATTTCAATTCCAAAGAGAAATACTTACAGACGTACCGTGCAAAACCTTTCTGCATTTGATAAACACTGTAATGGGTGGCAGAAATCATATCTATTTGCTGGACTATATATATCCAGCACAAGGCAAACGGACTAAGAGGGTTATGCAAACAAGAATAAGTTTCTTAACGGTTATGTCCATTTTGATCTCTGAGAGCATAAGGCAATTCCACTTTAGAGCTGCACTGCTACGTAGCACGCCATTTGAAGTTTGCCCTAAGATCATCCTTAAACATAGTTTCAAAGCACATTGCATCCAAATACAGACTGGAGGTTGTCTAGCCCAAGACGACAAGCAGATCCTGCTGTGAATGATGACAGATGTAGGAAAGGCATCATAGAAATGTTGAGCTCGACTGAGCCTTGGAGAGGCAGCCTCTTCACAGGTGTGAAAACGGAGAGAAGCAGAGTGAATGTGAGCGCACCCTGATGTTGAGGTTGAGCTCCTTGTTCACAACCCAGGACTCTTCATGGGGGAACACTTGCTTTCACCCATGATACAATTACCTGATTGGAAGCGTAAACATCTAGAAACAAGAAGAAAATAAAATACAGACTAATCTGAAATGCGTTTTCTGAGATGGTGGCAGGTCTTGGCTGAGCACCAAGTTGAGGATGACAGTTACCCACCACCAGGTCTCTCCAGCAGGACGTGTCCTGCAAATTCAGGTAATTATTAGGAAACACACTTGCCTCCATATTCTATGGAATTTAAGTAAAAGTGGACGTGACTCTGGAAAGGCAGTCCGGGTGTTTTTAACGTCTTGGATGAGGCTGCGTCGGCAGTGTCAGGAGAAAGCAAACACTATTGGAAGCAGAAAGACGCACTTTGTTTATAAACATTAAGCAGAGAGTTAAATGTAAGTACAGCAGACACCTTTGGAGATTTCTTAATTCTCCCATTTATGAAAGCGTTTCTCATACTATGGTGCAGCGCAGAGAGAGTGGGGTCAGTGTTCCTGGGTGGTTCTGCTGGGCATTGCCAGGTTTGGCCGCCTCAAGTCCCTTTTGGAACTATGTGGATCTGGAAGTCACTAACCATGAGCCACAAAAGGTCTGCTCTTCTTCAATGCCTTTTTTTAAAAAAAAATAAACTTGGTATTGTTCCTCAGTAGTGAGTTTACAAAAATTACTGTATCTTAGAATTGCATAATATTAGAATGGGACAATCTCAAGGGATCATTTAGCTGTGTCTCATTTTTGAGGAAAGCATACGAAACTCCAGGTGGTTAAGGGCCATCCCATATTCACAGAATTACTAGCAGAAACCCAGCGTGTAGCTCACCGAGAGAAGGTCAGGCTGCTTGGCGGAAACGTCACATTCCTCTAGATAAGTGGCAGTAGCCTAACTGGGCATAAGCATGCAAACGGAGCTTAAAGTAACTTAACAGATAGCCATGGCTGTGGAGGAGGCTGTAGCGTTTAAAGAGGCAAATGGATGGTGAGTGCTGCTGGATTAGCTCCCATAGTATGTCAGACTGAAGACTGAGGGCAGGACGCAAGCTTGGGATGAAAATTAAGCTTCGTGCAGCAGATCTGCGGATGTAAAAAAAAAAAAAAAGACTATTTCTGTCATGTTATTTTACAATTTATCAGCTGTAAATTGATGATGAATACACTGGAAGTGCAATCAATGCTCTTATAATTTATTATCCTGAGTAATAATATTGTTTGCAATGTGCATACATTGGGCTCCCACTTTCCAATGATTTCCTCACTCAGTTCTGACAAAACTTATGGCTTAAGCTCTATCCACCCAATATGGCACCAATTCTCAGAAGTCAGCAGTAGAACTGGAGATTCAGGACTCAAATTCAGTTCATCGTGACACCAAAGCACACGTCTGCAGCACAGATAATGTTCTGTAGTATCTATACAGCAGCTACTGTCCTACTATCTAGAGAAGATCACGTGTCAGAGGTATCCGGGCACATTAGTACTCAATCTGTGCTTTAATTAATAACAATGACACTCACAAACTTCATGCCCACCATGGATATATTTTCCTCCTAAGGGATGACGGCCTCATGTATATATAACACATATGTATATATATAACAGATACACATATATGTTAGAGAGAGTGTCTCACTCCGTTGCCAGCTCAAGTGCAGTGGTGCAATCATAGCTCACTGTAGCCTTGAACTTCCCAGGCTCAGGTGATCCTCCCACCTCAGACTCTTGTGCTGGAATTACATGCATGAGCCACTGCACCCGGCCAGCCATGTGTACTTTTGAAATAATTTTATTTTTCAAGATTTGAAAATACAGATTCAAGGCGGCATTTATGTTTCCATACACATGGCAAAAACTAATGCAGTCCTGAGATCTGTTTTTCTGCAAATCTTGGGGAAACGGTTATTTATGCATTTACACTGTAATAGATCTATAGTGAAAGCTATTCTGCTATAAGTTTAGGCTCTTCAGTTTCAAGACAGAGCCAACAGCCTCTGAGGCCAGTGTGCCTGGGGCTCCAGGAGACCGCCCACCCCGCCCACTCATGCGCTGGTCTCTGCAGGTGACAGTCACAGGTCTGGTCCCCCACTCTTGTGTCTTTACTTCAAAGGTATCTCCTCTGCAGAAGCCTAACCTAGTGGCATCCACTAAAGCATTAGCACATGCGGTGGCTTTTATTCAGTGGGGTCATAAAGATCAATACACCTCCCAGCTCTCACCCTATCACAAGTAAGTCAATGCCAGCATCCACGCATTTAAAATAATATAAAAATTGATGTTTTGTGCAGGGGGTGGTAGCGGCCTCACAGAGCAGGATCTGTAAGAACTGGGCTCATGGGAAGCTCCCATAATGGGAAAATTAGCACAGGAGAAAGTCCAAGGGTGGGCACCTTCCTGATTAATGGAGTAGATTAAGTGAGGGTCTCAAAGGCCATCAAACAGTGAAAGGGGTCTGCTTAGATTAACATCTCTGAGAGGTCCCATTAAAATGAACTTCTGACTGACAGACGCCCAGAGAGGAGGCCCTGCTGACCCCATGTTCCAGCCTCCTGCCTGAGGACAACACCTTAGAACACATACGAAGAGGGTCCTGGGCTGCAATTCACGAGAAGACTTTAGAGATCCCAGTTTTGTTTCTGTATTCGCTTCAACAAATATTTTACAACAAACATTTCCAAGGTCAGCCCCAGCGCCAGGCTCTGCCTGGCCCTGTAGTGTGAAAAGCAGCCTCTTATTCCCCAGGGAATGGACTGGGGCACTGAGGCAGTGGATGCCACACTGCGCTCTTCGGGGCAGGGCCCGGCCCCACCTGGACTGGAGAGTCCGTGGCTGCCTTGACCTGCCTGAGCTTCGCTGGGCCCGATCGCCTAGTAGTGGGTTCTCCTGCTCCCCCCAGGTAAGCCCCATCCAATTAGAGTCCCATCAGCTGGGTCAACGGCGCCCACCTGTTCCTCAACCTGCCAGTCTGTGAAATTCTTCAAACAAACCAGTCACATCCTACAATGGGCAGGAGCCGGGGTACCCATCCTCTTGTTATACAAAGCCCCCCACAGCCCTGGGGCTCACTCTGCTCCCCTTCCGAAGGCATGCCTCACAGTGTGCAGATGGTCCTTTCCTGGGAGGGGGGCTATGGAATTCACACACTGCTGTCCATCTCCACGGCCCACCTGGTGCAATCTGTGCTCAGTCAGCAGGACTGCAGAGGAAGGGAGCCCCCCTCACCACTGGGCACACAGGAGGGGATCTGTCTCCCACCCAGGAATGGAAGGGAGGACACTGAGAAGCCCTCTCTCTGGGGCTTTTGATTCCTTCATATTTCCCATCGTATCTTCTCTTTGAAGGGTTTCATCACTGCAGGGTTATACCCAAATTGTTTTGGTCATTGCCACACTTGAAGAGAAATCTCAGAAAATCGTATAGTATCTGTAACTACAGCTCTATCTCCTTTGAATAAGTGCACATTTTTCAAAGAAGCTTGTAGATATTTAAGATTTCTCAGTGCATGTAACTCATTAATTACAAGTCATTCACCAAGACTGAATCTAATCGAGGTAGTTGGCAAGCAAGAAGGAACAAAGCGCCCCAGAGCCTCAATCGTGGCATCCCGCCATTGCAAGGTGGCTTTCGTTAATCTCCACGCACAGTGTGCCACGCGGAGTGCTGGCCGGCCGTGGACAGGTGCCTCCTGGCTGTGGAAACCCTCACCTAAGGTGAGGGCCAGGCCAAGGAGGAGAGACGTTTGATTTGTGTGCAGATGGGTTTTCCTTCCATTCTGTCTCCTGTGCTCCGAATAGAACAAAATCACCTGGCCTCTGAGGAGACTGCTTTGTCTTTCTTCAACAAGAGAAAGAAGAGGACGTGGTGCTGTTTCATCCTGCTTCTAGCTGCTTCTCCAGTTAGCACAGAGCTGGATTATCCGTAGTGATTCTCATGGAAACTTTGAATACTTATTCCAAAATGAAATTAATCATCCTAATTTCCAACAGTTTGCTTCCATGTGTGGTTCAGGTAATAGCCAGGCTTCCGGTCTATCCGGGTAATATAAAGGTCAGGTAATATCCAAGCTTCAAGGAGCTGTGTTCTGGTTTAACTGTGCAGTGCATGCAGTGGAGCTGGGAGCCAGCCCCCAAAGGTGCTTCGGGGGGCCAGTGACTCAGCACAACAAGGACCCCGGCCTTCCTGGGGGAAAAGGTCCAGCAAGCTTCCTCTTCTCTGTCTGCCAGGCACACTTCCATGTAGATGTGGAGCTAGGGTGATGAGCTCAGCTCGTCAAGGCAGAGAGAGGAGAAGCAGTCGAATTATTAGGCGGCACGCCGGTACTGATGGGTGAACAGACCTTGATTTTACTGAGAATAATTCACATATCATGAAACGTAGGCTTCTAAAGTGCACATGTCATCGGTTCTTTAGTGTCATAGGAAGATGATGCAACTATCACCACGCCCTAACTCCAGTGCGTTCTTCTCACCCCCAAAAGGAATCCCACACCCATCAAATGTCACTGCTCATTCTCCCTCTTCCTTCCCTAGGCACCTGGCAGCCACTTTAATTCACGTTGTCTCTGTGGATTTGCCCATCTTGTGCATTTCATATGTTTGGGACTGTGCAGTGTGTGGACTGTGCTCTCCACACGAACCGGACCCTGCGGCTGTGGACTTTGGTGTGTGGCTTCTTCTTCCTAGTATCCTGTTTGTGAGGCTCATTGCCTTGCGTGTGGGTCAGCGCCAACAGGCTTTCAACAGAGAGGCGCGTCTTCCTCATAGTTTCTGGTGTGGAAGCTCCCTGAAGTCTGGCTCTGGCGGGGGACATGGCCGCGCTCCAGCTGGACACTGTGGTGGCCGTCCGGAGGTGCCTCCCGTGGCCGTGGGGTGCAGCTGTGCACGCCTGGGAAGCTGGACCCATCCTGGCTCCAGGGACTGGGTTGGGAGTGAGCACATAGAATAGTAAGCTAATCAGTTAATTCTTCCAATAAGCAGCTAAACTCCTTCTTACCTTAACAATAATAGCAATAATAATTTCCCCCTCTTTAAATTATTTCTATTGCAAAGTAGAGCTTAAATAATAAATTATGTACTGGAGCTGCAATTTCTATTTACAAGAGTTTGGGTTTGATTTTGGCTTGAAGGGAAGGGCTCCACGCTGAGAGCACTCTGATGGCACACACCTGTGGGTCTTCACTCCCCAAAGCTTGTCCTAACGCAAAATTTAAACTTATAAAAATTAACTTTTTATAAGCATATTATGTTATTTTATCATCTCTATATAATTAGAGAATAAATTATGTATACAAGTATATGTGTATTTTAATTTAAAATAGTTTGGTCAATTAACTTATATACTTAAATTAACTAACTCCTATGTATAATGTATTATTATTTAAACACACATATATGGAGAGAGAGAGACATGTAGCGCTAGGGATTCAGGAACTCTTCGACTGCTAAAGTTTAAGGATGAGGAAGCTCTGGAAGGTTTAAAGCAGAATCAGGTATGAAACAAAAGTCAAAAACACAGAGCAACTTTCAACTCCACAAAGGCAAAAGAGGGGCTCTCCAAATGTTATGTTGGGGTTCAGGGGGGCCCTCAGCCCCCTGCGAGGACGCGTCTCCAGGTTCTTGGTCTATCACTCCCCAAGAATGGGAGAGGAGAGGGCGGCACAGTGCGCAGTAAATGCCGGACTCAAAAGAGTTTGCAGAAAAGCGATTTATTCAGAGTGACAGAGAGAAACAGGAGAAGAAAGTTTCCAAGCGAGAGTGGAAGTGAGGCCCCAGAGGGGACACGCAGGAGGGAGACGGCTCCCACCACGTGGGCGGGACTCCCGAGAGCTGGAAGTCGGGCGGGGGGAGGAGCCGGGGAGAAAGTCCCACCTCCCCAGGTCGCCTGGCCAATGAAAGGCGTTCCTTTAAACTTCCGCAGGGGTGATTGACTCTGTGTCTTCCCGCGCCCGCGAAATTCAAACATCAACCGTTAAATGTCCCGGATGAAGACGGATGGGCGGGGGAGAAAATATGGCGCTGGGAAGTTCTTGCCCTAGAAACTACGGCTCCTTGTGGACCAGGAAAGAGAACACACTCCCTCACAAAGGCGAATTTTTCCTGCCGCGGCTGGACCGTTTCCAGGACCCCAAGAGAGCAGGGGCAGCGGCTGGGGAAGGTGGGTCAGGGTTCCGGGCAGACTCGCCCGGGGCGGGGCCGGGGGCTGCCAGGACCCGGCGCGGAGCGCGGTGCTCACGGTCGGCGCGCTGTCTGCAGCCCCAGGAAACGCCTTCACATAAGACAGGATGTGAGGGGACCCCAGCCTGTGGATGGGGTGGGGAGCAGCCCCTAAACCAAGTCACGTGTCCGGGAAGCAAGTATTTGGGAATCGCAAAAAACATAGGTGCTTGGAAACCCAGAGTTAATTCTATCTGTGCATTCTGAAAAATGTAAAGTGCTACCCACGACTCACACGTCCCTTCTCCTTCCTGAATAACCCCAAAGTAGTCCTGCAAAGGGCAGTGGGAATTCACGTCTGGGCTGGGCAAATGGACCCTACAGACCAATGCTGATCAATCCAGACCCTGAAATATGAATGGGAATCAGTAACCAGGGATCGACAGATCTCCAAGGAAAATTGGTAGGATACAGAGGGAGGGCTGCGTGTGCGTGTGGATGCACTCACACTCATGTACATGCACTGCACACACCACACACATTCACATACACACACCACAATGAATCATCTCTGAGAAGCAGTGTTAACAAAGGAAACAAATGAAAACCTTAAAAGAGTTTCCTTTGTATTCTTAGAGTAATTTAAGAGACCATCACACATGTAAAAGACAAATTGTCTTGAAAAAGAAGCTGCCAGCATCCACGGCCCCTGATATTGATGGTGATTTTTGCATTCTTCTTTACGACATACAGGGTCTGAAATATTCTACTGTGCACATACAATCCTTTCACTTTGGAAAGTGGCGTGTCTCTTCTTATATGAAAGAATATGTCAAGATAGGCGCTCTCCCTGCGGTTTGGTAAGTTTAGGAGAGCATCAGGTTTTCAGGTCACAGAGCTTATCCCAGTATTTTATATTTTGCCGACTTGCCTAGGACATCTGGCTCCCTAGAGATGCCACACCAAAGTGCCGCCAACGGAGGGGCCTGAGCAACAGGGATTTATGTCCTCACAGTTCTGGAGGCTGGGATTCCAAAGCCAAGGTGTCCTCCCGCTTAGCTCTTCCTGAGGGCTCCGTGGGACCGCCCCTTCTCGGCCTCTCTCTTTGGCTTGTGGACAGCTGTCTCCTCCCTGTGTCTCTTCACATCTTCTTCCCTCTATAGTCTAAAGAGCACCTGAGAGAAGAACTTTTGTAGAAGAACCTCAATCATACTGGACTAGGGCCTCCCCAGTGACCTCATTTTAACTTGGTTACCTCCATAAAGATCTTGTCTCAAAGTCAGGGCATATTCCGAGGTACTGGGGTTTGGGATTCTCAAATATCTTTTTGGGGAGATGCAGTTTGACCCGTAACAAGGATATTTAAGTTTTGATAGAACTTTTCAATTAAGTAAAAGTAGTTATGATTACATGCCAGTTCAAGAATTGGCTACACTAGGGAGTTATTTTATTTTATTTTATTTTATTTTATTTTATTTTATTTTATTTTATTCTCTTTTCCTTTATTCCCCAAAGCTAGTGATTTTAGCATTATTTTCCAAACTTAGCCACTATGAGTTATGCAATAAAGCATGTGGTTGTGGCTGATTTGAGATGTGAAAGACATTTACCCAAGAAAGTCACTCAAGAACAGAAGTATTTATGGTATACTGAAGGCGTGGGCCACTTTGGAATTCATGAGAGAACAGTTGAGGCTGGTTAATTGTGGACACACTTTAATTTGGTGCCCCAAAAAGCACATTAGGACTTTAGTAGGCTTTGCTTCACAGGTACTAAGGAATAAGTTGTTATTGATTGATCCACCAGATTGAGACTGCAAAACTTCACAGCACCAAGAACTTCAAGGATCAGAATAGAACACCGAGAATAAATGGTGGACGGTGCTGAGATGAATTTGAATATTTCCCTGAACCTTAAATATTTGGTCCAATTTCTTCAGGTTATATTACAAAATTCTAAATACATGCTAGATCGGCTTTTATAGCCATATCATAATTTAATATTTTAATTTATAGTAACTATACAATATTTGGTTTGGTGGCTTTTGTGAATGAGAATAAAATAACTTATAGTTAAAACATAATTCTTGGCTGGGCTCAGTGGCTCATTCCTGTAATGCCAGCATTTTGGGAGGCCAAAGTGAGTGGATCACCTGAGGTTAGGAGTTCGAGACCAGCCTGGCCAACACGGTGAAACCCTGTCTCTACTAAAAATATGAAAATTAGCCGGGCATGGTGGCACATGCCTGTAGTTTCAGCTACTCAAGAGGCTGTGGCAGGGGAATCGCTTGAACCTGGAGGTGGAGGTTGCAGTGAGCCGAGATCACACCACTGCACTCCAGCCTGGATGACAGAGTGAGATTCCATCTCAAATAAGCAAACCGAGAATTGTAATTCTTATTTTGTCTACTCCAGAATGCAGTTCATTTTAAGACTCCTCTCTCCCAACTCCAACCATGCAATTTGACTAGGGATGCTTATCCAAACCATAATATCCTTCACCATCCTTAACCAAAGGAAAGCTAACACAGGTTGGAAAAATCTGGGTTCTTATTCTAGTATTCTCCAAGCCAACCCCACCCCCCGCCCAAAAGATAGAAGATGGAAATAACCAGTTCTCTGAATTCAGGCATTTCTGCCTTCCTTTTCAAAGTCTTGCAGTTTGGGCACTTGCCTTAATAGAAATATCTTTCTTGCAAATCTAGCTTGATTTAGGCCTCCCTCACTTACAAACAAATAAGCCATTGATACAAATACAATGTGCATCCTATGTATGGAAAAGATTACTTAAATGGGACATTATATAAAATATCCTCAAATAACTGCAGAAATTACATAATAATTTTTTTATGTTTTAGAATTTAAAATCAAGCCAAGAGAAATTTCACAGTAATTTAATAATTTGCCCACTATGTTCCTCTCATTGTCTCAAATATTGTTTTACAGTGTGACATTGGTGTAATTAAGTACAAGTTCCTTAATTTCATCATTAGATGAGCTGCTTTTTACACAGAAAGTTCTTGCATTTGATTAGATTCTGAGGGTGGCAAAGAGTTGTAAAGCAGAAAGTGACATAAATTTTCCCCAGGGGCAAAAGGAAATGGGAAGTTCAAAGATGATGAGCTTCCCTTAGTCTTGATTCCCCCATTCCTCATCCTGTTTTCATAATGGGGACTTCTTAATTTTTTAATAGACTTATAGGCAAGTGTAAAACCAACTCTTTCAATAATCCACCTCCAAATATAGATTCTGTAATACATTTTGTAGCTGATTGATTAGATGGTGAGAAAGGACATTTTTATGAAGTGCCTAATACCAGTGCTAGACAATGCAATTTACGTATATTATCCATTTTAAGCAAAATAATAAACTTGGCCAAACTATTAAAACTACCATTTTACAGATGAAGAGCACAACATTGGGAGAGGCTAAGAAAATTGGCCAGGCTCACACAATTAGTGAGAGCTGGGTTTTGGATGCCTGGTTTTCGTGCATCGGAGCGCGCGCTATTTCCACTCTTCTGTGTTGCCTTCCCAAGTGCAAGGATTTTCATTTAGGACAATTGTTTAGAAAATTGTGAACAGTTAGAAGCTATTTCAGTGCCAATGAGTTCTTTTGGAGGTTGGTCATTCCATTTACATGGAGAGTCTTCCCCTGAGGCTTTATCATTTCTGTATTTCCAACCTGTCTCATCTCCAAGCACCCCGCTGAAGTGACTTCAACTCTTCACATTGCTTTCCCCTAAGAGGCAGTTCAGAATCACTATTACCACCATCACCACCATCATCACCATGACCACCACCATCACAACCACCATCACCACCAATACCACCATCATCACCATCACCACCAACACCATCACCACCACCATCATCACAACCGTCATCATCACCACCAACACCATCACCATCACCAACACCATCACAATCATCATCATCACCACCACTACCACCACCATTGCCATTACCACCATCATCACCACCACCAACACCATCACCATCACCACCATCATCACCATCACCACTGCTACCACCATCACAACCATCACCATTACCACCACCATCACCACCATCATCACCATCACCACCATCACCATCATCACCCTCTGCCACCACCATCACAACCACCATCATCACCACCATCACCGTTACCATCACCATCATCAGCACCACCATCACCACCACCAACACCATCACCACAATCACGAACACCATCATCACCATCACTACTGCCACCTCCACCACCACCAGCATCATTATCACTACCATTACCACTACAACACCATCACCACCATTATCATCACTATCACCACTACTGCTATTACCACCACCACGTCTTCTAACACCTTCACCATTAATACCAACATCACCACCAATACCAACACCAACGCCATCACCCCCATCACCCACCAACACCACTACCACAATAATGAGAATAGTTTATTGCCTGGTTTTCGCCCAGTGGACTCAGATTTTGAATCACCTTCAACCCAATGAACAATAGAATGTTGTTTACTCTTCATTCATCTGTATCTCACCTTGCCAGGACCACCAACAATTTAAAGAACAATCAAAGTCCTTTATATTATATTTCCATTTTATGTAGATATGATTCATAGGCTGCATCAATTCTTTAAGGGTCATCCTGATTCAGGTCTTTGCATATGTTTTATTTTGCGCATTTTCAGTTCTCATTCTCTTTTTATCGTTAAGAGGTTTCCTCTTCCTCCACCTGACATCCCTCACCCTATAACTGGTTCCAGTCTAAGATAATTTCTTTTCATGAATTCTTTGGTTTGTGCTTTGTGTTTGAATAGACAAAAGTAAAATCAAATCTTCCTTGACTCATAACGGCAACCTACCAGGGAAGAATTTCATGGGTCCTAAAAAAAAAGCGTTCCAAGCCTTCCCTGGGTATACTCTTTTTTCTTGTTTTTCACTAGAGTCTTGGAAAATAGTTACTTGCCCAGTGGATGATTTGGGTAAATGTGCTCTTGTACAGCATAACTAATTAGAAATAAGTAGTAGATTAGCAAAGTGAAGCCACATTCCTTTCATACAACGTGGAGGACATTTCAATAACTTTAGCTAATCTGATTGCATGGTCAGCTGGCTCCCAGGTGGGAAGTATGGCAAGCTGGCCTCCCACAGGAGAGTCGCTGTGTGGCATTTATCTCTCTCTTCCCCTCACTTTCTTATTAAGAATGTTGCAAAACAGCAACATCAACACACACCCCTATATCAATATGGTTTACAGTATTAGATGCTAAGTACAGGTGATCCTTCCTGTGCTTCAGAACCAGCATTTCCCATCAGCCAAGAGGCAGAAACACTCAGATGTGCTTTCTGGGCTGTCTTAGAGTAGACAGCAGATTCTGTCCAGATCCTGATGCAATTGTGACCTTAGTAAAGACTCAAGATACAACTATGCCCCTTGGCCCCTGTGGGCAGTCATTTTCTACCTCCCACACTGTGATTTCAGTCAAATAAACAATGAAGTCAGATCTGTCAGAGAGTTCCTTTAGCCAGTGTTACCTTTGCTTCATAAGGAATAAAACATGATGCTTTGTTTGTGCCCAGGAGAAGACAAAGGGATGCAGCTGTTCGGTGGCTACATATATAATAATCCACTATTTAAAAACAAGTCCTGGCTTACCTCACAGACCCAGATAATGTCCCAGGCGAAACTCAGCGCTAACATTGATAAAAGACAATACAGAAGGTCCTAAAACAGCATCTGTAGGACTAGACCTAGATAAAGACAGTTAATTATGCTCACAGATATTTATTACCTCAAAGTGTCTAAATAAAATGTAGCTCTTAAACTATTATCCAAGTAAGCCCAATGATTTTAACTGGCTCTTTTTACTTTGTATTGATAATCTGTAAAGAAAAACATACATAAGCACAATTTCTCAAAACCCAACCAATACCAGCAAACATAATTTCTAAATGTAAAGAGCACCCTGAAAACTAATGACGAACTCATTTTCTCAGCCGGCGTGACCTTCGTGAGAAGAAAGCTTCAGAAGAGTATTCACCATAGACAATGCGAAACTTCAGAGTTTTTTATGAAAATTAAATGGTTAGTCCCCTAAAGAATCAGCGTTAAAATCCTTTTATGCACTGGCATAAAAAATTAACCTTAACAAGCTGTGAATCATTTATCTTTGCTTATCTCTTTGATTACTGTATATTAATTAAGATGTGAATTACTGCTTGAAATAAAAGGATGCCTAGAATCCAAAAAGAATGAAAAATGCAGGCTGATGTAAGGAGACAATGAGCAGGGTAATTCAGGAAGCAATTGAAAAATGTATGTTTACTTTTAATGTTTTACTTTGCTATTTTCCTTAAAAGAAAATCTATATAAATTTATATTGTTTGCACTCTGCTGTTCCCTGATAGTTGAAAACAGTTGTTCGACTGCACTGGTCTTTGAACGCTTAGATGGCAGGGCTCAATAATCTGTCTCAGCCCAGGTTAAGTGATGGAATTCATTTAAATGCCCCAGAAGTAATCATCCACAAAGAGTACATTATTTCTCTTTTATGAATTTTCAAACCTAATACTGATGGGTGGCATGCAATTAAACCTGATCAATATGTAATTTAGGTGGGCTGACATGTTTTCAAATTCTCAGAATATAGATTCTTTCAATATTGCAAGAGCTTAGTGAAATACTTAGCTCTTATAAAATAGCTAAAGCAGTTTAGTACAGTACAGAAAAAAAGAATAAGTTTAGCCAGAAGATATACACGGAAGTAATTATACTTGGAGACTCTAATTTTTTAACAGAAACCATAATTGGTGAATGAAGAGGGCACGGGATTGTTCTTTCTCCCTCCTTACCTCCTTCTGCATGAGAGAAGCTACAAAGGCCATCAGCAGGATTTTGTGACGTGCCATGTTCACAACTTTCATGTACAAATACTTTCAAATGCATTATAAATACTAGTTAAAAGATTGTCAAAACCACATAATACATTTACTCACAAAGTTTTATTACCCAGAATCAAAGTGAGACCAAAAAAAAAAAAAAACCTCCCAGACCCCATGGAGGGGTGGGATTACCATAATGACCCTTTGTGTTAAGCTAATAAACAAGGGAAGTACATTGGCTTGTGACCCTAAAGGTGAAGGGGGACGCTCCCTGGTATTACTAATTAGCCTGCTGTCATCCGCACAAGGAGAATTACACTTGAGTTCCTATGATTTGACAGGATTCAATTTTAAATTTCATGCTGGAGGTCGTCAAGTGCTCTTTCACCCCTGCATTTGCATGTCATTCATGGCCAATCAAATACAAACAGGGCTTTATGTTTGCGGAAGCCAGTGGGAAGCAGAGATGCCTGAGGCTGGCCCTGCAAGGCCTTGCCACAGCACCCGCGCGCCTCGGGGAGCAGGTTTCCACACAGACCCTGTCGGGCAGCCAGAGCTGTTAGTCAAGGAGCATGTGGCGTTTTCCGGACTTCCACCCACTGACAGCGCTTTTTCTGTTTGTTTGTATTTTGTCCTGAATGTGCATTAAGCCCACTCCTTCCCTGGGCAGATGATTTGCCCCCATTGGGTGCTCCTGACTGTGGGGACACTCCCTTTCCCCCTCATTTCTTGCTCGGAGCAGAACTCAGTGCCAACTCCTGTTTACTATGTTCAGAGAAACTTGTTAACCCGGTTACTCAGCACTAGTTCAGGACCCAGGGCTGAGACCACAGAAGTGTCTCTCCTTAAAGGAACAGAGCACAGGGTTTTAGGACCAGGGAGATTCATGCTGGTACTTACTAGATGAGTATTAGCCAGCAACAAATATGCCCTTTCCACATTCACTTCAATCTTCCTAACATTGTTGAATAAAGTGTTAGCTATATTTAAATCACACTTCCTCTTGAAAGTTCCTACCTCCTGCCCTGAAGTTGGTAAACATTCTTATGTATTAAAACAGGTATCCACCCCTCAACCCCTTTCATTTAAATGAATTCCGTTAAGAAATTAGGAAGAACAAAGTCACAACTTTACGCAGGGGCAGGCGTAAGTAAAGAAAAGGACCCCCTGCAATTCATCCTCTCAGCCTGGAATAAACGCTAATGTGTTATCTTGGATGTGCCTTTCAGAAACGCCTGCAGTGATGTGGAGGGAGAGGCTTTCTCTGAGCTATTTGCTGGTCACTGGGACAGAAATGACAAAGGATTCTGTCCATTAGTTTTTCAATACAGTGCTCAATAGTAGCTGGAAATTGATGGTGTAACTGTGGCATCACATTGAGGAAACTTATGATGCGGACAATAGCACTTTCAATAAAATGGCTTTTGATTTTCTATGTGTCAAACGTTTTAATATTAGGGCATTTCTAGGTCAATGAAGGGTTAATGTAGCATCATAAATCATATCTAAACAAGAGCCCTAAACTTGCTATAGGTGGAAAGTAGTCTGTTAAGGTAAAAAAAAAAAAAGTCATCCAAAAAAAAAAAAAATCACAAAAGTACGTAGCTCAAGCGAGGTGGAAACCACATTTATTTCACTGCCTCCACACAGACATCGACATAGCATACTAAGGAGAGTGAGTAATAGGTGAATTAGAAATTAATGATTCTCTGCAATGTAAATGGCAATTAAAGGGCATGGGCCGCTCCAGGCTCGGTCCAAAGCCCGTCCCCATTCGTTTGGCTGGAAAGTCACAGCATATGTAAATGTTGCAGTTGAGTTCTGCCATGTCTGTATGGAAAGCTATCATCTTCTGTCCACTTTAACCCCACCAAGTACACTTAACGTTGCCTCTATTGAGTCACCTTTACAATAGAATTTCCACCATTAGAGTGTTTGGCTAATCTTTTGGTATGAATAAATAATGACCACTCCAACAAGCCACAGCCCCACACATGACACCCTTGATGTTACGAAGCAGCAAAGCTCAATGATTTACATCGATGATAATCCCACAGGCAAAGTGTTGCCTGGCAAAGCTACTCCGTTGCTGTGATCTGTGGGGGTTTTTGGTCTGAAATGCTCAAAAGGGCTATTCTTGCAGAAGGTGCAAAATTGTTAAGTTTTTAACTCATTAAAAAAAGAAACTGAAATCCTTTTACCACCATTATGTGTAAGTGCAATTAAAAAAAGATGACAAATTCAATAAGATTTAATGAAGAACAGAAGGAATGCAATGAAAGAACACTTTTCCCATTTTGTTTGTGCTTTTAGTCTAAACTAGCCACATACATCACACCTTGCTTAGAGATTGTTTTTGAGAAAAGAGCCAGTTAAACACCCTTATCCAGAGGGAGAAGATCACACACCAGAGACTGGCCGTCATGGCACACCAGGGTCGGCAGCATGGGGCAGAGACACCGCCACCCACTGTCACCAGTTCCGAGCTCCTTAAAAAGCATGCCAGCAAAACCCCACCAAGCCAAAACAAACCACAACTCTGAGAGCAATGTAAACTTAGGCACAATTTGTCACTTAAAATCTGCAAATCCCTGCAATATTCGGTGCTAGCCTGTGAAACAAATGAGTTTCTGGGAGGGAAAGCTGCATTGACAAACCCAGCAAAGAGCAATTTTCTGTCGTTTAATGAAGGATGGAGAAAGGGCTTGATAAAGTACCTGCTCATTACAAGTTTGTTTTTGTATGTGTGTCTGGATGGCCGACAGAGAAAATGTGCATGTGTTGATGAAAAGGTAGTCTCCCCAGTTCAATCTTCTTAGACAACTTGGAATTGTTAAAAGCAACCTTATTTTATTGGGGATTCATTTGGACAGTATCGAACAAAGAGACAGTTGAAATAGCAGCCTGTTGGCATTTCTTTTTAGCTAAAATAATACAAAATATTGTAACTGTTAGAGAGTTTCATACTTTATTTTAACTCTAATGTATAGCATTAAAATGATGTCTATATAATTTTAGAATTTATAAAATATCCAGTGAGTTTAACTTCTAGCCAGTCATACATATACATGAAATGTCTTCTATAGCTATGTAATTTCTATTCTAATCTTCTGTATTAAAATACATAATGCAATGATGGATTATGTTACCCCTATGACTGTTATATTAAGTTTTGCAATTTGTAACAAACAATTGAAACCATCAAACAAATAAGCGAATTTCCAAATTTATATAAATAAAAAATAAATGGAATACTCCTTAGGTGGGTCAAAGTTCTCGAAATCAATCACATGGAATCAAAATATGTTACAACTTAAAAAACTTGAATATATAAATTATCTTGGTTCAGTTCATCAGAAACCATGAAAAGGATGAGGCATTTGTTCTTATTTTAACAACTGAAATTGTAAGGAAACAGGGTGCAGGGGATGGGTGCTGAGCAGAGCCGTCAGGAGATGCTTCTTGATGATCCTGAAAGGGATGTCCTAGCGCCAGTGCTTGATAAGGTTATTATGAAGATACGCTGACACAGCATGCATGCACACGCACACGCGCGCACACGCACACACACACACGCAATTCTGGAAAAATCTAGGTATCGTCTACACACATTTACGTGGATTCAGGCATGAAAAGCAAATTTTGATGTCACCCTGTCTTGCAAAGCCCTGGTCTAGTGGTTGGAGTCTCCTACTGCAGGTGCTTTCTCTCTCTCTGTGATTGTAAAGTGCACTGTCTGCCTTCTCTTGCCACAGTGAAAATCTACTGGCAATTGCTTACAATTTAGACCTTTTCTGTATTCTACGTTTTCTTTCATTTTTAAGCCTGCTGTGCAGCATTTGTGTGGCTCCTGTTCCTGTCTCTCACCAGGGACCCAGTGTCTCAAGTGAGATGCCTCTGGGAATTTCAACCTCCTAAGGACCCAGTGTCTTAAGTAGAATGCTCCTCCCCCTGTGTAAGGGCACAAGGGCTGGCCGCCCGGCATTTAGAACAAAGTCCAGAGTCAGAGCCAGAGCACGCCACTACTGTGTACTGCCTGAAGCAGAGCCTTTTGCTTATGACAAATGTTAGGGGCTGCAGATGGAAGGTCTCCCACACCAGAAGGGTTTTGTGTGGCTTACGTAATTTAAAAAAAAAAATTCAGCTAACGTTTAAACATTGGAAAAAAAAATGTTTTTGACAGAGTCTTACTCTGTTGCCCAGGCTACAGTGCAGTGGCGCAATCTCAGCTCACTACAACCTCTGCCTCCTGGATTCAAGCGATTCTTCTGCCTCAGGCTCCCAAGTAGCTGAGACTACAGGCATGCACCACCATGCTCAGCTAATTTTTTGTGTTTTTACTGAGACAAGGTTTCACCATAGTGTCCAGGTTGGTCTCGAACTCCTGACCTCATGATCCACCCACCTTGGCTTCCCAAAATGCTGGGAGGGATGTTTTTATATGAATGTATGAACTTTCAACTTTTATTAAAAACATGTGGATCTCGCTGTATTGTGTTCCTATGATGCAGGGTGCTGGGGATGCGGTCTAGCCACAGGCCCCTCCGGGTGGTGCAGCCTCCCTCCAGCCTCCCACCTGTGCCTGCCCACTCAAGCTCTGTAGGTCTGTGTGCAACCCAGCTCAGGCCCTCAGAGGGAAGCTCTGGCTCTGTAGGAGCCTTTCTGTGGCAACAAAGGAATGGACAGAAAAATGCAAAAAGAAAGGTTCCTTTTCTAATGGAGGTAATCCTTTGATTTAATTTTACTATCTTTGAACACCATTATTTTCTATGATAAATAGGGATCACAGTGTCTTCATGAATCAAGTGTCCGCTTATTAATTTCCATCTCTGTCACCAGAACCATATTAATTATATCAGGATATGCAAAACTCTAGAACATCTAAAGTGATTAAGCCCCCATTGGGAATTTAATTGAGTGTATTATCAGCTTTTGAATATTCACGTGTGTACAATTGACCCCTGTATCTATGGGAGACAGGTTCCAAGAATCCCTGGAGATACCAAAATCCATACATGCTCAAGTTCCTGATATAAAATGCTATAGTATCTGCCCGTAACCTGTGCACATGTTCTTGTTCATTTACATCAACTCTAGATTACTTACAACACCGAAATCAGTGTAAATGCTATCCAGTTGTTTTCTGGATTGCCTAGAAAATAATGGCAGGAAACGTGTCTGGACACATTCTGTTCAAATGCAGTTATTTTTTTCTGAATATTTTCAGTCTTGTTTGGTTCAATCTATGGATGGGGAATCCACAAATACAGAGGACTGACTGCATTGAAAACATTTTCAGCAAACAGTAAAAATTACCAAGAAGTTGTGCTCTTGTAAAGATTAATGATTATTTCATTATAAATGTTGACTTTATATATTCTGACATATATTTTTTAAATGATTATGTTAATGCATTTATCAGGTGCTTTTTTTCTTAATTTCAAGGCATCGTTAATCACTTGCAAAGAACGCTCAAAAATAGAGAAGGTTAGGTCTGAGCCATCAGGATTTCCATATACAAGGAGAGTGAGTTAGACAAGGGCATAAACATGCAAATCATGAATGGGAACAAATGGATGACATGGGGAAAGGCGGGAGGGCTGAATGTGGGGTTCTCTGGGTTGGGCGACCTCAACTGGGCTGTTGGCAGAGTCTCAGAACACACACATGTCAAATTAAACTTCAAGACACATCATAAACAGCATAAGCCAACATCATTGCTATTTAAGCAAGATAATCTGCATATTAAAGGCTAAAGATACCTAATTTTGATTGTGTGATATGAAAGCAATCACACCATCTATTTGCTTTCTGTATTTCCCTGTGTTTTTCTATTGCAAATAGAACACATGAGGGTCGCTCGCATCCCCACCTGTCAGGCTGCTTAGTCCCAAACACCCCTCCTCTTGTGATCACTGCTGAGCACCACGCACAGAAGAGACCGTGGCATTTCTTGCCTGTGTGTCTTGGGACAGCTACACAGAAAATATCAGGAAAGCAAGCTTTATAAAGTTGGGACATGAAAAAGCAGGACACCTCACCTCATTTTCATGACTAAATCATTTTATGATAGCAGAATTTGTACCTTCCAAAAGTATTACTAAATTTTGGGTTAGTTTATTGCCCAGGAATGAATTTAGAAAATAACAACTCCATAACTCAGGAATGGAAACACAAATGCTGTAGCTTCTCACTTATAAGTGGGAGCTAAGCTATGAAAATGTAAAGACATACAGAGTAAGACGATGAACTTTAAAGACTCAGAAGCAGGATGGTGGAAAGTGGGTGGGGAATAAAAAACTACATATGGGATAAAATGTATATTTCTCACATGACACAAGTACACTAAAATTTCAGAATTTACCATATGTATACTTCATCCATGTAACCAAAACCCACTTGCACCCTAAAAGCTATTGAAATTTTTTAAAAATAAAGAAATTAACATCTTCAGTTTCTGGTGAAATTGAAAATTGCTGCTAAGTAGCATGAACGAACATTTCTTCCCCAAATCACATAATTTGGTTCTTGACTGTAAAACTTTATGAGCTTGCTTGGCTGCTAAATATGAATGTAGTGGTTAGTTAATATTTTCCTTCTAAAAAATCACTAAAGTTGACATCTTTCTTTCAGAAAATAACATGTTAATAAAATATTAAGGTGCATTTTGAACAATTAATTAATAATAAAAGTTTAACCAAGACTTTATAAAATGTAAGTCCAGGTGGGATTTTTAAAAACAGAAACTTTGAAGGACGAAGACTTACTGGATAGAATGCTTACAAGCACCAAATAGAAAATACTTAGACACAAAAATACACATAAGGTATATTATTACAAAAACTAATTTTAAGCATTTAATATGTGCCATGTATGGCTCGCAGGTCAATGAAGTAAGAAAGTAAGTATCTGCACACTCTAGATGAGTGGGGGGAACAGTGATAACACTGCCACGGTTTCCATGGGCAGAGCAAGGGCTCAAACCCTGGCCTGTCAGAGTCCAAAGACTTTATGATGAATCAAAGACTCTTTCTACCTCCAAATGATGAGAAAGAAATGACTAACAACTCATTTGGGAAAATGAGCAGTTTCAGTAATAAAGTGTAAAATGCAATAAAAAATATACAAGCTGCATTATATACAAATTATGAATGGCTCAAAATTAGAAATATAATGAAAAATAGACATTTTTCTAAATGACTGTATTTTAAAAATAGTAAATACTTTAAATCCCAGGACAATTTAAACTATAGATCTCTTTTCACATCTGAAACGAAAAAGTGCTGTTTGATTTCAGGTCAAAGATAAGACTGTTCTATTCTAAATAATCCTGCATATTTTCCACATAGAAAAATGCATGCCTCTAATTTAGTATGGAGGAAATGACTCCTGGATGGGAGATGGGAGAGCTGGCTTTTGGTCCTGATTTAGTTGGGTCTCCATGTAGATGGAGCTTATCGCTGGGGCACATAGACTTCTTGTTGGTCAAGGGCTGGTCTCCTGAGCCAACTTCACTTCCCTGGGCTCAGTGACTGGTCAGAAGCTCCTGAAAGTGGGCCCTATGTGGAGTTGGGCTTTCCAAACCAACCTTCAGCTGCTTTGCATGTCGTATTTCGTTTTAAGGATAAGCTCTGCTGGTAGGTAACAGTTTGGCTATCTTTGGCACAGAGGATTTATAAAGTCCTTTCCTGACATAACATACTACAAATCCTGCCCCTTGTTTCCTCAGTAACATGACGTTCTCAGAGCTAGTTATCTTCTGTAACCAGTGATATAATGCTGACAGCCGCTCTAAGGTACAGCTGAGTTCTGGGGTCATTTTCTCTTATAAAAAGTAAATTATCCATTCCCCAGGACCACGTGTTTGTGTACATATAAATATGTTTATGATTCACATAGGAGTTTCTCTAAAAGTATGATTTTATAGACAATTTCTATAATTTTATGGGTGCTGTGTAACTTTTTATGGCTACTTTGCAGAAAGGATTAAATAGAATAATTGTGATCGAGGGTACTGTTGGTTAAAAGGCTCTGTTTTCAAAGTAACTTTGTCCCCCCACAAACATATACTTCATTTTTTTAAAGTGTGAAATTTGTTTCGACCACAGAAATGTATCAACAATGTAAGGCTTTCATAGACCATGTTTATTTCCCCTGGGTATGAGTAATGCATAAAACAAATAATGACAATGATAAAATTTTTAGTAAAATTTATGAAAAATAACACTTGAGGGCAGAGATCACGTTTTTCCTTGCTGTAACTCTCACAGCCTTATTTATCGTAAAAGTTCCAAAAGATATCTGTTGTGTTTGTGATTGAATTCTGATAACATGGTATACACAGCTAGCAAAATAGAACCCTTAACGAAACAGAGGCATAATGCACACTTATATGGAAGAAATGCTTTTTAAAAGACTCTCATCTTACATGTACATAAGGATTACATATCTTTTTATTTTTACTATAAACCAAATGATGACTGTATTTATCTGTAATGATCCTTTGTGCACACGGAGCTGATCACCACCTGCCTTCGTGCTGAAGGTATACGAAGAAAAACCGATGCAGCCTGGTCTACTCCCAGGACCAGCTCAGTGCCCAGTGTCCAGTGCCCAGTGACATCACCCCTGCCTGCCTCCCCTGCGAACGATGGCCACCTGGACATGCCCTCAGCTGTGCACCACATATGCATGCTCCACTGTTGATTGTTGGTACAAATCGTCTGTGGCCCAGAATAAAGAGAGGCAAAGGGTGGGTCTGGAGGGAGCAGAGCCTGAAAATGTGAAAAATCAGGCAGTGGCGATGACCAGTATGAAATTCAGCATATTTAACTCTTAAACATTCGAGATCTGGCTAAGCAAGGATCACTTAAATGCCAATGTTTCATACATGTCGTATATGAAATGCCAACATTTCATATACATCAGATCCCACCAAAAAGTATGCACAATGGTCAAATTCATGTAAGAATTGTCAGTGGATTAGCAGAGAATCGAAATGCTGAAAGGCTCTGTTTCCAAGTAACTTGGTACCTCCACAAACACACACTTGATTTTTTGAAGTGTGAAATTTGTTTTACAACCACAGAAATTTATCAACAATGTAAGCAGATAATCAAAATGATGGGATTTCACAAGTAAATATTAAATAGATTTTTCTAAATGCAAAAAAATAAAGACTACCCTTCACCAGCACCACAGCATTGCAGGCGGCATTCTGGTGGCCACGCTTTCCGTGGTGGGCAGGGTGCAACACACTGTTGACAGCCTTTGTGGGAACTGTTCAGTTCTTCTCTCTAGGAAACTGTGAATGTTCAATTGTAGTGAAAAACAGCCAAACTTCCTTCCTCCTTCTGTGTCTCCTTCTCTGTCTTCCATTGGGTTTCCTTCTTAACTTTTGAACTCCTAAAAATGGCGGTAGGCTGGTAGACTACTTCGTGTGTGCTAGGCATGTGTCTGCTTTTTGAGCACAAGAATATGTCACCCTTGTTTACAAAGACTTTGGGGATATTTTTCAAGAACTATTTCATCTTACTTGAAAATGGACAGCTATTACTTCTCAATCTCAAAGAGAAAAGAAAGTGTTAAGTTGAAACAAGTGTTCAACATCAGCTAAGGGAGGTTTCTTTCATGTAGATTTTGGGGGAAATATGTAAGACATGCCGTTTTTTATAATTAGGGATGATGCTGCTTATTTCATAATAATTCATCATCTCTAATCTCCCTACTGTCTGCTAGGAAATGTGTTACAGATATCTGTCACTGAGTTTCAGTGATCTGGCAATAACAGTCTATATAAATGATATTTTCAAGATTTTCTTCATGGTTCTGGCCTTATTTCCCATATAGTTTCACATATTCCTAAATATATGAAATTCAGCATGTTCATTCTGAAGACACACTTAAATATTCAAGAGATATATATATCTCCATAAATTTGCCAATTTCCATAATTTCTCAAGTGTACCCAGACAGTACACTGTCTTGGTAATTAGTTTATTTAAAATACAAGAATGAAAATCTGCATAACTGTGCAAAATGACAAATATGTTAGTTTACCCCACTATAGTAACCTGTTTGTATACCTCAAATATACACAGTAAAATTTACTAAAAATAAAATACAAAAGTGAAAATATTTTATAATGTTTCCTAAGGGATATTTTCCGCAGATTTTTCTGGTTCATTTTGTGAAATGATGAATTAGTGCATACGTGTCAGGAGTAATGATCTCCCAAACAGAGGATAAAACATATCTAACCCTTCTCTCCGCACCAGCCGTAAGACAACAAAGAAAATAACTTACACTTCATGGTCCATGCAACAAACTAACCCAAGGGCCTGGCTGCTTTGACATAGTGCTTAGAAAGCACACCTCAACTGTGGTTTTCCTTGTGTAAATATCAATCTGATCAGAATACAGTATATTATTGGATTTCTAATTTTCTGTGAAAAGACCAGGCTATGTTAAGCAGCCTTTAGCAAGCTGTCACAGATGAGACCACTAAGCACATGCTGCCTTAACACACAGCGAGGTTGCCAAGGATACGATGTCGAGGGCCGGGGGTCAGGAGTCAAACTGACCAATATCGAGTAAATTGCATTGGTCTGAATGATTCCCCCGAGCTAGTGGTGATAGAGCAAGCAGAGTTTGGTCTGCAGACAGATAAATACACACGCGGAGATCAACAGAGAGCTGCAGTTGGCTATTGTTATATCTGCATGAATTTGGTTTGTGTGTGTGTAAAATATATAAAAATATGCACACAGAGGCTAACGTGGCAATGAGTTGGAAACACACAAACTACAAGGCTGCATATCTATCTATTTACTCAGTTTTTAGTTTAAAGTAAATCAGGGTTGTACATCAATCTATACAAAAATATTATAATACAAATTCTGTACAATATTTTTATTTTGATATTTCTAACCATGAGTTTTGACCTCAGGGCACATGGTGATTTTTCAGGATACCACAAAACTAGAGAAATAAGATCTCAAATGTTATTTTTTAATGTAAGAGTCTTCATGAACTGTTTCACACACATGACATGAAAGTTTATTAGCACATATCATAAGCAACCTAAAACTTGAAAAACAAACATGAAAGAGTTCAGTTCTGCAATAGGTACTGGTCAGTACATGAAGTCTTCTTAATAAGCATTCTCCTAATCACTAAAATTCATACTTTTTTCTTACATAATCAATGTTTTAATCCATGTCGCAGCCTTCCAGTTAATAAGCTGGCTGGGTAAGAAGTTGATCCATTTCTAAGCCTTTCTCTGCCTTCTCCTCTTTGCCTCTGTCACCATTTGTTTTTTTCCATACTTTGTCACAGCTCAAGGATTAAGCATCGTGCATCAGTGTAGCTGCACTAAAAAGGTCCGCAGTGGCAAGAGACGTGAGACGTGGCAGCATGAGTCCACAACTCAGAGGAAGACGAACAGAAACAGAAGTCTCAAAAGTTTTGAAGACTGGCCAGGTTGACCCAGATCTTGCTGGCAGCTCTTTAGAACTGTCCTCCTCTCTAGAACTGTCCCCCTCTCCAGAACCATTCCCCTCTGCAGAACTGTCCCACTCTCCAGAACTGTCCTCCGTCTCCAGAACTGTCCTCCGTCTCCAGAACTGTCCCCCATCTCCAGAACTGTCCCCCTCTCCAGAACTGTCCTTGTCTCCAAAAGTGTTTCCCTCTCCAGAGCTGCCCCCCTCTCCAGAACGATTTCCCTCTGCAGAAGTGTCCTCGTCTCCAGAGCTACCCCGCCCTCCAGAACTGTTCTCATTTCCAGAACTGTATCAGAAATGTTCCTCTCACCAGAGTGGAACAATTGCAATGACATAGTTAATACTATTTAAGAGTCTATCATCTTTAATCAAAGTTTTATAAGCAAGTCAGAGAGAAAAGACTGAAGAGGATGTATGAAAGGTAATTTCAGTTGGGTATCCTACCATGTAAGATAGTTTTAAAATATTTTGAAAATATGATAACCTTGCAAATTTACAACCTCAATGAAAATAGACTTTTTTTCTGGATCATTCTTATTTATTAGCATATCCTTTACAGAAATGACTTGATCACATTTTCTGTACCATGATGAGATTTATACCCTTGGCTTGAAGAATGTTCTTTCATGTCTGTGACACGTGCAGGTTCATATGTTTTTGTGCGTAAAACAATATCACAGAATGTTCTGAAAGTATTTGGATAAGTATGTGAGTTGCTCATACGATATAATTCTATCTTTAAAAATGCCCTTGTTCCCATTTTCTAAGTTGAAAAACAAAAGTCAAAGCTGGTTTCCTAAAAAACGAAGGGGCACGTGTTTTTATGCTTTAATGGATGTCGTTTGATACTTACTGTTTCTAAATCTGTAGATAAAAGTCAGAAAAACATGGCCAGTGCAGTTCCAGATGAATGGTTAAGAAAGGAATTATTCTAAGCCTGAAGTAGTGCATTTATAAAAATGCTGAGCTTTGTCTGTGTTCAATTGGGATACTGACCAGAGGGAGGCTGGAGGCAAGATAATTAAGTTTTCTTTACTAATTTAGTTCTTTGCAACATTTGCGGCTATCTTTTCTAAGTGCCTACTGTCCAATCCTGTCACCTCTGATGCTGGATTGTCTGCCGAGGTGAGAGCTGCCACCCTGAAGATCCTCACTGAAGGGTCCCTGGCATTATGGCCTGGAAGGGGCTGCCCAGATATTTTAAATTTGCTTGTTTTATTTCACATATGTCTTGCCATCTACACTAGTTACATTGAGATTTCAGTTTTGGTTTCAATAGAGAAGTGATTTATGAGAAAGATGCTAGGGAAAGTCTATAGCAAATAATAGAAAGGAAAATTAATAAATCACAGCTCTTTTCACATAAAGAAAGAAAATTTTTTGTAAGGTGAACTATTTAAAACACAATTAGCTCATTCAAGTCTTGGCAGCAGGAAATACTGTTTTCAGACCTGCAGTGAGCTCGCTCTTCACTTGAGATTTAAACTGACAAGTAAGAGGATGTGTAGCCTTGAACTTGCTCCTCTGCTAACGAGGTCTCTCTCACCTTGCTCCTGAAGACGCATCCTCCCAACTGTGTGTTCTCGTATGCAAGGGAGAGGATATTTTCAAGCCATTTCCATGCTCTGCTCCAGACATTATGTATTGAAAATAGCAGTACATGGGAGAAAGAAAGAGCAGGGACTCCAATGTGTCTCTGTAGGACCCTCTTAGAAATCAACGCATCCAATATTACTAAAGATACCTTTGGGGAAAGATATTTTGTTGGAAATATCCTAAGCTCTGAAAATGCCTCATTAAATGATCTTTGTGCTGTTTTTGCCCCCAGGTCCTTGGGGGTTGCCGCTGTGGTTTACCCTGGAGTTCCCTTCTCTGGCCAGTCTACACCTCAGGGGAGGGGGCAAGGTCATCCTGGCTCTGATCAGTACCTACTGCAGAACTGATGTGGCGTGGCTGTGTCCCCACCCAAATCTCATCTTGAATTCCCACATGTTGTAGGCGGGACCTGGTGGGAGGTGACTGAATCATGAGGGTGGGTCCTTCCCATGCTGTTCTCCTGATAGTGAATGGGTCTCATGAGATCTGATAGTTTTAAAACAGGGGTTTCTCTGCACAAGCTCTCTCTTTGCCTGCCGCCATCCACGTAAGACATGACATGCTTGTCCTGGCCTTCTGCCATGATTGTGAGGCCTCCACAGCCCCGTGGAACTTGAAGACAATTAAGACTCTATCTTTCGTAAATTGCCGGGTCCCCAGTATGTCTTTATCAGCAGCATGAAAACGGACGAATACACTAAAAAACCACAAACCAGCACTTCCAGCCCAGATCTCCTCCTGAGAAGGAGAGAAACACAAATGGCCCTACATGTTCTGGGAGTTGTAGTGACAGTCCATTGTCCCGGCGTTTTCTGTCACCCCGAGATACTCCCTGGTCTGTTTCTGAGCTCTCCTTCTTTCTTCTCATGTCTGAAGGTGAGCATAGGGTCTACCATTACTCCTCTCTTTATCCCACACCTCCTTTTAGATAATCAACCATTGTCTGGGCTTCCCTGACGTCTCCCCAAGAAAAAAGATAAAGACAGCAAGATTAGGTGTATAGACTTGGTATTTTAAGGCATTTTTGATGATATCAATATATTTCTTCCTGAATGCTACACAACTCCATCTAGATGTTCTTCCAAAAGCTGAAGTTCAACATGTCCAAGAATGAATTCCAATTTATACTAAGCAAAGCATCATAATACACCACAGTTTATAACAGTTATCATATTTAAAATGATGAAAATTATCAATAAAATCTCCAATGACAAAAAAGCTAACTATATTTTTAAAGCAAACAGATTGTAATGCTCTAAACAGGCACACACACAGTGACACACAGTGACACACACACTGACACACAAACACTGACACACACACACGAATGAACTGAATTTCTTCAAAGAACAATTGGTACAACAAAGATTTATTTGGTCCTTTTCTGGGTGTCAGACATTGTGCTCTGCAGGTTCAACACAGGAGAGCGTATCTGCAACTCACACATAATATTTAGTACTGAATGAAGCTATTAAAAATGCTGAAAACCAGCCACTATGTCTTGGAAACCGTGATTATAGTCACTTATGCCATTTTACATTTCTTGTTTTAGCTTTGTTATTTACTGCAAATTATTTACAATGTGTGTTTAGTGTATAATCAGAAGTTATTTTAAACAAACAAATATGAAATTCCTGCCTCTCTTCCTCACAGCTTCCTAATCCATTCCCCTTTCCCTCTGTATTGCTGCCTCAGGACGGAGCAATAGGAACACTGGGCAGCCTCTGCCTCCCCTTTCCTCACTGGATCCATTGCTAACTCGTCAGTGGTTTCTGGCCTTTCTCTGAAATGTCTACCTGTTTGAATCACTCAGCAGACACTTCTCCGGGGTGTTTAGCTGGAGTGAACTTCCTCTGACCACCTCTGTTGAAAGCACACCCAACCCCTCCTCCCGTCTACACCCCCACTTTCTCCAACCCCATTCCAGTCACCGCTCCCATGAACTCCAGGCTCACTGTGTCCACACCTCCATCCGAGTCATCATTCCTCAAATGGCCCGAGCCTGTGCACTCGTTTGGTTCACTTGTAAGCTCTTAAATCTCGCGGTCCTGTCATCACCTCATTTCATGAAGCCTGAACACACATCTAAAACGAATTATCAGGTCAGGCAGATCACTTGAGTTCAGGAGTTCAAGACCAGGCTGACCAACATGGTGAAACACTGTCTCTACTATAAATACAAGAAAATTAGCCAGGCGTGGTGGTGTGCACCTGTAATCCCAGCTACTTGGGAGGCTTAGGCAGGAGAGTCACTTGAAACATGGGAGGCAGAGGTTACAGTGAGCAGAGATTGTGCCACTGCACTCCAGCCTGGTGACAGAGTGAGACTCTGTCTTAAAATAAAATAAAAATAAAAAAATGAGTTCCCAGTAACTCACATTTATGTCCTTTGTTCAGATTCACTCTGGGCTCTTTCCCCACTCTTCTCTGTGACCTGAGGGGCTGTCACCATGGGTTCCCTCCCTGGGCTAGCTCGTCATCCCCAGGATTTATCCATGGGACCCTGTGAATGAGGAAGGCGACACGAGGGCCTTTGTTCCTCAAAACTCTCTGTGAGAAGTCAGGCAGTGGGACCCCCTCCATAGCACACCCCACCCTGGAGGCCCACCCTGTCCACGTCACCTCTGGAGCAGGTCCCAGTGAGGTCTTCCTGTTCTCCAGCTCTGCAGCCTGAGGAGAAGAGCCTGCACCCACTCCTAGCAGGGTGTTGTGGCCCCTGTGACCCGCCCACTCCTACATGAGCAGTCCCTGATGACAACCCTCCATTGTGCTATGGGAAGGAGTCACGCATTTCTAGCAGTTCTAGCATATTCTAGGAGGTGGCCTGTTCTGCTGGGTGGAAGAGAGCTAGAGAAGAGATGGACTCTTGGAAACCAGAGTGTGCGCTAGCCTGATTGAGATGGCAAATTTAGAAGGTGTCATCATCATTTTACTTCAAAGACACTAGGTTTCCAGGGTGTCATATATATCAATATTTAAATATAAAGGCAGGAATTCCAGTCCTCCATCAATCAATAGTAATTATTTTAGAATAGTCGTATACATTGATTTATCCGCATCTCTGACCCCATCCACTAACACGAATAAGCAGGAGTTGTATGTGTGCTTACATACGTGTGGGGCGCGGGGCGTCTCAGCCAGGCAGTGCCCCACCATGGGGCTTGCCTCATAAGCTGCACGCGGCCTCTGTTCTTTGAGTTAGAGTGTCTGATCTTCTCATTGTTACTCATGTGCATGTGGGTAGACACTTAGGAAAAATGTAAGGGTGGCAGTTTCTTTAATTGTATAGAGTTTATACTAAAAGGCATTGAACACTGCCCTCTCTTTTAACATGTACAAAATTTATTACCATTTAAAATGATTTTTCAAAAATCTATTCCTTCACAACGACTAAGTTAACTCTCAGAGGAACTTCTGGAGGGGAGCTAGACTGGGCAGCTGCGCATGTCGCAATGCTAGAACGGGCTCAGTCACCTGACGGAGGGGAAGCAGTTTGCTGAAAAAAAGTTGGGTCATTGAGCAGTCAACCTTTTTTCTGTGCTGATAAAAAACTGGTGTCCAATAAAAAGTAAATCCAGACTTGGCAAAGAGAGCCGATACTCCGAAGGGTTACTGTGAGGGAGAGAAAGTGACCGTGGCAATTGAGGGAGGAGGCCGTTGCCATGGGGAGAAGCTTCCAGCCCTGAGGTCTGCATGCATCCCGAGGATTAGGAAAAGAGTTTTTCTTTTATAAGGAGACGTGACCTGAGCTAGAGAAACCAGTTGTGTAGGTCCTAGACTGCTTTCCCTCGAGCTGGGTCCAGGGGCTTCTTAACCTTCTCATGTAAACATCAGGTAAAATGTTGCTGTTTTTCTTCCCCCAAATATGATAGCAGATATTTTCAGAATGGAGCATGCAGAAGTGTAATAAAATCTCCTTAGCTCAAGCTATTTAAAAAAAAAACCCAGAATATATTCTTAATTCTTTAAAATTACTTGGGACGTAATTCACTTAGGGACCCATGTCTTCTGTAGAGCCTGACTGACTCTGAGACGTACACTTTGGGGTCAGAGCCAAGCTGCACTCCCGCTTCACTCTGCTTCACTGCACCGAGCTGTGTGGCTTGGAGGGATGGTGTGTTCTGTAACCTCATCTGGAAAATGGGATAGCAACAGCAACTTATCAGAGTGACCGGAAGACCAGATGAGGTCATATATGAGAAGTCTCGTTACTGTGTCTGCTTCATATTTAGACGTATTCAATAAGTGAAGACTATTCTTATTAATAATATTAATATATTAACAAAATAATGTTTCCTTTTACATTTTCATTGCAAAGATAAGAGAAACTACAATATTTAAAAATAAAATGCTGCCTGGGTGTGGCGGCTCATGCCTGTAATTCCAGCACTCTTGGAGGACAGATCAAGAGAATCACTTGAGTTCAGGAGTTTGAGACCAGCCTGAGGAACATGGCAAAACGCTGTCTCCACAAAAAATACAAAGATTAGCTGGACCTGGTGGCATGTGCCTGGAGTGTGAGCTGCTGGGGAGACTGAGGCAGGAGGATCCATTGATTCCAGAGGGTGGAGGTTACAGTGAATTGAGATCATACCACTGTACATCAGCTGGGTGACAAAGTGAGACCACATCTCAAAAATAAAAAATAAAGAATAAATAAAATAAATATTATATAATATGATTAACATTTATACAAATTAAGTCATTTGAAGGATATTGACTTTTCATTTCTTTTTAACTTGTGGTCATGCTTTAAATTTTAATGACTATAATTGTTAAAATCAGATGAATGGATAAATGCTTCAGGACAGATACCTTCCTGTGCTATGTTCTACCAGGACAGTATTATGAAGAATATATTGAAATTAATGTAAACCAAATGAACCCACGTAAAAAGCATACAACGTAAGATATTTCTTATAGTTCGCATTTCTAATCGTAGAGAAGAAATACCACATTTAGGCTGAAAATCAGTTAAGTGTACATAGACTCTTATTATCATTAGAAATGAAATCATAGAAACATTAGAAAACATTAGAAAACTCACAACTTGAAAGGCGTCTTCTTCATTAAGCACGCACTGGCTCTTAAGTACAGTACAGTGCTGAGAATGGCACTGTACTCTTATTACTGGAGGTAATGAGGCCTTAAATTGGGGAAAATTTAAAGACTAGAGTATTTTATTGGTATAACCTTCCAAAATGATTACTTAGGAAGCCATTAAATGGATAATTCATCAGAAGAGTAGAATATGGAAACTGTGGGATTAAAAGTAACCCTTGTCCTTAAAAATTATTTCTACCATTTTCATGGATTCCAGTTCTGGTGCGTGTTTCCCAGCCTCCCCACCCCTCACTCCCAAGACCTTCTCCCTGCCTCCCGCGTACTGTTTCATAGCTTTGCATCTTTGTACACGCTGCTCCCTCTTAACGAGACCCAGGTCCGCCTAGCACACCCCAGCGCATCCTAGTTCACCCCTGGCTCAGCCACTGTCCTCTCTGAGAAGCCCTCTCTAGGACTGCAGCTGGATGTCAACGCCATCGATTTCAGGGTCTCAGAGCCACCAAATCCAGCACGGCTGCTGCTGCATTTCCAGTACCTTGTCTGAATTTACCCATCGTCATGTGGCTCTTATGTTCTATGCTAGGAGCTTCTCACAGTTAGAGGCTTCATCTTGGGATCTGTGTGCCTCTAGGATCTGGCATCATGCACGCCACACTGGACGGGCTGGATAAATGTCTACTGTATTAAGTTTCTTTCAACATTTTCATGATAACTGTCAAAATATAGACTGTAAGTCAAACATTGAAGCTAGAAGATGCAATATCTTTATGTGAAGGAAAAGCAGTCTCTCTTGGAAATATCTTCAGAGGAAGCCAACTGCAGGCATAAAACAAACATTCCTGGGCACTGCGTGGAACCGAAGGAAGTCGAGCTTTGGGAAGTGGAGTTTTTGCAGGGTAGGAGCCTTACGTAGCACGGCTTAGGGCAGAGGAGGGAAATTGTTACTTATTATTGGAATCCATCTGCTATTCCCAAGATGACAGGGTTCCAGTCAGATCTTTTACATATGATTTGGTTGTAATATATTGGTGAGGTTGGGGGAGTGATTTTTTGTGACAGGGTTAGGGAAAAATTGAAGAGGACAAATGAAAGGTAGCAAATGCGTTCTCCATGAGGTAAGAGAGAGCTGCGGTGAGGAAGGGGGGGAAGCCGGCCTCGAGAGGTGGAGAGATGCAGGCCAAGGGCGTGTGGGGGTGTCCGTGAGACGGTGAGCATTCAGTCCGGTATTTTGCAAGTACACTAAGTGTCGGGCGATGAGCAGAATGAGCACCCTCACTCATGGGCACTGTGAGGGCAACACGTTTTGTTTGTTTGTTTTTACTTTTAAGTTCTGGATACATGTGCAGAGTGAGCAGGTTTGTTACGTAGGTATACATGTGCCACGGTGGTTTGCTGCACCCTCAACCCATCATCTAGGTTTTAAGCCCCACGTGCATTAACGCAGTAGGTATTTGTTCTAATGTTCTCCCTCCCCTTGCCTCCAGCCCCAAAACAGGCCCTGGTTTATGCAACACATGTTTTAAAAAATGGCACAGGTAAACTGCTTTAAATACAACGAAAGATTTTTCACCATGAATGGATATGTGAGGGGGAAGGTTGGGGCTTCACGATTACTCTTAGAAAATAGAAAAGATAAAAAATGTAAAAACAATGAATGAGGCAATCCAGAGATAATATCACTCAAGACGTCTTCTAATTTTTGGCTCTCTGGGTTTCAGGGCTGTGAGCTCTAAGTTGAAGCTGCAGAATCCCAGGTCATGGAGCAAGGGTTATAAATCCATAGGTTGAGAAATCTGCCGTCCAAGAACATGTCCTTGTTCACTGAGTCTGAGTCATATAGCAGAAAACCTGACCTTGGACATAAGAGTCTCTCCTGTACCTGCGGTGGAGGTGACCTGGGCCCTCCCCCAGTTAAACAATGCTTAAACAGGGGTGCAGGGTGACAGAGGTGGCCCCAGCACAGCTGCACTGGGGTTGGGATTCCACATCAGCATCAGTGGGGACCAGGGAGAACGGTTGCTGTTTGCAGATGCAGCCTGGATCCTATTTTTAGTTTTCTAATCCTTTAATACTCTTTCCTAGGGATCTGTATCCAATATCCTTGAAATATCAAAATTTCCTTCCTCCAAAATGAATGCATATAAAGTATGTTGTTAGTATTATAATACCTGAAATCAACAAGTCACAATTCATGACAGTTGCTTCAATTTTTCTACTTGTACAGGGCTTAATGAATCTGTTCATGTTGTTCTAATATTTCTTAATGATTTACTTTATAATGATTTCTTTTTGAAGGGTAGAACCTTCCTCAAACAAGGACCACCGAGTATAATTTCCTAAGAGGCAATTTGTGAGTCTCCATGCATGTGTCTATGGCTGAGGTTGAAATTTAGAAGCTGGCAGCACCTAACCAAGGAAGTATTGAAAATTACGATAAAATTGCTGGAATTGTCTCTTTATGTGGTTATGGAAACTGATGTTAATTTCTGTGCGGGGAAATCGAAGGGGCTGCCAGAGCGGAATGGCGGAGAGATGCCTCTCAGCAGCAGAACCAATACTTGCTTTAAAAAAAATGTCAAAATGTGGATGTGCTTCCAATCATTTAAAAAATAGAAGGTGATAAGTTGAAAATGTCAGGTAATTGGCAGACAGATAGAAAGTTAAACTGTGTCCTCAGTGAAGAAAATTAACCAGCAGCTGCCAGCAGGGACCCCAAGGTCATGTGAATGCCAGAATCAAGCAAAGCCCAATCATTCAGAGGGGTTCTTGGCTGATGTTTCCCTCCCTGGTCATTTTCAGATCTCTTAGGAACTGCCCTGAACTACTGCCAACATGTGTTCATTTCTAAAAATTACATAGATTGTGATTTATTACCCATCACACTACAAAAATCCACTGCGAATTAAATCAGCCCTTTGTTTAAATTGCTCCCCGGCAATGAGCATCATATCATCATAAATGACATTGAAGTTATAATCTGCAGCCCTTGGCCTCAGCCGCTGATAAGGCCCCACCACGGGACGATCAATACTTACTATTCATTTTTGAAATTATCTCCACATTGATCCCTGAACAAGCGCCAGCGACACAGAGGCACAGTGCCTTTAATACAATAATTATATAAAGGTCTACAGGCTCATCCTCCCAGCCAATAAAAGCTGTCAACTGGCCGGGACAGTTACAATCCCATAATCCATCAAAACGCTGTTCTCTGACCTATGGGCTTCTGGGCTTTCAGGAGGCCACGATAAACATGCTCGTGCAGGAGAGGAGAAATGCAGAGACCTGCTGAACAAAGGCTGCAGATGGATGCCACCAGCAACAAAAATCCTCCAAGTAGCCAGCGTACTTTTCTCTGTTAATGAAGGAAAACAATGAAGGATTGTCTATTTGCTAATTGTCATTCGCTCAGAAGGAGGGCAGCTAGCCACTTTGCTGTCTTATTTTTTGGTCTTTAATTGATCAGGTTTGACTTTGAACTGGATGATATATGGTAATGAAGTCAGCCTATAGAAATCATAGTGCAGACAGGTATCTTAGGAGAGGAACAAGTGAATATCTGAGACCAGGGAAGGGAGACAATCAATGGGCAGGGCAAACAGTGTCAGAGCTCACAAACAGGCACACTCACACATGCAATGCATGTGCTCCCACACCCAGATATTCATGTACACACACACACATACATGCACACATGCACCCACAATACACACACAAATGCACCTGCAAACATACACACATATACATATGCACACATATATGCACACACATAAAACCACACATGCAAGCACATATGCACACACATGCAGCACACACGCAATACACATATACACCCCCACACATGTACACATGTAAACACTCACATACACAAGTGCACACATATATGCATATTCATATAAGCACACACATGCAAACACATAAGCACACACATGCAAACACATACACACATGCAATACACATATACACCCACACACGTGTGCACATGTAAACACACATACACAAGTGCACACATATATGCACATTCATATAAATGCACACATGCAAAAACATGCACACACATGCAGCACACACACATATGCACACATGGAATACACACATACACCCACACATGTACACATGTAAACGCACACATACACAAATATACACAGACATAGACAAATGCCTCACACAAGATGCACACAAATACATACATGCAACACACGTGTGTACATGCAACACATATAATGCACACACATGCATGCAAACACACACATACATACATACACATCTCTACACAAAGACATATACACCCCATACACACAACTATGCACACATAAACACATGTGCACACAGATACATAGGTACATGCATATACACACACTCAAACACATCCCCACAGGAACACACACATGACATGCTTAAACATACTCCCACACACCCATACACACATACCCAACACAGAATGATAGAAACAAGGCTTCTACTCCAGTTTCATTGGATATTGTACATTCACTAAAGAAGTCTTGCACCATGCCTGAGTGTTTGTATTGCCATTAATGTAGCATGGAGTCATTTGCTGAATCTGTTTAATGCGCCATTGAATTAAACCTTGCTTAGGAAAATATTAATAGACTGAAAAAAGCTAACTGAAAATCCTTTGAGTTTTCTATTAATTTTTTTTCCAATTTATTTATTTTATTGCATTTTAGGTTTTGGGGTACATGTGAAGAACGTGCAAGATTGTTGCATAGGTATACACGTGGCAGTGTGATTTGCTGCCTTCCTCCCCATCACCTACAACTGGCAGCTCTCCCCTTGCTATCTCTCCCCACCTCCCCACCCCCCACCGTCCCTCCCCATTTCCCCCCAACTGACCCCAGTGTGTGATGCTCCCCTCCCTGTGTCCACGTGTTCTCATTGTTCAACACTCGCCTATGAGTGAGAACATGCGGTGTTTGATCTTCTGCTCTTCTGTCAGTTTGCTGAGAAGGATGGTTTCCAGGTTCATCCATGTCCCTACAAAGGACACAAACTCTGTTTTCAGTTGTGATTTGGAAAATACATGTATTGTTAGAGTACAGCTGGGGTGGTGGGAGAGAGACGCATTCCGTGAGGGTGTGGGGCCCGGGTGGCAGACGTCCTCTTCCTGCTGAGCGGTGAGGAGTTCAGTCACCCCAAGTGCTCTGGTCGGGGGAGGGATGAGCAGAGGGTGGTGTGGGCGGCCATGGAGACTTTGTACATGCACAGATTTAGAGTGTGCAGGCGCCGAAGAAACACAGCTTCGATTTCAGTATGGGCTTAGAGCTTCTCTTACCTTAGTCTACAGTCTGCTTTTCAGGTCTCCACTGGAATTCCTCCGCTGCCTGAGGATTTGTCTTTTTCGGAGGTGGTGTGGCTCTCAGTAGTGCCGAAAATGAACTTTTTAAAGAATTTTGGATGATTTGTTCATCTTTTAACATTGTTAACCTCAAAATACTCAAGAGCAATGATCCCCTGGTATGAAGGGAGAGGGCTCGTGTTATTTTTGCTGGAATAAATGTTTCTACTTTCCGAGTGGCTGAATAAGGTTTTAGATAAGATGATTCGGAAAAACTTGGAAGACCAAGTTTAGCTACTGTAGGTTAGGACAAACAAATTGCAAGGCTACACGTGGTGGGCAGAAAATATCAAATCGTAGCAATGCGATGAATGCAGAAATTCTTAAAAATAATACCAGATTTGGAGGGTTAATAAAATTTGCATTAAGCCTTGATATCTTCTAATATATGAATTTTAAACTATTTTTCTAAAGCTACATTGCATGTCAATTACAAGAATACACTGGAGATAGAAAAAATCAGTAAAGCATGAGCCCCACTTTCTAAGCACCCACAGCTGAGCGGGGACAGCTGAGATATGAGGGGAACCCCAGGTGCGTAGTGTGCAAGGGGCCTCCATAGTGACGGGCAAGCCCAGCTCCCAGAGGAAGCGGCACAGGGAGTCTTCAAGGGGAAGCCAGGGTCTGGGGGGCCCCATCCCAGCATCCTAAGAAGCAGCTGCCCGCGGAGGGTCATTCCCCTCCCGCCAGGTTCTCCTGGGTCTGTCCACGCTGCCTCTGCCAGAGGACCTTGCAAGAACTGAAGGCCAGTGGAGAGAATAGAACCCATGGAAAACGCAGAGGGCACCACAGTGGGCGCTCCTGCCGTAAGAGCATTTGGTGGCTCCGGCAGCGGCAACTTTGCGTTTCAAACCTAAGTGAACGTGTCAGTGCTGGCTCCTGCAGCCTCCTCTAAGGCATCGTACCAGACGTTGACTGCAGGGGTTCAAAGGAGCCCACAGGGACGTAGCCGACACTGGCCCGTGTCTTACCCGCCCTCCACCCTCCTCCCCTGGCTCTCTCAGTGCCAGCTTTGGGCTGCAGCCTCAGCACATGCCCAGAGCCGACTGTCCTGTGTGGACACCGCTGCAAGAAGGTGGAAGGTCCTCTATGGCGGCAGCACCAGGCAAGAGCCGTGGAAAAGCCACTCCAGGAAGGCGTGGGAATGCCAGGGGGCCCTGACCAGGCTCCTTCACTGTGAAGAAGACCCCGAAGTCTATCCTGCCCTTCCTTACAAACGCCTACAGATGAACAAAACACACTTAAAACTCTAAGGGAAAATGTAAAACAAAATAAGCTTGTTACTTCACAGAAAAGGAAATTATGTAATTGAATTGAGAATTGGGAATTTATAACGAAAGCAAAAATCAATTTAAAAATTATCCCCAAAAAGGCTCTATTTGGAAGGATCATGCTATCTTGAGATGTGTGTTTCATATGAGGAATTCCACTACCCAGGAAGCTGTCCACGCTCCCAGAGGAAGGTCTGAAGTTTATACAAGCATAAAACCCTGAAGTGAGTCACTGGGAGCCTACCTGCTGCACACACCACTTCTTGTATACACCGAGGATCTGGCCTCCTCCCTGCTAACAGGGAATTCCCTCATGAAATGGTAAGTCTGTTCACACCTTTTCTTTGCTTAAAAACCGTCAATGGCTTGCCAATTTCTTACGATAAAGCCCAACATTCTTTTCTCCCTCAATTATTTAAATTTATTTATTCTTAACTTTTAGTTTCAGAGGTATGTGTTCAGGTTTATGATATAGGTAAGTTGTGTGCCACAGTTTAGTGTACAGGTTACTTGTCATCCTGGTAATAAGCCGAGTACCTGATACATGGTTTTTCACTCCTCTTTCTCTTCCCACCCTCCCTCAAGGACACCTGTCTATGAATAGTCACAGCTTAGCTCCCGTTTGTGAGAAGGTATGTATTTGTTTTTCTGCTCTTGCAGCATTAGATTTCTAAGGATGATGGCCTCCAGTTCCTCCCATGTTGCTGAAAAGAACATAATTTTGTTCTTCTTCATGACAATGTAGTATTCTATGGTGTATGTGTACCACATTTTCTGTACCCAGTCCACTGTTGATGGGCATTTAGGATGATTCCCTGATTTTGCTATTGTGAACAGTGCTGTGATGGATGTATGCATGTGTGGTCATTATTCTGTGATGGACACACACATGTCCGTGTCTCTATGCTGCGATGGACACACACGTGCCCGTGTCTCTGTGCTGCGATGGACACACACATGCCCGTGTCTTTATGGACCCAGAGCAGGCACTTCTGAGCTCAGTGATTTCATCTTGCACGACTTTTACCCTTGGCCAGGACGCCCCGCCCTGCCCCACCTTCCCGGCACCACTCCTATTTCAAGGGGAAACTTGAACATTCCTTCTCGTTCGGAGCCCTTTCTGTCCAATTAAATGCGAGATCTTCTTGTGCTCTCCTTTGTATTTTAATATGTTAGCGGTTCTGAATCTTGGCTCTGTGGGCATTTGGGGCTGGTGAATTCTCTGCAGCATGGCCATCCTGTGCAGCGTGGGGTGTGTAGCATGTTCCTGACCTCTCCATTTGAGACAGGAGCATCCCTCTACTCCAACTGTGGCAACCATTTTTTCAACAGCCCCAAATATTTATTGCCTAATGCTCCTTGGTTGGTGCCGGGGTGTTTAAGAACCCCTGCTGCTGTTTTTTCCTCTTGTTAAAATTCCATATTCACCTTCATAAGCAGTAGGCCCTTTCAGCAGAGCAGCAGCCCACGTGGGTGCTGGGATCCTAATCTTGGGTCTGAAACGTGCAGCCATGGCCTCCCATGTTTTGGATATGAAGGCTGCTGGGTGGCCCACTCTTTGCCAGGGAGGTCTCTCACCATTTCATTCAGCTGATAGTTGGCTGTTTCCTTTATGCCTGAGCTGTTCAGCATGAGGCAACTCAGAAGGGGCATGGGCAGAGACAACCCTAATAGTTGGTGCCAACAGAGGCTCCTTAAGAGTTGAAATCAAGGGTTGGCACCTGCTGAGGAGAGGAGGACTCAGAGCAGCCAGGTGAAGATTCGGGAGCACGGCCTTGGAAAGCACAACTGTCCGGTGTGTGCTCAGAGTCATGGAGGCGGCATCGGGGCGTCCTCGCCGGCGTGCAGTGCTCCACTGGACCCCGCTCTGCGCTGCCTTCCCACACGCAGCTCTGCTGAGGCACGAGGCCCCGTGGTGCAGCGTCGTCTTCTCGGGGGCGTCCTCGCCCACTGCAGGTCCTATCTGTGTGCACCTGCAGGAGCCCCTTAGCAGGGTCTCCATATAGACAACTGCGCTTGGAACATTCCAAGTCTCCCTCATATTTCTACTGCTTTTTAAATCATTGTAGCAGTGGGCAATGTATGGCCTATTACCCGCAATACAGAAAGGGATCTTCAGCGGTAATTTAAGTTATAGAAAGTTGAGCTGTTGTAAACTAGGAGGTCAAGAAGGGGATGCCTCGTCTACGTGACTCCTGCGACTCCCAGGAATATTATGGAAGCAGTAATGGAGGAAGTTCATGGCGACAGGGGCAAGATCTCCAGGAGGGAGTGTGACTGGTAGGCGTTTTAGTGAATGGCACACGTTTTAGAGCTAGAGGCTCAGCCGGGAAGAAAGAATAGCAGGTGGAAACACGTAGGGACAGGAAAGGGGTGTTCCAGGGGTGATGGGAGAGGCCAGTCCTGGAGGAGCCTGCAGGAAGAGCAGGGTCTTCAGCTGGGCACCAGGTTTTCGCCAGAGTGAAAAGCTGAAGAATTTGAGGAAGACGGTCTGGATGAAGGGGCTTTGGCTTATAAACGCCTGGGAGCTCCGGGTTGCAGGGGGCAGCTGTGCATGGGGAGTAGGGAGGGCAGGAATGGAGTCCCCCTTTCCTGGGGACACAGGTCTGCAGCCCCATGGGATGAGGGGCTGGGCCTGGGTAGTCCTTGGGACGTCTAAACGGCAATGGCGAGGAGCTGTTGTCTCATCTGCTTTGTGGGTCACGGGTTCGGGATCAGCTGAACCTGTGATTCTGGAGAAGCTCTATGGAGAAGCTGTAATCAACAGGCTGGCCAGGCTGCACTTGTCGGAGGCTTAGCCGGGTCTGCTTCCAGATGGCTCCCCTGGAGGGCTACTGCTGGATACCCTGTTCCTCACCACTGCCATGTCTCCCTAGGGCTGCTTGGGTGTCCTCCGGCCTCCCCCAGAGCCAGGAGCTAAGTTAAGTGAGACAGGAGCTGGGGTAGCCTCATGGCCGGTGGCACTCACTCAGTGTGGGAGGGGGTCACACACAAACATGGCTGCCACGAGATAGGGGCCACGAGGGGGGGGCCACGGGGGGCTCACCATGGTAAGGAGGTCTGGGGGGTACTCTGCGAGTCACTGACTGGGGCAAGGAGCGGGGGTGCTTTGATCAGAGTGTTTGGAAGTCCTGCCCAGACGTGTGTAGTGGGGATGGTTGGTGTCACAGAAACTAGGAGGCATGGAGCACCCCAATCCCGGAGCCTTGGAGCACCCCAATCCCGGAGCCTTGGAGCACCCCAATCCCGGAGCCTTGGAGCACCCCAATCCTGGAGCCTTGGAGCACCCCAATCCCGGAGCCGTGGGGCTGCATCTGCCCTAGGAGGCTGCAGACAGGCACTGCTGTAGACGCCCACCAGCTTTCAGGAGAAGCGGGGCTCCCAGGCCCTTTGCCCTGCTGCCCATGGCGTTGTCGGGGCTGGAGGAGAATCACTGTGACCTGGGCCGGGCAGGGCTCCCAGGGCCTCCCCTTCTCTCTTGGCAGGGGGAGGCCAGTGGTCGAGGAGGGGTGTCTTGCCTGGCGCGGCACCGACAGACGACCACAGAGGTGGACAAGAGGAGGCAGCGTCCTAGAGGGCGCAGTGCAGCTCTGTCAATGCCACATTTCCGAAATCACTTCTGGAGTGGGATGTGACCCCCTGGAGGGAGACAGCTGGAATTAGCTGATCAAAATTTGAGGAAAGTTGGATTCAAGGTCATCCAGGGAGATTCTCAGACAATAGAAAGAAGCTCTTTCCAGCTCACAGGGCGGGAAGGGGAGGGTGTTGGCAGCGGGAAAAGACAGGGACATCGGAGAATTTCTTGGTTCAACAAAAATGGATTATTATCAGTAATGGCACTACCATTTTTTCTAAGTTAGGTTTCTAAATGTCATTTCTGAAGTCTACTCCCCAGGTAACCATTGTGTGGTTCATCAGGGCACTTCCCAAGTAACAATGATTAGAGACACTCCTGCCTGTGAACAGTCACTAAAAAGGTAGGACTATCCGTTATTATTCTTTTCGGTTGTTTTCAAGGACGGGCTTCCTGAATATTCATTAAATTTATTGTGTGCGATGGGGTAGCCAAGGAGGAAACTGAGCAAACCAGAGATGCCACGCACACAGTGGGTTCATCGGAAGTCTCTCGAGGGACAGTTTCAGGCACGGGGAGTCTGCCCATCAGGCACCAACACTGTGACCCTTCCAGGAAACGTCTTCTTCAATAGCATCTCACTTCCCCCACGAATCATTTCTGATTCTCAACATTCCACTAGATAATCGTGTGGGATTGTGCTAAAATGCGGTCACGTAAAGGTATGTATGAAATCCTCCACATCCTTGAGGCGCCTTGTCTTGTATTTTTATTTAATTGCTTTCGACTTGTAACAATGGGGAAGTACTGAGCTGTGGAGGAACAGCGGTGGCCCGAGCAGCGGACGATGTATCTATTATCTCGCGTGCATGAAGGTCGCCGACCTATGACAGTTGGGGTAGCAGAAACGTTAGAAGTCATGTGCAATTTAATCTTTACACAAATAAAGGAAAAGTATCACAATGCCTGAATAATGAAGACTCCCGGAGAAAAAGAAAGGGTTGTCCCCGAGGATGCTCTTCATTTTCTCCCCGCACTCAGCCCGGCTGCACGCGGCAAGATTCACTCCGGGCTGACACACGTATTAATGGTATTTTGGCTGGAAGAGAGTCAATGTTCTACGGTGATTGCCTGAGCAGCTGTGACTCAGTTCTCCTCTCCCTCACTCATTACTGCCTCATGTCAACTCCCGGAGACCATTGTTCCCTGAGAAACTGTCATCCAGGGTGAAATTAACTGTTTTCCCTTCCATTTCAACTGGGAATGTTTCATGTCCCTTACTTTTCAGAATACTCTGCTGTTTGCTGAATCTTTTAGAAAGTTACAAAGAGGAGACGCACGAGTTCTACGCCAATGTGAAAGAAAGTTCAAACACAACTCGGAGAATTATAAAACTCTGAGGCAGAAGTGAAATGTGGAGGTGCCACGGTTTGTGACAGCAAGGGATGTTGATTGCACAAACTGCCTCAGGTTTGTGCAGATGCCGCAGGATGAAGTAGGGGGTGCATCCAGTCTCCATCATGTAGGAGAATTCCCCTCTGTGCATGGCCCCTGACCAGGCGCTCGGTGGGCATTCAGGAAAGCAGTGCCCTCCAGCAGGAGCAGGATTCAGGGAAGACACAGAATCTCTCTGCCCGCACCAACCTCCCGTTTCTATGGCACAGAGACAGAGGAGGAGCACCTCAGGCCACACAGCATCCCAGCCAGCACTTCAGAAGACTCCATGCAGCCCTAAAACGGGAATAAAGGGTCACGGTAGAATCTGGTGGGAGAAGAGCGTGGCAGGAGGAAGAGCAAAGACCGATCAGAGACGGGCAGCTCCTTTCAAGCCTCACTTTCGTCCTGTTTAACTATGTCATTAGCTGTAGGATAACTTTAGTTTTACAAAAACGTTAGAAGAGAGCACAGAGAGGACCCGCCTGGCCTCCTTCCCACCCTGCTACTGTCAGCGCCTCCACTTACAAGGGCACGTTTGCCACAGCTGAGGAGGCGGCGTGGAGCCGGTGGTGCGGCGACGCTCACTTTTGTCTGGATTTCATTAGCTTTTCCCTATGCCCTTTCCTGGTCCAGGATCCCACCAAGGACACCACCTCATACCTAGTAGTGGCGTCTCCTTAAGATCCTCCTTGCTGCGACAGTCTCTTAAACTTTCCTCGTTCTTGATGGCCTTGACGGTTTTGAGAAATACCAGTCAGGTACTTCGTAGAATGGCCTATAACTGGAATCGATCTGGTGGCTTTTCACCATCTAGCCATCCCCCTTTTCAGACTGTAGTATGTGCATGTAAACTGACCTGTGTACGTGTCTCCATCTCTAATTAGCTATCTATCTATCTATCATCTATCTATCTATCTATCTCTTTCTCCGTCTGTATATCATCTATTTCTATTTCTGTCTACACATTTACCTCTGTCTATCTGTCATCTACCTCTGTTTTCTGTCTCTAAATATCAACTGTTCATATCTATCTCATTGATTATCTGTCTATGTTTGTCTATCTCTTTGTCTGTTTATATCATCTATTTCTCTCTGTCTATACATTTGCCTCTATCTTTCATCTACCTTTCTCCATTATCTATCTCTATGGATCAGCCATACATATCTATTAATGATCTATTATCTATCTATTACCTATAAATCACCTATCTTTTCCTATGACCTCCCCCTCCAACAGTGAGAAACCTGGGTTCCACCATCCACCATCCATTTTTGGTAGTTGGTTTAATCTCTCTATATAGTTGCAGGATTTTCATAAGAAGCTGTAGTGCCAGTGAGTGCTTTGAGCGGTGGCTCTCAGAGCCTCCAGGGCCCCGCTTGCTCCCGGCACATCCCGGTACAAGATGCTCTGACCCCACAACCATGCCAGGCTCACAGAAGGTGCTGGGGCCCTGGCACTCTGCACAGGCCCCGTGTGCTGCTTCCGGGAGGAGAGCCATGATGTGTGCCTCTGTCAGGCACATCTGTGAAAGGCAGATGGGTCCTGCTTCTGCCGGCCGCCACCCAGCACCAGCCCCCCAGCACAACCGTGCCACCCCCCCCAGGCTGCCTCCACAGGGTCCTGCTGCCCTGCCCCCCACACTCTGCCCAGTTCAAGTTAATCCCTTCCCACCATGCTGTCCACACAGCCCTGCCACAAATCGCTCTCAATCCGTTTTCATGAATTAGTTATAATGGTTGTGTTTATTTAAATTTCAACTAACCGGTATCCTAAAACCACTGAAGCTTTATATGTATTTATTTATTTTGCTTTGTTTTCACGCCATGCTAATTAGAAGTGACCTCTTACTGGAAACTGAACGTAAGTGGAGGGACTCACTTGCCAAATAGAAAGTGTGTGTTCTTTTAATTTGTTTGTTTTGTTTTCCCTCTAAGAAGTGGACATTTTCCTCATGTGATTAGACAAAAACAATGAGGCTGTGGTGTGGATTCTGAGAGACAAATTCGGAACGGCTCTGAGTGGGGAGGGCTTGCGCTCTGCGTGAGGGCGACTCTCCATGAAGGCGCCAAATCTCTAACAGAAGCAGATACATTCTTCAGCCTACTAGCTCTTCTCCATCAGTGTTCTGAGACGTGTAATTATTGTATTAAATGTGTATGTTTAGCTACTTCTAGCCTAAAATGGCTCTCGAGCATAAAAGAATTGCACTTCAAAAAATGAAAAGCTTTATAGAGCCATTTACTATGAAGTGTGTTATTCTTTGTTTATTTCCAAATAAACTGCCATTCAAGCAATGGCTTTTCAAGATAGTCTATCAGACCTGGTTTCCTCCTGGCTTAAGAATATGCATAAAATATATTGCTACAAATTCCAATCAATTTAATCATCATCAAAAGTAATAAGCTTCCACATTTGCAGTATCAAAGGCCATTAATATCAGTTTTGAATATCAGAATTCATTAAGCTCACATGAATGACCTTTCTCATGCTAGTTGCACGGTGCCCCTCCTGAAGTCCCCAACAGCACACCGTTCATTTAGTTGTGAATTCTGAGGCAAAGACTGTAACTCTGGACCATGCATTCAGTTGTGGAGGGAAGATTACCCTCAACTAGAATATCACTGAAGGAAGAAATAGAAGCTCTGAAATGTCCCTTCTCAATAATGTTGGAAAGGAAGGTTGGGACGTTCATCCCCATGCAACTTAGAGAAAACATGACATAAGGATTCAATTGCTTACATTGATTGTTTATATTATAGAATTAGTTTAAAATTTTTTGGTGTCTAAAATCTGGCCAAGTCAGAGCAGTAAGTTCTGATTTTGAGTTCTCAGCTCTAAAGTAAAAGGACCGTGCATGAGATTTGATAACGACTCAGAGCAGAGACACACCTCCTCCTGTGCCTGAGAAATGGGGCTCCGTGAGCCCTAATGGAGCCGGGATCCTGCTGGGTGCTGAGGAGCAGGCAGAGGCACCCAGGAGTTGGCCCCCTCCCCTGGAGGTCAGAGGCACAGAGCCAAGCAGGATGGGCCACATGACTTGGGGCCAAGATCACTCACTCACTCAGCCAACAAAACACTAGAGGAAAATAAACCAGTGTCAGACGGTGGTGCTTTTCTGTGATGTATCAGCCAGAGGCCAGACACCAAAGGAAAGAGGCTGATGAGGAAACTAAGGAATCACAGCTCTTGACTCTCAGGGTGTCTCGTCCACAAAGCCCCGGCATCACTCCTGGTAGATGCCCTGGCCTGGACCAAGCTGGGTGGACAAATTACTCTGGGACTCTTGTTTGGGAGGGGGCAATCAAAGCCGGAAATGCTTGCCCTGAATGGCGTGGCAGACTACAATTCTCATTCTAAGAATACTTTTAACATCCAATGTGCAGCAAAGGACAGCTGAACAAGTATTTAAAAAGGGTTGAAAGGGCAGGAAAAATTCAACCCCTGACCTCAAGGAGATTATAATCTGTGTTCTGCTGCTTCCCGGAGCTGCTTCGGTCTTCAGCTCAGAGTCCAGCAAACACTAAAATGCAATTGAACACTTAGTTCATACTCGTTTTTCTAATCAGCTGCCTCTTTCATTTGATTAATATTGCCTCCTAATTTAATTGTAAATTGTATTTCTAGTTTATATTTCCCTTGTCCCTCCTGTTGACCTGGTGACCGTCTTCATTAATCATATTGTAGCTTTTTAATGAATCTCAAATGCCAATATATGGTGAACAAGACTTGATATTAAGGCATTTTCATCAACTCATTCATAATCTTATAATTATTGGTTTATTTTATATAACTATCTATAATGTACACCAAAAAATAAAAGATTTCCCCTAAAATGTAATGGGGCAGGACTGTGTTTACATAGATTTCTGAGGATGGGTTGAGATGCCGAATTCCGCTTGTGTTTGGAATTTCTATTTCACTGGCTGTGCGACGGCACCGGTGTTTTGCAGTCCTAGGCTCTAGAATCTATCTTAAACAGATTCTTCTAATTGCTTGACATTAAACTGCAAATTTGTTTTTGTGTCTGTTCACATATAAAATGTCTTTGGGAAAAATACAGAGAATGGTTCGTTAGAGCTGCTTCTCTCCCGTGTCTAGGTCCACATGGCCAGTTTAGGAGGACATCTCGGAGCACGTGACACTCTAGGCGGTAGGAGCAAATTCAGGGTTTCTGATTCTGCTGGCTGGGATGAAACCCATCAAGCACCAGACGGGCTTGCTTTTGTGGTTTTTTTTTGTTGCTTCCGTTACTTGACAGAATCTCTTTTATCTTTGGCTCAGTTACATTCACATCTCTTTGTTTTCATAAGTGGAATGGCATTTGCAGGCTAAGCCAAGGACAGAAAGGGAGGTGTGTGGGGTCATGTTGCGACCTAGTCAGGGCTACCCACCATGTCTTTGGCATCCCAAATAGAAATTTCCAACGGCAAATAAGCAGGCATGCTTGAAATCCGTAAGTTTGCACCCTGCCTCTCTGCCCTTCCACACGACACTGCTTCTCCTTGACACGCTGCAAGCCTCCAATCAATGCTGATAGGCACCAGAACCCTCTGGTGTCCCTGCAATCTAGGATTTCCCGCGATGATACTTGCTGCTCTAATTACTCTTTCTTCATGGAAAATATTACAAGTGGTTTGGTTAAGCACACCTTAAACTGGCCACGTTGCTGTCCTTGTAAAAACAAGCAAGTGCTCCAATTTTTACAATCCTAAGCATGACTTTTCTCTGGAAATCTGTATCCAGAGAGTCTCTGGATAACAATAGATTGATGGCAATTAACTTGAGTCAGGTTTCTCAAGAAAAAGTGCTTGCAAACCTCACAGCCAAGATCATGGTGTTTGCACCAGAAAAAGTCAGGAAAAGAAACGGACAGGGCGGTCCAAGGCTGGTGGAAGCCCCCGGAGCCACACAGCCATCATCTGGTTTGAGCCCTCCTAGTCAGCTCTTCACCTCTGAGCGTTCAGGGGCCACACCCACCCTGCCTTCCCCCAGCCTCTTACCTGGATGGGGGAGATGGAGGTCATGCTTCTCACTCTCCTCATGATACCACTGCGGAGAATCGCTAATAAAAGTAGTGAGTAAGCACTTGGTAAGCACTGGAGTAACTAAAGAGTGGGTTATGACGTCAGCATAAATAATGAGACACCAAGGTCACTGGCACTGGGGCAGACACGTTGAAAAGCTGCCCCTGAGCCTTACCACTGTGCTCAGGGAAATCACAGCCCTGCTCCACATGCAAGGAAAGCAGGATATCCTAAACAGCCCTGCTCCTCTATGCCAGTCACATACAGCCTGAAATAAAATAAGAAGGAAGAACCATGCTTCCAGTGTGTTTCCACCAGGATTTGTCCTTGCAAACCTCAGAAATCAACTCAAGCTAACTTAAATAGAAGATAACTTCCCAGAAGATGTTGGGTTAAGGATCACGGGGGTAACCAGGACTACAGGTGACAGTGCAGGCAGACAGTCACCAGCACCTGCTCCCGGGA
>NW_016107639.1:370542-396497 GCF_001604975.1 Cebus imitator | reverse complement strand
CACCAGGACCTGCTCCCGGGGAAAGTCAGTCACCAGGAACTGCTCCCAGGGGGAAAGTCAGTCACCAGGACCTGCTCCTGGGAGGAAAGACAGTCACCAGGACCTGATCCCGGGGAAAGTCAGTCACCAGGATCTGCTCCCAGAAGGGAAGTCAGTCACCAGCACCTGCTCCTGGGAGGGAAGTCAGTCACCAGGACCTGCTCCTGGGAGGAAAGTCAGTCACCAGGACCTGCTCCCAGGGAAAGTCAGTCACCATGACCTGCTCCCGGGAGGGAAGTCAGTCACCTGCACCTGCTCCTGGGAGGGAAGAGGCAATTGTCAGCGCAGCTGGGCAAAGATGTTGCACCTCTTACCGGGCACTGCGAGCTCCGACCTGGACCCTCCCGGGCTGTAGCGTTCAACACTCTGGCCAGCTCAGAGCCACAGGTGGGCTGTGTTCTTCTGAAGCAGAGTCCGGTTCGCCTGACTGCACTGAGCTCGGAGCATGGCTTGATGGGGAGCCAGCTTGTCTGTTAGAAGGTGGATCAGGTTTCAGGGGCTGGGGCTCAAGGAATGAGGACATGAGGTACCACTCAGGTCCCTTTCCTTGGCACACAGGCGTCACCAATGCACACAAGGAGTGTGTCTGTGGCTGCCGTGTCCCTGTGTCCAAACCACCTGATGAAACAAGCTCACGGGCAGGACTCCATGGGCATCAAGAGGCCACTGAGCGCTTAGGCTGCAGCTCACCTGGAGCTTAGCGTCTGGCACTGTGAAGCCGAATTCAGGTTCTCTGTGAATTTCCCAGGTGTCCTGGCTTCCTAAGGCTGTGGTAACAAAGTGCCGCAATCTGGGAGCCCTGAAACAGCAGGAATGCGTTCTCTCCTCGTTCCGCAGCGGAAGGAGGACTTCCGCACGTCAGCAGTGCGCTGGGCCCTCCAGAGGCTCCAGGGTTGAGCCTGCCTCACTTCCCCCCGTGGCAAGGACCCCCAGCCGTCTGACCCTGGCATTCCTCGGTTCCTGGCTGCGTTCCTGCAGTCCCGGCCTCTATCACCCCATGGCCTCATCCTTCACTCTGAGCCTCTGTCTGTATCTTCCTCTTCTTAGAAGGACACCCCCATGACTGGATTTAGGGCCAACCTCGCCCAGGATGACCTTCTCTTAAGCCAGTTGCCTGTGTGCAGCCCGTTTCTAATTAGGTTATGTGCACGGTTTCTGGGTGTGCGCGTTTCTGGGACCCTGCTCAGCCCAGGGCAGCACATTGTGAAGAGCGCCCTGGGCAGCTAGTTTGGAGGCCTGAGGTGAGGCCCTGGCTTCAGCAGGGCTTACCATCCAGGCTTCACTGCACCACGTGGGCACGGAGGCAAGCAACACCCCAGGTCCTTAAGCACTGGGGCGCTGTGAGTCTGTGGACTCACTGGGCTCACCTAAGGTCTCTGCCCTCCTCCATAATTACTAGTATGCAAACTGGCTGTCTAAGCCTGCTTGCTCTTCCATAATAAAATAGCACAGACTGGGCGGCTTAACACAAAACTCTACTTACTCACGCATTGGTTTATTTATTCAAGTCAGGGTCTCTCTCTTTTTCCCAGTCTGAGTGCAGTGGTGCGATCTCAGCTCACTGCAGCCTCGACCTCCCGGGTTAAAGCCATCCTCCCCGCTCAGCCTCCCGAGGAGCAGGGACCGCAGGTGCCTCCACCATGCCTGGCTAACATTTTGTATCTTTTGTAGAGACAGGATTTTGCCATGTTGCCCAGGCTGTTCTGGAACTCCTGGGCTCAAGTGATCCATCTGCCTCAGCCTCCTGAACAGATTTATTTTCTTGGTTCTGAAGGCTGAACGTCCAAGCTCGTGGAGCCTCGGGGCTGGTTTCCCTGGGGGCCTCTCTCCTTGGCTTGTGGATGGTACCCCCTGGCCGCACCTGCATATGACCCTTCCTCTGTGTGCCACCCCTGGTGACTGTGTGCCCAAAGTCCCCTTCTTATAAGGACATCAGCCAGATTGGCCCTGGGCCCCTCCCGACAGCTTCACTGTAACTTACCCTCTCTAAAGGCCCTGCCTCCAAATGCAGTCACCTTCTGAGGTCCTGGGGGTTGGGCCTTCAACTGAGGCATTTGGGGGACAGAATTCAGCCCATGACTGTGGCACTTTCCGAACACCCCATGCCTCTCACAGCCTTTGTGAGTTGGAACAACCCAAAGACACTTAAAGGATCTAGAAATCCCACAAGCTGTGGGATCTACACTCAACATGGTCATGCTTCATGAGAATCCTTTCACACACAAATACGTAAATGCGCTGGGCATGCCATCAACAACTGAGAGTGCAGAGGCTGGAGTTGCATGACACCTCCAAAACAGGGAAGGCGTGGCACAGCCGCAACACAGCAAAGCTTCTGTTTTCAAACTGTTTTTGTTTTTTACATATTCCTGCAGTGAGCTGAGATCGCTCCACTGCACTCCGACCGGGTGACAGAGGGAGGCCCTGACTCAAATAAATAAATGAATAAATAAGTAGATATTTTTTGTTTAAGCTGCGCAGGCTGTGCTATTTTATTATAGCACTATTTTCATTTCATAATATTATTATTATTATCTTAGAGATGGAGTCTTGCTCTGTCACCCAGGCTGGAGTGCAGTGGCACAATCTTGGCTCACTGCAACCTCCATCTCCTGGGTTCAAGTGATTCTCCTGCCTCAGCCTTCTGAGTAGCTGCGATTACAGGCGCCCACTACCACGCCTGGCTAATTTTTGTATTTTTTAGTAGAAACGGGGTTTCACCTTGTTGGCCAGTCTGGTCTTGAACTCCTGACCTCAAGTCATGCACCCACCTCGGCCTCCCAAAGTTCTGGGATTACAGGCACGAGCCACTGCGTCCGGCTAACCATATAAGTGATGTTGGTATATTATGAAAAAGTGAAGCACTACTTTGAAGAGTTTTTTTTGGAATAAATCCTGATTTACATATGGCCAAACCCAATTCTTCTGACCTGAGTGGGTCAACCCTTAGCTGCAGACCACCAGCAGGAGGAAGAACAAACACGTGGAATGTGGGCACGGGAGGGGCAGGGCCCTGGCCCTGGCCTCTTACTCCAGCCACGAACCCCTCTCTTCTCCTCCACTGCATAGGGTCGAGGGCATCCCCTAGCATCTGCAAGTTGACCCCTGAAATGTGGGAGTAAAGCTGGCCTCGTGCATCATGCTGGGAGGACAAACATCACACCAGCCACGCCAGCCTCAGCAGCACTGGACCAGAGCTCAGGTCCTTTAGGTGATCACCAGCCCCTGCCCAGGCTTCTGTCCCTCAGGTAAGAGTCAGTTCCTCAACATCACCCTCTGGTCTTCTCTCCCTTCCCACTGCACTCCCTCTGCTGCCAGCAGGAGTTTAAGAAGAATGGGATTATTTATCTCTTACTTCCTGATATTTAGCTCTCAAAATACACCATGAGAAGTGTGACACATATTCTTAAGGAGATGATTTTCATGAACAAAATAATCTGGAGTACAATGTCAGCAATGCTTTTATTCTCCCATGATAACCAAGAAAACACATCCATTTCCAAACCCTAACAAAATCTATAGGCCTTTGTTTTATTAACAGTTAGAATATTCCAATAACATTTCACAGAAAACTTCCTCGTACACAAGCAATATTTTTCCAACCTAACAAAATTAGGTAATCACAAATAGAACTTGAGGAAATTGGCTTTAACTTACCCATCATTTTTTTCTTAATTATTTCATACAGATATGAAATTATCCTTGAAGGTAAACACTTACATTCTGTTGACTTTCATACAGTTGCATTTTGAAAAATACCTAACTATGAAATTCAGTACTTTGTGACGCCGATCACCAGTATTACAGATTGAAGTGCATCTCCACGAAGTTCACATGCTGGAGCCCGAAGCCCTGATGTGAGGGTGTTTGGAGGTGGGGTCTTGTGGAGGTGGTTCCTGTTAGATGAGGTCATGAGGGTGGGCCCCTGTCAACAGGATTAGTGCCCTATCAGAAGAGATGCCAGAGGGCTTGAGCTCTCTTCTCTGCTATGTGAGGATGCAGTAAGAAGGCGGCCGTCTGCAAGCCAGGAAGAGAGCCCTTGCTGGAGAGCAACCCTGCCAGGCCTTGATCTGGGACATCCAGCCTCCAGAACTGCTGGTAAAGCCACCCAGCTATGGGATTTTGTTATGCTAGCCCCAGCAGACTGTGACAACCAGGTTATATTGGCATTCACTAATTCAGTCATTCTCTAGTAGACTTCTTGATATTTCAGCATGCATATACACACATCACCCCTGTCCCTTATCTGGGCTACAGAAACAAACAATATGGAAAGCTGCTCCAACAGCTTTGGTTATTTCTCTTTTCTTTTCTTTTCTTTTTCTTTTCTTTTTTTTTTTTTTTTTTTTTTTTTTTTTTTTTTTTTTTTTTTCTTTTTTTTTTCTTTTTTTTTTTTTTTTTTTTTTTTTTTTTTTTTTTTTTTTTTTTTTTTTTTTTTTGAGATGGAGTCTCACTCACTCTGTTGCCCATGCTGGAGTGAAGTTGCACAATCTCAGCTCACTGCAACCTCCGCCACCTGAGTTCAAGCGATTCCCCTGCCTCAGCCTCCCGAGTAGCTGGTATTACAGGTGCCCACCACAAAGCCCAGCTAATTTTTGAAATATTTTTAGTAGAGATGGGGTTTCACCATGTTGGCCAGGCTGGTGACCTCAAATGATCTTCCTGCCTCAGCCTCCCAAAGTGCTGGGATTACGGGCATGAGTCACCATGCCTGACCTGCTTCTAATTTTGTTTAAATCCACCCTCCTTTCAGCCCATATCCAACAGCTGAAACTATAGATTAAGAATCCTGAAACTTTTAAAGGGCCTTTTAGATTGCAAGAGCCACACTTAATAGCCTCACGACTATACTGGTATCAACAGTTTGTTTTCATTTTCATATGGCTCGGAAGGCTGCGGAGAGAACATTATTCAGCCCCCACAGAGGGCTTTATGTTTCCCTATCTGGTTTCTTTCATCATCCTTAGGCATCTGCTGTGTCACCTGTCACCCCTGGTGACAACAATCACATCCACAAACTTCCTTCCGACTGCTCACCTCCCTTCAGCTACACTGCCATCTCTTCCAGAACATGCTTCACCAGACCCTTTGGAATAAGGTCGAACCTTACTGTCTGCCCTCTCCTGCTCACCATTCAGACCTTTACAGAATACCCCATGATCCCAGAGTTATACATTTGGTACAAACTTCCTTTTACTTCAGCATAAAACAATTCTTTTCACAAAGTAAAAATAAAATGGCTTCTAATTTGTATGTTTTACTTAACAAGATATCATGAATTTAGTCTTCCTTTACACAAAAATGTTAGTGGCTGTACAGTTAACCAACCAGTGAAATTGTATTCATATTCCATTTAGAGTATCTCTTTCTATTCTTTTTTTTTTGAGATTATAGATGATCCTGAGATGAAAATCACTGTAGGTAAGTTTTTGTAAGTGAAATTATTGGGATAAAGTGTTTGCATATTTTTAAACTTTTGGTATCTACTTACTGTCAAATTACCCTCTAAAATCTGTATTGCCTCACACAACCATTTCAACAACAGTAAATGTTTCTTCTGACCTTTGACAGACCATGTATTTCCTTTAAAATAACTCTATTAGAGATTTAAACCTTTAAAAAGCATCCTTTTAATTAAATTGTGCTTTATTTTGTTAGAGTAGAGCTTGCATAGGTACAACACATTTGGCTCCCTCTCTTGTAAATTGCCCGTGTATAGCGTGCACATGCTTTTCAGGAGGGTGACACAGCTTGGAGTTAGTTGTATGTTCTACTTAAGAGAATAAATTTGGAAACTAAGCCAGTAGAGGACCTCTTCCAGTTCCTTTTTATCCTTAAGGTGGGTGAACATTTTGATGTGTTGTCAGGATGAAATGGGATAATGAAACCTTAGGACATGACTGGCCACTTGATGTCAATTAATTTATCTGGTGAACATTTATTTAGGTTTTATTTTGCATTGACCACTTTCCCAGGTGCTAGGTGAGCCTGGCTGAGCAGAGGACAGAGCCTGCCCAGGTCCACAGCCCTTTCCCTCATGAGGGGCACTCACTTCTGTCCATTTTTTTTTTCTATTTATTTTTTCTAACACAGTCTTAATATACTGATCTGTTTGTTTCTCAGCCTTCTCTGTCCCCCATTGACATATTAAAAGGATAGTTTGCAGGGAAAATGCAGACTTTGGATAACCCAGCCTTGGCCTGTCTCGGCTCTGTCACTCACCAGCTCTGAGAGATGAGGAAGTGACCTCTCTGTAATGTGGTTCCCTTGTCCATGCAATGAGAATCTCATGATTCTCTTTCCACTCCCTCCTGGCTTTCTGGCTCTTCTCCTACCCCTAAGCTACTGCTCTTCAGCCTCTCTGTCTCCTTCAGGAATGTCCACCAGGTTTCTGATCCTGAGCCCTCTTTCCTACCCTTGTTGTAATCCTGTTCATTCCCATCACTTTACATTCGTATTTTAAGATTCCATCAGGAACCTTTACTTGGATATCCAAGAAACACCTGAGCCATCGTTTCCTATTTCCCTCTCTTCTCTGGACCCAGCTGAATATACCCTCACCTATTATGTTCTAAATCTCAGCAAGGGATCCTCTAGTTGCTCCAAGGTAGAAAGCCACATCGGATTTTTCTTTTCCCTGAAGATTGGGCAGACACATCTGTCTCACCATGTTTGGTGTCTGCTGCCTCCTCAGTGCCCCTGGGCTATCACCAAACCTCCTGATAACTGCTGCAGTCTGAGCTGAACTTACCACCAGAATTATCTGTCTGTGGCACGTTTCAGTGCAACCGTCAAGTGTTATGGTGAAACAGCTGGGGCGCGTGTCCCAGCACGCTGCTGTGCATCTCTCAAGACAGAGCCCGCATGTGCTTTCCATTCCTCACTACAAATTGGGATAAATAGGATTGTTTCGTGTGTTGCATGCGTCTCAACTCCTCAACCCTCAGCCTCCAATCAAACATACAGTGTGTCGTAGACACACAACAAATGGTTCTGGAAGCATTGCCGTGTACAGACACTCACTGTCGTAGGGGTTGGCTGACACCTTGGAGTTGCTTTATTTTGCAGTTCTCACGATGTGTGCCAGTGTGACCCAGGGCACTGCAGCACGTTACACTTTAGAGAAAGGCAGTGATCTTGGCAGGCGTCATGCACCGTATCAACCTGAGCTCGAGGCAATTCAGAATTTGCACATCAGATGGTGTTACACCATTGCCAATGGCTTCATATTGCTGGGAAGCTGGATTTGGGTGCTTGTCACAATGGAAATCAGGTACTGCATGGAAATCCACGTGACTGACTAGAGTGTAGCAGTGTCTGATGTGAGGTTCGAGAAGCTGTGCAGTGCCTGGCACACGCAGCCATCCCACTCATCAAGATCTGCAGTCAAGAATGGAATCAGAGTCTTTTTTATTTATTTATTTTTGCTTTCCACGTTTGTTTATTTTTCTTTTAAACAGCTACAAAGTTGTTATGCTATAAATACTAATCAAGTTGTCCGGATCTAAGTACTTAACACACTCCATGGTTACCCATTTCTTCTGGTCTATGAGCTCTTGGAGAAAATTGCTGCATCACAGACACCATGAACTGAGAAGTTTAGGAACCTCTAGAAATAGTTTGACTTAGTGGTTCCTAAACAGGGTGATTTTGCCCCCAGGGGACATCTGCAGTTTACTGATGCCAAATATGAATTCTATTATTCAGTCACGCTCTAGCAATCAATGTGCACACTGTAAGGCCTCCGTTGTTTTGATGCTTATTATTTGTATATGATCTATGGGAGTTCTTTACCAAGAAATAAATGAAGAAGTAGAGATGTAACAAACCATGCAATTGCTGGCCATTAGAAGAACAATACCAAGATGAACATCTGTGTGGTAACTCACCTTCCGCTAATGGGAAGGGCATATTTCAACTGTGTCAAATACTTGGGAAGTCATTTGAAGGACAAAACATAAAAAGCAACTCTCCTGGCTCTGAGGTGGCTTATTCCTGATGAAGGTATAACTAGCAAGTAAAGATTCTCCTTTGGGCTTCACTGAAATAGAATGTCTCTATATTGTAACCAAGAACGATTTAACCTAACATGCTTTACGTGATCCTGTTCAGCGCCCCGGGCTGATAAGAGAAGCATTAATCATAAATATGAGAAACTAATACTTTAAGTCCTTACTTTGAGAATCCTGTTAGTCTCCTGTCCCCTGACTAATGACGTACAGTCAAGGAGGCTCGTTCATGTAAATATGTGTTTTCTCAGTAATGCAAAACCTGATCTCTCTCTTGAAACTTCAGCTCCACTCACACGTGCAAAATTTATGTGGGATCAAGTGAAAATGACCATGCCAAGCATGATTAAAAAGCTGATGGAAATAGGACAGGCATTGCTATTTGCTTGGCTTTGCTGAGGTCTTAATTAAAATAGGAGAATTTCCCCAGTGTAACATGTTTGCAAGATTATAAACATAATTGCTTCTTACAAATTATAGAAAGTTATTCATGGAAGTAATAAAATAATAATCTTAATATATAAATATAACAATATCTTTAGTCACCTCTAACATAATCTTAACATATAACTATAATATTTGTAATATATATAATTATTAATAATCTTAATATATAATTATAACAATATTTTTAGCCACCATAACTTTCCTTTGCACATTTAAGGGAAAAAAAACTATAATTCCTCCTGAGTAAACTTGAAAACTGTCTGTGTGTGCTGTGTATAGGGAACTGCTTCTGGGAAAGGAAGGGAGATAAGGTGGTCTTACAGAGTGATGCTATAATGTTAAAACATCATGTAGTAACTCCATCAGGAAGGAAGGATATATCTTGCAAAAGGTTATGCAATGTTGCTGGGTGCTGTTGTTGGGAGTGAGGTGAATTCCAGGGCCTTAGAGCTACGTCACAACTTAGTCACTTTTTCAACTGTGATCGAATGTATAGAAAATAAGATTTAACAACTTAACCGTTTTAAAATGTTAAACTCGTAGCGTTTAAAACACATCTAGTTCCGGAACCTTTTCATCACTCTGAAAGGATAGCCAACTTGCCTTTGTTTAGAGTACTTCTTATGGTGAATACAATTTATTTACAAAGTGCTCCAATCCACGGAATAGCAAGCTGTGTTTAAGAAGGTTTTACCATGTTTATTTACTGAAGAATACTAGAAGGGAGAGTTGCACAAAGTTAGTTTTAATGTGGTGCTCAGAATAAGGTCACCACCAACACAAACAAGTGATCTTTGGTTTTTGTGGATTTACATGATTGGGATAAGATGATCTATAACTGAAAACAAAGCTTAAATATGTCTGGGAAGAAAGCAGCAATATTCCAGGCTTAAAATGCAATATTACAGGCTGCTTAGCAGCTAAAGAGGGTTTATGCTGAAGAACGGTGGATGTAATTTCTTTGAAAAAATTATAAGCAAAAGGATTGAATTTAATCTAATATCACCGCTAAAGCTTGCTGCAATCGTGTGCAGCGTTTGGGAGGCACCTAGGGCCAAGAAGATGATCCTGAATTAGCATAGCATACAAATCAGCTTTTCGATTTGTATCAGATTATCGGCATTACTGGCTAATGCTGATGTATTCAGCTGCATGCAATAAGCACTCTCAAGCATCATATTTCTGTGGTGTAAAATATCCTCAAAGCACATTTTAATTGTTTTAACAAGATAAAGTGTGCTATTTTTGCATGAATAATATTATCAGTATTCCATTAAATCTCTTCATTTATTATCACTAATGCTACTTAAAAGAGATGTTAATAGAGTAATTCATTCTCATACCATAACCCTGGTCAGGAGTCCATGGTGGTTCATATTCATTATGCTGAGCTAAGAGAGGGCTTCTGTTATAATATCACTTAATTTATATTCTGAGAAAATGCTCTGGGGACAAGTCACTCTCACGCATTAGAGTTCCATCTAAATCACAATATTCGAAGGCAAGTGGGGATGGCAGGTAGCTGTGGAACTGCTCCTCTGCGGGCTCTTGGCCTGCAGGAGACACCAGTGAAAGCTGATCCCAGTGAACTTGTTTAAACATACAGCTTACCTGTGCACATCAAGTTTGCATTTACATGCTACATGCTAAGATTTACAAAAGCACTGGCTACATGGCATAGGATTTATCAACCACATGACCTTCTTCATAACTAGATGATGAAGATATGGCCAGCAGCCACCTTTGCTAAGTGTGATCACCTGGTGCCTTTGGCTGTCTCTATCCTTTTTCAGAGAATGAGTGTGTGTGTGTGTGTGTGTGTGTACATGCTCACGTGTGTGCATTAGCATTAGGAGTTGCATATGATAAGCAATGCATGCGAAAACAAAGCTCCCATTCTTTTACAAAAGGAACTCTAAATACACATATAATTCAGTATATCACGATGTAGGCATATGTACGGCACAATTACTAATTTTGAAATGTCAATATATCTACATCAACTCATTGGATTGGCCATTGTTTTTGTGTCATGTAATGCTTTAGAAGTACTTTTAAAATACTTTAAAAAGTGCCTGGAGACTTTTAATGAAAAGTTAAATTTATAGTCTTCACAAAGCATAACACTGTTGAGACACATGACAAGCACAAATCTTAGTTTCAGGGCTCAAAGGGCCCAGGTAAGTCTCTTTGTTTTGCAGAGATGTAATCCACATCCAACAGATTAAATGACAACAAAATCACTTAACTAAGAAGTCATGTTAGTGAAAATTGGTGATAAATGCAAAATAAATACCTTTTCAACTCACAGGTTTAGTGTGAGATGTCTAGAAAGGAAAAATGATAATAAGGAACAAAATTCATAGCGATACAGGATGAAGTCCTGAAGTTAGAGCAAGCCCTTTCTTAAGTAGTTTAGGGGTGAGAGGGAGGTGTTGGTGTTGGTGAAGATGGTGCTGGTGTTGGCAGTGGTGTGGAGTTGTCGGTGGCGGCAGTGTTATTGACGGTGGTGGTGGTGATGGTGGTGGTGGTGATGTTATTGTTTGTGGTGGTGGTGGGGCTGATGGTGATGCTATGGGTGGCAGTGGTGTCTGGTGGTGGTGTTATTAGTGCTGATGGTGGTATTGTTGTTGGTAATGATGGTGGTGGTGTTGGTATTGGTGATGGTAGCATTAGTGCTGATGGTGATCGTGTTAGTGCTGGTGATGTGGTGGTGGTAGTTTTGGTGATGATGGTATTGGTGGTGATGTTGGTGGTGGTTGGTGATGGTGGTATTGGTGATCATGGTATTGGCGGCAGTGGTGGCGGTGGTAGTGGTGATGGGGGTGGTGGTATTGGTATGGTAGTACTGGTGGTGGCGATGATTCCAAAAGATTGGGAAAGGTGAGAAGAAAAGAGCTTTTCTTAATCCCTACGAAACAAGACAGTTGAAGCATTGTGGTTTCTGAATTTCCCTGATGGGCATCCTGCCTGTTTCCAGATTACCCCAAGCCTTTCCCGTGGTGTGGAGATCCTGAATCAGGGAAGAGATCATCTCTCACTATCTGTTTTTCTTTTTTCTGCATCGTCTTTGAGTGAGAGAAACGTTAGAACATCTAAATCCTCCAAGTTACTGAATATTTGTAGTATTTTTTAAAACAGTACTACAAATTTCTAATGGACCACAGTAAGAAAGTAAATATAAGTTAAAACATAAAATCAAAGTGTAAATTTTCATAGTATGAATCTAAATTAGTTGTGATAACTGCTATCTCTATAACGTTGAAAACAATACTTTAAGGTCAATATCTAAAAAAGGATTTTTGCTTTTTTAAAGGATTTAATATATTATTAAGGCATGAAATTATGAAGTAAATATAAAACCTTTTATATTAAGAATATGTACTCCTCACATCACCCTTTTTTTAAAATCTTAGTTGTATTTAGAGGATGAGAAAAGTAATTATTTTACTCTTTCTTGGTCTTTGAAACAAAATTTTCTTCATTCCCAGTACCAAAACTGACACACACTAAAGGAAAGTATGTATTAGTAACCATTTAGTTTCAATTTTATTATCATAAAAATTTGGGAAAATGCTATTTCACTTAAAAAGCCAGTGCAAGGGTTCTTGCTAAATTAAAGAGCGTGTATCTGAATTGTTTATCACAGTACCTAGGACATAGCATTTGCTCAATGAATACTGATTCCTATCCCTTTTCTTCCTAAAGAATCTAAGGAACAGAAACCGGAGGTCATTTTCCCTTAGCTATATGTGAAAGCAAGATAATCTGAACCTACAGCCTGAGGTTTCTTTTAGCTTGCCTTGCTTTCAAACATTATTAATTTTGCTTTCATTTAAAATAATATAATTAAAATTTGTCAATCGGTTTTAGAGGCGATCATGTCAGAATCAGAAGTACAACTGTTTTGCGGAATAAAATTAATGCAACAGTCACCTGTGTCAATGATTCATTTCATTATTTTAATTTCTATGCATTTACTTTAAATTTAATTCTTTGTGATGTTTAAAGTACATTGAAGTTTTTCTGCTAAAAAAAAAAAAAAAAAAGAAAGCCCACACTGACCCTGTAATTTGGAAAGAGGCCGTCGATCCTCCCCTCTGGATATCGTCAGGTCCTGCAACCCTGTGTCGGCCCAGCGCTGGAGCTGCAGTGCTCACAGACTCTGAGGGTCTGGAACGTGCCTCATTCTCAGTCTTCATAAGAATTTGGCGAATCGAACTGGATTCATCTGAATGTAGTTTAGAAGGTATTTTATACTGTACTAGAAACAATGTTGACCTTCACAGAAACAAGCAAATATATCTGCATCGTTTACAGTAAGCCACATTTGCTGCCTTCACCATAAAAATGGAAGGTGGATTAGAAATGTTAGCATTAGTAGAAAATGGTCAAGTTATGATTGTCATAATTTGCCATCAATAGGCATAAATCCATATTTGACCAAATTACAATTGGAAAGTATCAGTAACACTAAAGATTGAGCACCATTAGGAAGATCAATTTTGACAATTCAGAAAAAAAGAAACATAGCAAGGTCAAAAACAACAACTGATTTTATTAAGTTAGCGGCAATACACTGTCCAGGGGATCACGAGTGTCTTGGAAATGTTGACTTCCATTTTTCCTGATCATGGCTTCGTACATGGTGAGAAACGCACAGTGCACTGGAGAAGAAAAATTGTTTAGAAGGACAGAGTGCACTTACGCTTAAAAGGCATTTCATAAGTTCGGTGTTTAGTGTTTTCGGATCTATTAACTCACCCCTTTGGGGACCATTTGAGGATACATGAAAGTGGGGAATGTGAACCTAATGGTGTGGCAGAGAAAGGAAGAAATTGCTCTTCTGGGGGCTGGAGGTGACTAGATCTATTAACCCTATCAAGACCCTGGGGCAAGTTCCATCTATCCATGTTGAAAAGCTTAGGGCCCCAAAACTCTGTCCATGTATTGCCCAATTTCATCAATGACTCTTTTAAATACACTGTCTTGGAAACTAGTGCTGTTTTTAGGTCTTCGAGTAAGCACCTTTTTCTGACTTTTCCAAATAGCATATAATTAAATGTTTATCTATCTGTATACTGCAAAGTTTAAGAAATTAGGAATGGATACTTTTATTTTTTACACTGTTACTGTTTTCAGTACTGTCATTTTAAATGTTCCACCTTCTAATGATGTGTTAGTTTTTTAAAATATTTTTCAATGAAGGTATTGTTTAGGTCAGATAATTTAATGCTTCTCTGATCTCTCAATTTTAAAACATCTGGATACTATAAAGAGGAAAAGCCATCATGAATATAACACCTAAAAATTCTGCTTTGTGCTGCTACCCAGCCGGCGCAAAACGCTGGCCAACAACTGGTTTTCTGACCCATGTGTCAGCTTGCTGACCACATGTAACTTTCCTGACTTGTCTTGGCTGAGTTCTGGCTCTATGGCAGCTTTTTCCAGGTGCGATCTTCCTCCTGTTTTATTTGCACTCCATCCTAGATTTCTTATTCCAGCATCACCATGACGGGGAGCGGCCAGTGGATCATGCCACACAGTCAGCTGCAGACACTGGCAACTCCAGGGAGTCCCCGGCACTCACATTTTCTTGTCTATCATGCAGCAGAGTTCTTCATATAATCTCAACGCTTCCTGGATGCTTAGCTCCAGGAAGCCAGAGACTTTCCCTGATTCATTCATTTTTCACATGCTTCATCACCCAGCCACTGAGCATACCACCTTAACCTCTAGTGGAAAAAACACAGGTCACACAAATGTGAATAAGCAAATCATATTCTACATTAGCTGATGAAATGTAGTATAAGAGAAATAAGTCAGGGAAGGTTTCTTACAGGACTCTACTTTTTAAGGCTGTTTATTTGCTTGCTATCATAGATGTACTCCCTAGTGATGTAATTTTGACCAATTCTTCTGATAGCTACTTTAACTAAAGCAGCAACACAGGACTCTAATTAAATTTTAGGTCAGATTGTCTAAATGGTACCGAAGCACATTTTACTTGTAGGCAGATTTGTTTACACTGAATTACCTTGATATAAATTTTGCTTGTCAATATATTTTTGTCATCATCTACTAGCTTAACATCATGAAAGATTGCATAGCATTCTTTTTACATAGTGCCTACATAATAGTTACATAAGGTAATACGCATTTTTGTCCCAGTGTTCCTATTACTTCGAAAGAGCATGAACACAGCTTTCCTGCTTTCCAGGGAGTGTCATTCCCTCCATTAATCGCTATGCCCCACACCCTTCTGCTCATGCAGAATACATCTCACTCTAGCACCAGTCATCAGAATTTATGCCACAGGTCACTCTGTTCTCACGCTAAACCTGTGTTCTCTCTTTATGTCAATTTTTTTTTTTTTTCCTGAGATGAAATCTCTGTCACCCAGGCTAGAGTGCAATTGCACGATCTCAGCTCACTGCAACCTCCACCTCCCGGGTTCACGTGATTCTTCTGCTTCAGCCTCCAGAGTAGCTGGGATTACAGGCACACATCACCACACCTGGCTAAATTTTTGTATTTGTAGTAGAGACGAGGTTTCACTGTGTTGGTCAGACTGGTCTTGTGATATAACTCCCAACCTTGTGATCCACCCTCCTCGGCCTCCCAAAGTGCTGGGATTACAGGTATAAGACACCATGCCTGGCCTACGTCCATTTTTAAATAAAATAAAGCCACCAAAATATCATTTCCTCAGTTATCTCCCCCTTCCATCAATAATAATTAAAAATATTTCCCTAACATCTCTCTTTCTTCAAGACACTTGTCATTCTCTATACTGTCAATCCAAAGATATGAAACTGGCTTTTTAAAACCATCCTATTTTCTCTTAGTATTTACCATAGTTCCACAACACTTGAACATAAATATACATTTAGTTTATTTATATTATCTAAAATAATTTTTTTATAAATTTTCTATAGATTGCTTAAAAATATTGCAGTTCTCATACCTGGCATCAAGGAGATACTTAAGCTATTTCTCCATAACACCCCTTCTCCCCATGGTACATCTTCTCACTGAAAGGTATCTGAACGTTTTTTCAGACACATTTATTCAACATTTTCAACATTAACTGAGTGTTGTCCATGTCTCAGGTACACTATGAATAGAAGATCAGAAAGTCTGCTCAAAGGAGTGCACGATGACTAAGAGCAAGAAGCAACTCTGCAATTACTAGACAAGGCAATTAATTAGCTCTACAAGAGAGCCATGTAGAAGCATCTAGTAACAGTGGAGGGGTGAAGAAAGGCTCTTCAGCTGGACCTACGATACATGAAGAGGTGGAGCAATTATGGTGAGTGTTGGAGATGATGGGATATGGAGAAAGCAAAGACAGTGCCCAGTGCCCAAGGGTCTGGCTTGCCCAGAGGCATGGCTGGAATGCGTCCTTTCTCAAGGCCCTGCACTATATATTTTATTCACACTTGTGTATCTTATTCCTTAGAAATCCCCTGTAACAAATTTATAAAGATTTATGCTCTACAAAGCCTGAATCCATCTTACCCTGGGTAATGACATTCTCAACGGTAGGAATTTACAGGGGACACACAGATATGATGCGTGTGGAGAGAGATTACAGACTTAATCATGGACAACTGGATTTGAGTTTCCTGGGAAATTTAAAGGCAGTACACTCAGCAGAAAAGTCTGATTCTGAGAACCAGCACTCAGAGGAGTGGACAGAAGGCACAGATTTGGTGTGTTCTGTATACAGAGGCTGGTGGGAGATCCTGGGTGCTCTGGCTCTCCTGTGGCTTCTCCCCACAGCTTCATGCTTCCCAACAACTTCAAGCAGAGACACTTTGTATAAATATGAATTAATTGGAAAAAGGAGTTTCTGTTGCTAAAATATGCTATTCTTCACCATTCTCATCTTACAGATATGAAGTGATACTCCTAAATGGAAATGACTTGCATTTCATGACAGAAATTCTCAAACCAGAATCCATGATTCCTGACTCTCATTTTGTGTTTTACAATCATAAAGTGCTGGCCAGAAGGGCAGAGTATTATTTAAAAGCTAAAACAAACAAAACAAAACAAAAACTATCTGCTCCTTCAGATCATCTAAAAAGCTATTAAGTAACATTTACTTTAACCACGATCTCCAGGGATCCACAAAAATCAGTTCCCCAGTCCCTTGATAAATGAATACTTAATAACATTTGGTATAAAACCTTATCAAAGGGTTTTTAAAAGTCTAAGTACATTTTGTCTGCAGTTCTCCTTATATACAATAATTTTTATCTGCTCAACTAACGCTAATGGACTTTTTATTGTGCTGTGTATCGCCCGGAAGAGGCACTGTCGGGAGCGGGGAGAGAGGAAACAAAGAGGACAGTAAACATGAGTAAACGCTTGTGGTGAAACTGGGACAGAAAACAGAAAATGGGTAATGACGTAAATTAACATTGTTGCTGTGGTAAAAAAGCAGAAAGAGTAAAATTCTGGAACACGTAAGTTATTAAGAATAAAGGAAGGTACAACGTAGTTTAAAAATAATCATTACGATTTATTGGTCACCTATCTGTGTCACGTGTGAACCAGGGTTTTGTGCACATTATCTGCTTTAATCCTCACCGAAATGCCTTCTGTTGGGGTTGAACAGGTGAAGAGTCCTTCAGGCCAGAGAACCAAGTTCCATCCATAACCCTAGGTCAGCCACTTGGGAACTACAGAGCTGAGTTTTGAATTCAAGTCTGCCTAACTCCAAAGTCCAAGCACTTAATCCATATTATACTTCAGATTACTCCCAAAATTATGCTTACACAATTGGCATCATCACACTATAACCACCCCCCCTTCCACACTCCCTCTCATTTATTTCATGTCACTCCTTCTGGAATAAAAAGGCACAGCAGGGCAGGGTCCTGTTTGTTTGGCCCACTGGATTCAGAGGTCCTGACCCACGTCTGGCAGCCGCAGGTGCTCGACGCACATGCATGGAATGCATTCATGTTGGTAGCACCTTTCCTTAGTAGGGCATGGAAGCACTTGTTCACGTACTGTGAAACGGGGCCGCTCATTTTGCTTTCCCCCTGATAAGATTGCTTTCCCTTGCTGCACCTTCAGCGATCAGAAGACTCTTTTCTAGCATTGCATGGACTTCCCAACCTCAGTGAGGAGAAGATGTCAGAGTGAGGGGAGGGGCAGCCTTGTAGCCACAGCCGCAGCTTCCCCGTGGGTGCCAGCACCACCCTCTTCTCCCACTCTGTGGCATCTTTGCTCATCTCTGCCTTCAGAGTCCACAACGGTCCTTCTGCTCCATTGAAACAATGCTGTCCCACCTGCCTCTTCTCATCCCTGGCTTACCTCCTTACTCTGCCCTGCCCTCTCTGTTTCCCTTGCACTATTCAAGAGATTGCATGAACTTCCTTGTCCTGCAGGGGAGGTAAGCTTGGAAAACAGAGGCAGCTTCTCTCCATGTTCCCTATTTCCTGGTGTATGGGAAGGAGGGAACCAACTGAAAACCCGAGGATCCCAGACACATCTGTGAGTGTTACAGCAAGATCCTTTCTACCTGGGACTGACATGTTTTGTGGTTTCATTAAATTTTTCATGAGAAAATCTCAAAATTGTGTTGAAAATTGTGATGCTTTCTAATTTTATCTTGCTATCCTGCCTGGTAATTAAGTATTCAGAAGTCGGTAATTCGAGAAAATAGGAAAGTGTGCAAACAATAGTTGAATAGGGGTTTGTGGGGGTGCCCAGAGGCTAATCTATAGCAAAAGAGTCAAGATATCAAGTGTAAGCACCAAGGTAACATAAACAACATGCTATCAGCAACAAGATGTAAAGTATATGGGCATGTTCTTATATATAGTATCTAGTCTATATTCCACATTACTTTTTTACTCCTCATTTTACTTTGACCATTTTATTTTTAGAATTCAAATTTGCATGACTGGATATACATACACATACATATGTACCCACCTCCATGTAGATATGCAAGTTGGTATGTATGCATGTGTATGTCTGTGTGTCTGCAGATATTGCTGTGTGTATATGAGGAGCTCTGCACACAGAAGGCACAAACCCTTTAGGCAGCTCGGAAGTGCAGGTATCCAAATGTGCATGACTCTGATTGATACACTGTGATTTATTACAATGCAGCTGATGCTTCAGAAGATGTGATTTAGTAGTCACTGGTTATTTCAATTTACTCTTTTTGCGTTTTTAATTAGTAAATGAATCCCTCATGGTCAAATGATTAATTGCACAATAATTCACTGCAGTGCCTTCTCGCCTATTTGTGCACAGCACAGTACACAGAGAAAGCGCTGGAATATGGGCTGACATTATAAATTATGGCAATGCATTCACACCACTCTCGCTCCGAATGTGTCAGCACTTCCATTATAAACTCCCGTTTTCAAGGTGCTTAAAACTAAGCTGTGAAAATTCATTTTCAGATGGCAGCTGGTATAGAAGGTGTCCACCAGGGAGTAATGTTTTTAAACCAAATTTCAGAATTTACTTTGCTATTGTTAAAACTACCAAGCACATAAAGTTAGCAAAGCATCTTTCTCAACTATTTCCATGAAATAAAAAATGAAATAAAACTGCTTTTTTGAGAGGCAGTGGCTCTAACATGAACGCTAAAATTATATATATTTTAGATGCAGTCAATTTGTATTGGCTTATTTTTAACATACTTCATTCCTTAGAACAGTTTGAGGTTTAAAGAAAAATTCAGGCAATATTGGAGTTTCCACATACCCCCTACATATTGTGGCTCAAATTGTTGCCGCGTTAGCTGTTTCTTTTTTTTTATTTTCAAAATATGCAATTATAGTGAGAATTCATCTTCTCGATTATGGCCTCTGCTTTTCACAACTCAGGATGTCTCAACAGTCCACGCCTGACTGAAGAAGCCACAGTAACAAAGTTTCAGCGTAAATGGCCCCTTGCCACACCTAAGTCATCTCGGGTTTTCCTGGCAGAGCCACAATTCCCTTTCATCCAGAGCTGCAAACCAGCAGTCTAACAGGCTCTCTGGAATTGTCAAGGCAAACTATAGAGGAAGCAGCCACCGCCCATTTAACACGGGGGTGATTTCATGCCAGGATGATGAAATCAAGCCTGCAGCCTCCGGAGTGCAAGTCAAGGTTTGAAGTCTTGTCTCTGCGACTCCTGCATGACGCTGGGCAAGAATGTCACAGATGAAGGCCTCCCAGGTGGAGGATGGTATTAGCATATCCCTCCCGGGGGAGGGCTGCTCTCTAGGGCTTCAGCCAGCCTGGTGCTTGGGGGATGCTTGTGCCCGCCGTGCTGGCAGGTGCCCTCTGTACAGGCAGCTGCCCTCGGTGCAGGCAGGTGCCCACCTTGCTGGCAGGTGCCCTCGGTGCAGGCAGGTGCCCGCCATGCTGGCAGATGCCGGCTCAGGCCAGGAGGAAGGGCTGTGCAGCAGGAAGATCTGTGCATGGCAGCAAGAGACCTGAATCTCCCAGGATAGGTTCCCGGGTCACATCACCCGAAATACAGGGAAGAAGTCAGTTTACAGTCTGCAGGGCAGGCTGGTAACCCACAGGAACCCCGCCGCGCAGGAGGAGGCGACACCCCAGGCCTGTCTCTGAAACTCCCTGTGGACGTTCCAGCGCCTCACAGACACCCCGAATCCCTCAGCAGGTGAAGCGCCTCTGAAGGACCACAGTTCAGTTCCATTTTTCCAGATGTCCACTGCCAGGACAGCCGCGCAGAACAGACCTCCTGAGCCCCCAGGTGCCCCTGCTCTGCACAGCTCCACCCGCTGCCTTCTGGCTCCTGTCCCCTCTTCCTCCCCCACTGGGGACTCCACCTCAGCCTTCAGGCCGCGGCCGTGGAACCCCTTCAGGGTGCACCTGCCTTCATCCCAGGAGCAACCTCTGTGTCTCGCCTGGGCATCATTCCCAAAAAGCATCCTGCTTGTCTTTTAAAAGAATAATTTAAAATAATAAGTAAAAATAATGTTTTAAATAATTAAAACATTTAAAGTCTAAAACGTTTTAAACATACAGTAAATCAGAATTCTATTTTTTCTTGAGTCAGCTTTGTTAATGTCTCATTTGCCCTAATATATATAAAGTTATAGGAAATTAATGTTTTATAGATATTGTAGGATGTGTGTATATATGTATATACATAAACATAGAAAGTTCCCTATATAGTTACATATGTCTATATACAGTGATCACTGTAACTACATTGTTGGCATGTAGTTATAATATAGTTTCTTTGTTTTAAACTTCCCGCTGTAGTCATCTACCTCCTTTATAATCCAAATACATACATCTGTTTGGAGGACTTTTCTCACTTTTTAAAAACACACTGGTCCATTTTGCTGCTTAATCTAAAGAACTAGGTTTGACTGGATTAGTCTTCCCAATATTATTTTCGCTCCCTATGAGTTATTTCTGTTCTTAAGTTAATCATTTACTTAGTTTAATCGTTTCAGGGTTATTCTTTATCATTTCAATTTCTTGACTTGGACACTAAGATCATTAATTCTTTTCTGTTATTTTAATGTTTGCATTTAAATAGTTTTCTTAGAATTCCTGTTTACCTGCATCCTGGGAAACCTGATGTGTAGTGTGATTTTCATCTCTACCAACTTCTCCAGGTAATTCTGTCTACTTTCAACACCTGTATTTTGAGCGATGTCTGTAGATTGAATAGATCTCCTTAGGTCGTTCTAGACTGAAACTTCTTAGCCTTTACTGACAGCCTATCCTATGATATTAATAGAGCTACAGCAGAGCCCCGATACACATCTTTCTTTTAAAATTTTCTGGGTTGTTATGTTTTATTCAGGTCTCTTATAAACGGCATATAGCTGAACGTCTTTAAAAGCCCACTCTGAGAGTCGTCCCATCAACTGGGAAGCTGAGTCCGTTTCCGTTTGCTGCGCCGAGACAGCTGAGCCGCTTTCCACTGTTTTGCTCCGTGCTTTCTGTTGACCTTTTTGGTTCCGTTACTTTTTTTTCATTCTTTCCCATTTTCTTTTAGATGATTAAATTTTTCCTGTTTTAAAATTTCCACCCTTGTACAACGAATAATCACTTTTGTGATCTTTAGCAGTATTAACATTTTATCAAGTATTTATGACTAGAAAATTTTAAATTAATTATGTCTACTTTCCTCCAGCAACTATTCTGGTTTTAATAAAATTCCTCCGTTAATTAGACACTATTTTTTCCTGACTTCTAATTTAATCCTGACTTGTTTGGATACTCACGAATTTAGGAATTGCTTTCTCGTTGTCTTATGCAGTGAGCATTTCTTGGCTTGACTGACATAGTTCCCATTTTTCTTTGCTTACTCCTTTGTGAATCCCAGTCATTGCTTTTAGCTTCAGTTTTCTTCTTCTGAATTCTCTTAAGTTGTTCTATCATCAAGGTCTGTGAGCAATGCAGTCTCTTGAGGTTTTTGCAGATGTATTTCTTTTTCTCTCTGATTCATTTTACTGTATATGACATTATTGCTTGAAAGTTAACTTTCCTTGGAAATTTGAAGATGTCATTCTATGTGTTGCCCGTTTCTTCTGTGGATGAGTGTTTATCTCATTGTTTTTTGCTGCAGGATATCTTCAGAGTGCTTTGAGATGTTATATTTGCTCTTGGGCCTCTACAGTTTTACATTACGCTTTTTGTCGTGAATTTATGGTATTTTTCTGTGGACTTCTTGTCCTTCTGGATCTCCAGGTTAATGTCCTGTATGCATTCAGACATTTATTTTCCCTTCTTTCTCTTTCCCTGTATTCACCATAGCTGAGATTTGTCCTTGTATTCACATCTACTAACCTCTTGTACTATTTTCTGTCTTTTCACCTCTGTGTTGATGGCATAATTTCTTAATGCTGTATTTTAAAGTTCTTAATTCTCCTTTGAGCTAGGTCTATTTGATATTTAATCTTGCCATTAAATTTTTAATGTATTTTTAAGTAATTTATTATATGGTTCTATAAGTTTTGTTTCTTCATTTTCTTTTTTCCTAAAACTTGTTGTTTTGTTAACTATTAATTTTACGATATCTTATATCAGAACATATTTATTTTACATTTTTGAGGTGCAGTTCACAACCAGTACACTGCACATGTTTAAAGTGTATGACTGGTAAGTTTTGATGTGTGTGTTCACCTGTGAAAGCATCACTGCAGTCAAGAAGACAACGAGCATAGTTTTCACCTCGAAGGCTACCCCCTCCCTTCTGCTCCTTCTCCCCCACCTTTGAACATCACAAATCTGCTTTCTCTCATTACTGGTTCATTTGCATTTTCTGAAATTGCATGCAAATAAAATCGGATAGTATTTCAATAGTCAGAATCACGGCCCCCACGATGTCCACATCCTAATACCAGGAACCTGCAAATACGTGGCCTTACACAGCAAAAAGGAATTTTCAGATGTGATTAAGTGAAGGACCCTGAGAGGAAGACAGTGTCCTGGGTTGTCTGGTGGACCCAGTGTCATCACGGGTCCTTACGGTGACAGAAGGAAGGAGGTGTGGCAGCAGGAGCAGGGCCAAGCACCGTGGGAGACCTCCAGAGGCTGGAAGTCAGGGAAATGGATCCTCTCTGAAGGCCCCTGAAGGAAGCAGCCCACAGCACATTTTAGCCCAAGAGACCCACTTTGGGCTTCATACCTTCACAGCTGTAGAATCAGTGTGTGGGCTTTTAAGTGACTACACGTGCAGCGGTTTGTTATGGCAGCAATAGGAAGTTAACGGAAGAGTGAACTCATGTTGGCTTGGCTTCTGTCAGTCAGTGCGACTTTTTTGAGAGTCACTCTTGATGTCTCAGCAACTCCCTGGTTCTTACTGCTGGACAGTATTTGGCTGTAGAGACATGCTGCTACTCAGTGGACAGTTAGGTCATTTCCAATTTCTGGATATTTACAAGTAAAGACGCTGTTGCAGGACTTTTCCTTAGTTCAGGTAAGGACGAAGTCCCCGTCGCACGGCCACAAAACATTAGGCTCGCAGGCAATTTGAATGGTGATAATAATGGGATTTACTGAGCAAAAAGGGAAAAAAGGGGGAACAGGGACTCAGTCGAGTGAGAATCTTTTTAGTGCCCGCTTCCTGCCTCACAGAGTAAGTCCCAGGTACCACCCAGGAAGATGAAGGACCAGGTTCCTCCCGGCTGCAAACAGTGTGAACTTGTGAGCTCCACCCCAGCTGCAGGCTGGCTGGAGTTTCTCTGGGGACCCCCGCCCACCTGGCTGTCTCACTGCTATGAACATTTATGCACAGGTATCGGAAGGGGCATATGCTCTCTTTTCTCTTGGGTAAATGTTGTTGAGTTGAATATCCTGGCATTTTTTAAAGGCTACCCAACTGTTTTCCAAAGTGGATGTACCATTCTGTATTCCTGCCATCAGTGTGCACGAGTTCTGGTTCCTTCACATCCTCATCCAGCCGTGGTACAGTCAGCCTTTCTGGGTCATCCATGTCAGTAGGGGCCAGAGGTAACGAACTCCCAATCCTCTTTACTTAGTGACTTAGCCGCCTTTACTTAGTGACTCATCACACGGAGGAGGCTTGCACGTGCTCAGCCATCATCTGTGCATCTTCCCTGATAAAATGTCTGCTCAAAGCTTTCCTCCTTTTTTAATTGGGTTGTTTGTTTTCACTTTATTTGGTTGTGAGAAATTTTTATATTTCTGGATATACATTCTTTTTAAATATATTCTTTACCAACATGTTTCATGCTCCATATGCTTCTCACAATTGTTTTGGCATTGGATTTCAGAGCAGAAGCTTTTAACATTGAGGAGGTTCAATATTATCATTTCTTTCTTTTATGGATCATGCTTTTGTGTAATGTTTATAAATTAATTGCTTAACCCCAAATGCAAAATTTCCTCTTATATTTTCTTCTAGAAGCATTAGCATTTTAGGTTTTAAAATCAGGTCCATGATTCATTTAGAGTTAATTTTTCTTGCTTGTTTCTGGCTCAGCCATTCTGTTTTACAATCCCACTTGTGTATCTTGCCAACACCTTGCCATTCTAATGAACACGGCTTTATCACAAGACTTGAAGTCATCTAATGTTGACATTTCAACTGCATTCTTTTTACTTTTTTTTTTTTTTGGGCTGTTCTGGGTGTTATGTATTTCCACATGAATTTTGCAATCAACTTATCAATTTCCACAAAAACTCTGATTAGATTTTGATTGGGAATGTGTTGGATCTATAGATCGATTTGCAGAGAATTGACATCTTAAATACATTGACTCTTCTGAAGCATGGACATTGTATAACTTTCCATTTATTTAAATCTTCTCTAATTTCTCCCAGACACTTTTTCAGTATATAGGTGTTGGGCATCTTTTGTTAAATTTATTCCTAAATACTTCTTAATTTTTGACACAATTGTAAACCATGTTTTAAACTTTAATTTTCAATTTTTCATTGATAGCATATGAAAATACAATGGATGTTTTCACTCAAATCTTCTATTCTGCAACCTTGCTAACTTACTTAATTGCCAATTCCTGTTTCTTCCCAGTAGATTCCATTCGACTTTCTCTATAGATGATCGTAGAGAGTTTGACTTTACAGTTTCTCATATGTATGCTTTTCATTTATTTTCTTGCCAGAATCCCCAGTATAGTGTTAAGTAGAAGTGATGAAAGTAAAACCCTCTCTGGAGAGGGTCATTTTACATTTGTCTTCTGATTACTGCTTTGTTATTTGGAAACCTTATGACAGTGTTTTTAACAGCACTGCTTGTATCTGCTGGCACCCTTACTCATGCTTTAATTGTTGTGAATGGGTTTTTCAGGTTTGACTGTATTTTCATATTTAAAGAGGCTAGTTTTTTTTTTTTTTCCAATTCTTTTTAAGACGGAGTTTTGCTCTTGTTACCCTTTTTTTTTTTTTACTCTATTCAGTTTTTTTTTTTTTTCCTCTGCCAGTGACTTGTAGTTTGGGTTGTGCAAATGTACTTTAGAAAGTTTATTATTATTATTTTTTCATCATTTGATCACAGGATATTCCAGCATGAACTATCATAATATTTTCTTAACCTAGTTAGTAGAATAAATGCAAATACCCAATCCAAGAAGCTTACAGAGCTATGATTTCAAATTCTCAGGAGACACCTTTGCTTCTTTTTACCTGTGGCCTGGAAGGAGAGGGACATTTCCTTTTGTTTTCTTGGGTAAATTGCTTCATTTCTATCTCATCAACACTTTTACTAAGTTGTAACCTTCCCAGGGATCTGGCAAAAGCAACTGCCTCAGGCCCAGCTCCCAGCTGTACAAGCCCAGGACTGCCCCTCTATCTCTGCATGTTCAAATGCAACGGAGCCTTTGAAACACCCTCGTGGTCCCCACCATCAGAGGGTCTCAGCCCAGCTCTCGTGCTCACAGCGTCTGTTTTCAGATCTTCTAACAAGCAAGCACCTGGACTCTCCTTTATTTTTGTAAGATCAGCATTGCAACAAAATAACTTTATC
>NW_016107639.1:348042-365542 GCF_001604975.1 Cebus imitator | reverse complement strand
AATATACAAAAATGAAATTTACTTCTGCATACTAGCAATAAATAATTCAAAGTAAAACTAAAACTAAAAAAAANAAAAAAAAAAAAAAAAAAAAAGTCCATTCACAATAACACCAAAAAGCATAAAACTCTTAGAAAATTTAACAAAAGAAAGCCAAGACTGGTACACTAAAAACTATATTACATTGTTGAGATAAACTAAAAATGATCTGAATAAGTGGAAAAATAATTCGTGTTCAAGGATTTGAAGACAATATTGTTAAGATGACAATACTCCTCAAATTAGTCTACAGACAATGCAATCTATATTAAAATAATATCTCTTTTCTGTTGCAGACATTGAAAACCCAATTATAAAATTCCATATTAAAATAAAAGGTACTTAAAATAGCAAAACAATCCTGAAAAAGAACAAAGTTGGAGAACTTTTATTTTCCTACTTTAAAATTTATAACAAGGCTACAATTATCAAAGTCAGTGTGGTGCTGCTGTAAGAACAGACGTAAAGATCAATGGGGCATATTGAGAGATTAGACATAGGCCCTTACATTTACAGTAAATTTATTTTGACAAAGATGCCACAAAACTTCAACGATAAATAATTTTATTTTAAAGAAATGATGCTGTGACAATTAGGTTTCTGTAAGAAAAATGGTGAAAGTGGACTCCTACCTCATATCATGAACAAAAATTAACTCAAAATGGATCACAGCTAAATATAAGAGCTACGAGTATATAACTGTTAAAGAGCAAAAGTCATCTGAGTAAGCATTCATGGTCTTGTTTTAGAAAAAGATTTCTACATCGAAAGCAAACATAATAAGAAAAAATAAACAAATTGAACTTAAAACTAAAAAATTTTGTGATTAAAAGGTCACTATTAGAAAGTGAAAAGACAACACACAGATTGGGAGAAAATATATATCTGTTAATAGACTTATATCCAAAATATATTGTTAAAAAACAAATCTTATAACTCAACAATAAAAGTCAAAGAACTCAACTAAAAATTGACAAAAGATTTGAATTAACATTCCCCCAAAGAATATATACACATGACTCAGAAATTTGACTTCTAGGTATATAGCCAAGAGAAATAAAAACATTGATGGACACAAAAACTGATACACAGGTGTTCATAGCAAAACTATTCATACCAGACTAAGAATGGCAACAGTCTACATTTCCATCAACTGGTTAAATGGATAAACAAAATGTGGCCTCTCCACAAAATAGAAAACATTTTGCCAATAAAAAGAACATAGTGAAGTACAACATGGATGAACTTTAAATATATATAAATGTATGTATATTTTATATTTGCATATATATTTACATATACATAAAGGGAGAGAGAGAGAGGGCAGATATAGAGAAAGCAGAATTTTGAAGGACTTGAATTTGTGAGATATCTTAACTCCATGTATTTGTAATGTCTGTATTAAGAAAGACATATACCCTTTCTTCTTACATGTACTACCATTTCTTACATGGTGACTTGGCCACATCTACAGAAAGCATTGGCTACTGTAATTATTGATCTCTTATCTTCTTTAAAAAGTATATATTTCCATAGGTTTTTGGTAAACAGGTGGTATTTGGTTACATGAGTAATTTTTTTTTGTGGTGATTTCTGAGATTTTGGTGTACCCGTCACCCGAGTAGTATACATTGAGCCCAGCTTGTAGTCTTTTATCCCTCACCCTCTTCCCAACCTTTCCCCACCGAGTCCCCAAAGTCCACTGGATCATTCTTATGCCTTTGTGTCCTCATAGCTTAGCTCCCACTGGTGAGTCAGACTATAACATAGCTTTTTTTAAATCTATTTGTTGATTAATGGGCATTTGGGCCCGTTCCACATTTTTTGCAATTGCAATTTGTGCTGTTATAGACATGTGTGTGCAAGTATATTTTTCGTGTAATGACTTATCTGCCTATCAAGAAAGCACAGGTTTGTTCAGAGCCAACAAAAAGGTGATTTCCAAAACATATCATCTGAAATGAGAAGATCTCTTGATATTACTTTTGTTGGGTTTAAAAACGGCGAGAAAAAAATTCCTATATTCTTAGTAAGCAAGAAATATACATCATAGCTAAGTTATAAATACAAATTTTATGTGCCTCGGTTAATTTGACGTAACTTTAACCCACCGTTAAAATCAACTGCCTTAGCCAATGAAATTCCCTTTCTGGTCAATACTTTAAGTGGCATTTTCCATGGTTATATGTCTTTGGAAAGGTCCTTGATTTGTGAGACCAAAATTTATAACTGAGCTTAAGAGTATAAATGCTCTCAAGAGTGCTCAAATGAGTAGACTCTTTCCCAATATATGACGTATAGGACCATGATTTCCAAGCATAATTTCTTTTTCTTGTCTGTGTAATTGCTTTAAATAAACAAATTGTTGTCCAGGTGACCTTTATGCCCCATCTACACCGCTGAGAAAAAAAAGTAATTCTGCTTTACCATGTCGACTGTTTAAAAACAAATATATTTTAAAATTATTAGAAGTGCTTTAAAAGGCAGACGACTTATAATGTGCCAACAAATATAACAACCACAAACCTGATATCGGTCTTAACCAAAAATGCTATGATATATAAACCAACTGGTTTTGTTTCTTCATTGCTTCATAGTTCCAGCTGCCAGATATGGTAAAAATTCAGTGTCATAAATTATAACAAATTATTTACAGAAGTCAATGCCAAAATAACCAAGATACGAACTATGTAAGGCTTAATATATATGTTTGATTTCTGAATGTTCACCATGTTTGTTAATGGTTAATTAGCAGAATGAGTAGATGGGTGTATTCACTTATAATTAGCACATACGAAGGCGGTTCTGGGGTACATTTACATTTTTATTTCTGGTCTAAGTATTTGAGAGGAAAGTGGGGACATTTCTAGGCATTTATTCAAAATCAAACATTAATAAAAACAACCCAAAGAGGAGAAAAGACGCAATTTAACAGATTACTTATAAAGTCAATGTGTGAGCATGATGCTTTGTAATCAACTGTGTATTTAGCCAGCATTCGGCAATTCAGTCGTCGTTTAAAAAGAAACTGGTTAGTGAGAACCTAAGAACCAAAATTAAGTTGCTTGGGAATTCACTTTTTGATGGTATGTTAAACTGTGCTATTATAATTTCTCAATGGAATGGGTTGTTGGGCCCAGTTGTTGGTTCTGTGTGGGAGTAATTCCAGCAGTCATAAAGTGTGGTCTAAAAACGTAAGATTCCTTCATTTGGTAATGACTTTTAGGAGTTGCAGATATAGTTTCTGAATCACTATAGGTACCAGTAGAAATTTAAGGCATGTGGTGTCATGAATGGGAAGACAGCAACTGAGAAGCACTGCGTTTATATATTCTGTGTCCATAACTTTGAGTAAGTTTCTTACACATCAGACAAATGGAGTGCGTATAGCTACAGTTCATGCAATTGTAAAATCTGCCACTAGGAAAACCAAACAATGGTCAACACACAATCCTCCTTTTGTAGATTAGCAAGTGAGAGATATTTGAAAGTGACTTGGTCAAATGCACCTGCTAGTTAGGACAGAGTCAAGCCAGACAGGTCTCCTATCTGCTTGCACCCTGTCAATGCTCCCACAACTCCATCCTACCCTACTGCTATTCACTCAGAAAAAAAGAAAGTACACACACATACATGTATACACACACACACACACACACACACATGCATATGTATATATACATCTAAAAAGAAAAAAAAATTAACAAACCTAAAGTGATAGGTGCAAAAAGTATGTAAGTAATGGAAAAAATAGCTAAATTAAGAGACAAATGTTAAGAATAAAAAGTTAAATTTAAATTAATGTGACTATCGTCTATCAAGAAACTACTTAGAAAAGTTCAAGGAATATGACTACAAATATGTAAATCAAAACTGGAGAATTGTATCAGTACTTTAATCATATCTATTTTAGAATTCAACTAAATAAAAATATAGAGTGCATTCTATGTAAAGGTTGTGGCAAAAATTAATGAGGTAAATTAATCAAATTAAAAATATAGTATTTTGTTCTCAGTGTTCATCACCATTCAGCCAGATTTTTCAATTAACAAGAATTAAAAATAAGCATACTGTGTTGATAATATATTAAGTATTTTTAAATTGATAAATTCTTAAGGAAAAAGTGAGAGAAACAGCTATAATAAATGCATGGCTTGGACAACAATGAATACTTAGAGAATATACTTTCACAGAATTCTTTTACTTAGTTTCAGATGTGGAAAATCTTCAGTAATATGACGCATCTTCAAACTAAAACAGATTCCATTTGTAAGAATTGCTAATTGGTAACTTCAAGTCCTAGGATCTTTTTTCTTTATAAGGGTTTGCCTAATATATCATTGAACTAAGTAAAACTTCATAAATTTAGAATATTCTGCTGTTGTTGGTCTATTCAAATGGAAATTGTATATGGTTCAATTTAATCAAACCACACATTAGTGAAATGACTCTATCAAGTAGTGTCTGAGGGTTTGTAATGGAGGCCACCATCTCCACTCTGCTCCTGTTTACCTCTAACCCAGTGCCCTATGAAGCACCACTTGTGTTGTTTCAAACAAAACTGACTTCACTTATTTGCCAAGCAAGGAAATAAAACAAAAATTCACAGTAATTGCTGAGGAAGGAAAGTCTGGATTTTTAGCATTAGAAAAGGTGTGGGTGGAGGGAGTGAAAGGTTGGAGGTAAGGTCTATAGATGGTGGTTATTCCAACTAAGTCTTGAAAGATAGCATTTCAGGTAGAATGGGATACATTCTGTGATCTGTATATGAGTTAAAACAGATCCCATTGTAGTGAAACTGTATTTGGTTTTGACATCTCCCAGGCAGGTGCAAGCAGGTATAAATGGAAAAGCCTGCTTTCACAAGAGCTTCTGGATGCTTTTCTAAAGCTGACTTAATGCCTTACAAAGGATCTGAACCAAACCAGTTCTCCCAAGGGTCCCTATTGATGTGGCCTACATTTGGTGAGCCATTGGGTTGGCAGTGAACACTTCCCACTCCAGACATTAGCTCCTAGAAGAGTCATAAAAACCCCTGCATCTGCAGTTTGCATGTGAGGAACCTTTGCCTGGCCTGTCCAGTTAGACTATGGCTTTGCTCAACATACGCCATCTTCCCAGAGAGTACAGAACCATGTGGGTGTTTGTTAGGGTTTTGTTTGTTTGCTTTTGTTTTGTGTCAGGGTCTCCTCTGCAATCCCAGCTCACTGTAGCCTCGACCTCCCTGCGCTCAGGTGATCCTCCCACCTCAGTCTCCTGAGTACCTGGGACTACAGGTGGATGCCGCTACACCCAGCCAATTTTTGTAAGTTATGTATTTTATGTAATGTACGTATTTTAAAGACAGGGTCTCACTATGTTTTCCAGGCTGATCTAGAATTTTTGGATTCAAGCAATCCGCCTGCCTGGGCCTCCCGAAGTGCTGTGATTACAGGTGTGAGCCACTGTGCCAAGCCAGTGAGTGTTTGATAAGTTGTATTTTTCTGTTATATACAACTGGAGATATGTATAACTCCTTGGTAATTTCTTTAGAGTTATTTTCTCCTTCCCTCACTGCTTGAAGTCTTTTATACTTTATTCTTCAATGAGCCCTTCAAAAGTGACTCACACTCTCTGATGACTTTTAACTCCATGGAGAAATCAGGACTGCTAGATAATTTTGGTTCTTATAGGAAGGTCTTGAAATCCACTGTATTAAATTACTTTGATTTCACTGGAGAAAACTTTGGATCACTTCAGATTCTTGGCATTGTCGTAGGTTGTCTTTTTCATCTTTTTTGTTATCTAACTAAATATAGTTAATTTGTTACCAGTGTAGTTTGTAACATCAATGGAGAGATATGCAATATTTTTTTCAAATCCTTATAATTTTTATTTTTGGCTGATATCTTTGCTTAGAATCTCCAGCACAATTTTACCCCATTTTTTAAATTGGGGTAAAATACATATAACATGCACATTAACCATTTTAAGTGTAAAATAATATATTATTAGATACATTAATAATGCTTATGCAACCATCACCATTGTCCATCTCCCTGACTCTTTTCATCTTGCAAAACTGAGAATTATATCCATTAAACAATAATTTCCCCATTTCTCTCCCCTCAAAGCCCAGCAACCACCATTCGATTTTACATCTCTATGATTCTGACTACTCTGAGTATCTCATGTGAGTGAAATGAAATGGCTTTTGTCTTTTTGCTACTGGCTTCTTTCACCTAGCATCATGTTCTCACAGTTCACCTATGTTGTAGCATGTGTCAGCAATTTTAATCTATTTGTATATTTGGACCTAAAGTAGTCTCATAGAGACCACATATAATTGGATCATGGTGTTGTTGTTTTTAATATCTATTCTGTCGATATCTGTCTTGATTTGAGAATTTAATTCATTACATTTCAAGTAATTACTGATAATGGGAGACTAACTTCTGTCATTTCGCTGTTTGTTTCTGTAATGCTGTATAGCATTTTTGTCCCTTATTTTCTGCATTACTGTCTTCTTTTGTGTTTAGCTGAGTTTTATAGTGAAACATTTTAATTTCTTTCTCATTTCCTTTTGCATATATCATATAGCTATTTTATTTGTGATTCCCATGGGATTACATTAAATATCCTGAAGTTATAACACACTACTAGAATTCATACCAGTTTAACTTCAATGGCATACAGAAATTATGATCCTTTATAACTCTGTCCTCAAACCTTTCATTTATTGATGTCATAAAACTATATTTCTATTTATTCTGTGACCAAAGACATAAACTATTAATTACTTCTACCTGCTTAAATCTGCCTTTGAGTCACTTTGGTGAATTCTTCATTTCAGTTATTGTATTTTTCAGCTCCAGAATTTTTTGTTTGTTTCTTTCCAGGTTGTCTTTTAAAAAAAATTGGTATTTTCATTTTGCTTACACATGGTTTTCCTGAGTTTTTTTTTACATCTTTCTTTCTTTGAGCATCTTTAAAATAATTTTTTAAAGTCTTTGTCTAGTAGATCTGTCATTAGGGTCTCTTTTAGGGACAGTTTCTATTGATTTTTTTTTTTTTTTTCCATTTATTAAGCCATATCTTCTTATTTTTTTTTTCTATGCCTTGTGCATTTTTTTAGTTGACAAACAGATATTTGCATCTAAAAATGTGATAACTAAAAATCATATTCTCCCCTTTTCCTATTGTTTTTAAGGTTTTTGGCTATTTTTTTTTCATTTATTGTAAACTGTCTCTGTTTTGAAGATCAGCCTGAGGTGTAAACTTAAGGTCTTCTCAGGTTTTTTTCTGAGTCTTAGGTTACTTTCTGATTTTTTCCATACATGCAGCTGCTTTTGAATGTCCTAGTCTTTAATGTCTCGCCAGACTTTTTAAATCCTTGGAAGTCACTTGAGCTGGAGTGAAAGGGGGCTGCCACTGTCGGGGAAGGTTAAACAGCGATGACCACCCACTGCTTTTTCTGTACCTCTTTGATCAGAAGCAGCAGCAGACGACCAGAGCTCAGATCCTTGATATTTGGAAGACAGGGTCTTTTTGCCCACCCTGCTTTCCTCAAGCTGTGTGCAGAAACACGTGTGCAGCTGCCTGCCATGGAGCTGGGGGTGGGGGGATGAGTAGCTGCTGCACTTCTGTGAGATGAAATCGACCTAAATTAACTACACCTAATGCCCAAGCATTTCTCTGGAAAAGCAAGCCTACAAGAGCCTCCAGAGTTTCAAAATAGTTACATCAAACAGATTCTGTCATGTGAGCATTGTCTCTGTGGGGAGGACTCCTGGTGTTCCCTCCTGTTATCTTCCCAGGATCCTCCCAGCACCACTCCCAAGTGTTTCTGGTTTTAGTTCTGATGAATACCTTCACATTGCTAAATCAAATGCTTATCCTACATTTTTTGCCTATTTAACTATAGTCTATCGAGGATTTGCTGTGATAAATGTGGATTTAGCTGTTGTAGTTTTATATATATGTATACATATATAATGTAACATATTTTGGCTTATAATGCAATATGTTATGGCTACATTAAATTATATGTAATCTATAATAATCATATGTGATATAATTATATATTAATATCTAATTTTTATATTACATGGAATGTACTATATATTGTAATGCACTATATATATATAGTAAATTATATATATATACTATATATATAGTACATTATAAAATTATATATCATTTTATGTAGCTATAATATATTGCATTATAACGTATATAAAATGTATATTATATAACACTTATATACATACAGATGTATGTGTGCAAATATACATATATATCCCTTCATTATTTCCTCTGTCATTATCTTTTAACTTAAATTTTAAATCTTTAGGCAATTTCTCCAGACTTCACACTCTGTAAAGCAAGGACCTGACATTTCCTACATACACCATCATCTCTTCTCCCTAGCTTCCACTCTTGACCTCCATTATATCTATTTATATTTATAATATACTTGATTGTAGAACAGTTTTAGATTTACTAAAAAACTGAGATAATTCAGAAAATTTATCCTTGAAAGATTTTGGAACATTCTTTAGTCATTACTGTATCAAATAGAAAAGTGATTAAAAGTTTAAGCTCTGGAGTGACTGATGGTCCAAGCTCTGCAGGCAGACATTTAGAGGTCAAAGTTCAAATCGTGCTTTTACGATTTAAGAACACTGTGGCCTTGGTAAAGTTATTTAACTTTCTGATGGCTCAGTCTCTTTATACTTAAAATGGGAATAATAATTTCACAAATATTATATGATTATAGGCTTATAAATTTTTATAAACATTATAGGATTATTAAATGAGTTTAAACATTTATAACACTTAGACCAGTACCTTTAAACTGGTAAATATGTATATATTAGGCTTTGCTGTGTTATTAGCTATCTTGTAGCTTCTATTCCAATTTTCTGGGACATTGATTATTGTTATCGCACTGTGATCTATGTTGATTAAGTTAAACCATGCTGTTTTATCTTTCCTGTCTTAATTTATCTTTCATCATTCCCTTACCTTGTCCACCTACCATTATGAGTAATTTTTTTCTGATATATCTTCCAGCTCATTGATTTACTTTTTGACTGCTTTGAATCTGATATCTTAAACATTCATTGTTTTTGTTACTTTGTTTTTATCTGCAACGTCTGTACTTCTGTACTTTCAAAATACTAGATTAAGTTCTAAAACAAATAAATTATTTAACCAAATAAGATTCTTTTTCAAATCTACTTAACCACTTAAAAAAAATGAGACAACATTTAATTCTGTCACCCATGCTGGAGCACAGGGGCACAATTTCAGCTCATTGCCACCTCTGCTTTCTGGGCTCAAGCTATCTTCCCACCTCAGCCTCCTGAATAGCTGAGACTACAGGTGCGTGCCACCATACCCAGCTTGCTAATGTATTTCATAAAGATGGGGTTTCCCCATGTTGCCCAAGCTGGTCTCAAACTTGTGAGGTCAAGGGATCTGCTCATCTTGGCCTACCAAAATGCTGGCATTTCAGGCATGAGCCACTGTGCCCAGCCTCTACTTAACCACTTTTTCTAATGAATTATGGCTTGCTTATTTTTAATCCTATCTTTTACATCCTAAATTATTATTTCTTATTGTAAACTATCTGGGATTATTCTGTTCCCTCAAGTACAAGAAGGTCTAATTTGCTGTTGCCAATTTGTCCTTATTTTCTCTGGATTTCTGCTTGCTGTGATTTATGATGGCATGATGTTTAGATTATTATTATTATTTACCTTAATTCTATGGACGGAATTGAGGCTTCTCTTTCGCAGAGAAAGAAGGCTTCTCTTTCAGGCACTGAAAGATAGTAACAACCTGGGGTTAACTAAATTGAAATACCCTGCTTGGGTTCCCACAACCAAACTAAGATCATACATTTGAAGTCAAGACAAGAGTCACAGAGATCTATCATTCCACATTCTCAAGGGATGCTGTCTTTGTTGTTATTATTGTATTTCCCAAACAGTCCTGTTTGCTTCTCAGTTCCTTTCTCTGCAGGCAGGTGGTGTTCTAAGCCGTCACTAGGGATGGGTCCCATCAAGGGTTCCTGAGGACCTTTCGGTTGCTGTGGTCGCCAGCTGTGAATGCCAATCATAACCTCATGTTCTTATTTGCCATCAGTTGCAAACCTCAAATATTGTGCCTTTTCATTTGTTCTCAGGAGAAGGTATAGGAAAAGATTTATTTAGAAATATAATCTATCATACTGCCAGAAATAATGCCCCACTTTAATTTTAAACTATATGAAATGATTAATCATATTGTCATTTTGCACAGCCGATGCTTATTTAGGTCTACATATGTGTTTACCATCATCTTTTTTTGCAATTTCATTTCTACATCTCAATTTATTCCTTTTAAGGAACAATTGCTTTCCCTGTAATTACCTCCTTTATTCTTACTTGGATTTGGAGTCTGTGTGTGATAAACACTCTGAATCTTTGAAAATATGTTGATTATATCTTGACTTATAAGTTAAAAAATTATTTTATTGTGGAAATCTAAGTGGATTGCTAATTTTCTTTAAAATGTCTTCTTAACTCTATTCTACCCTCTGTTTTTGCTTATGAGAAGACAACTAGAAGTTGAATTGTTTAATAATCACCCTTTTCTCTTTGCTTGCATTTACAGTTTTCTTCTAACTTGATGTTCTGCAGTTTACCACAATATATTTGGGAATATGGTTATTTTTGCCCTTCTTGCCTGGTTAGTCGATGTGCTTCTAAAATCCAAGGAACGACTAGTTTTGCTCTCCAGACTAGAGGAAAGGGAAGAGGATGAAGAGGGAAAAGGGAGGCAGGCCAGAAAATTCACTTGTTTTTACAAGAAAATGAGATCATTTTCCAAAACCACATTGAGTCATTCTTCAGTTAGCTGGCCACGAGTTGTTACTGTGACAGACAGACTCTAACTGCAAAGAAGTATTTTTATGTGGCTATTCCACAAGACAGGATTCTGCCAAGAAACAGAACCAATAGGGTGTGTACATACATATAGACATACACATACATATAGACATAGGCACACATACACACATAGGCATGCAAATATATATATACACATATAGACCTGGTCATACATATAGATATGACACACATAGATACAGACATACAAACAGGTGTACACATATACATACACAGACACATAGACATGTATATAGACACAGACATACACATACACATGTGCACACACATAGAGACATACAAAATCAATAGATATTCACAGAGACATAAATATTGACATACACAGACACATAGACATGTATATAGACACAGACATACACAGACACACACAATACGTAGAAACACACATACACAGGGACATACACAGAGACATACAAATACCCATAGACATATACATAGCGATATAGATGCTGACACACACATTTGTATAGACATACAATACACATAGACATGTACGCATATACATGTACAATGAGAGATGAAATTTTAAGAAATCAGCTCATGCAATTTTGGAGATTGGCAAATCTGAAATCTGCACATAAAATTAACTGTCACAGGCATACTTTTTTCACAAAAAAAAAATCGATATTTTTTGGCATGGAGAAGGAAATACACTTAAAGCTGGCAGTGGTGCATGTTTATCCAATCTGTGATAGCCAGGGCAGAATGTCCTGTGGCTCAAGCAGATGAACAAAAGATGTCTAATCTCTTCTATGCTCAAAACGGAACACAGGCAATGCCACACAGGCTGAAAGGTAAGTGTCAAGAATGGCCTGGGCCTCCTGTCTCAAGGGAGGCTTGACCGGAAAGGACCTTGGAGTTCTGCACCTGTCGTAATGATGTGTTTGCTATACATTAAATACTTTCTGGACAAAAGGTTGAAGATTTCATGCAGGATTTTTCCTATAGGGCATGGCAACTTGAAGCTGTACACAAAATCATAACAGTCTTAGTTTGGTTCAGGTTGGAGAGATTTAAAAGTAGGCTTGCCTGGCCGGACATGGTGGCTCATGCCTGTAATCCTAGCACTTTGGGAGGCAGAGGCAGGCAGATTGCCTGAGCTCAGGAGTTCGAGACCAGCCTGGACAACATGGTAAAAACCCATCCCTACTAAAAATACAAAAAATGAGCTGGGTGTGGTGGTGTGTGCCTGCAGTTCCAGTTACTTAGAAGGCTGAGGCAGGAAAATCGCTTGAACCTGTGAGGCGGAGGTTGCAATGAGCCAAGATTGTGCCATTGCACTCCAGTCTGGGAGACAGAGGGAGACTCCATCTCAGAAAAAAAAAAAAAAAAGGAAGTAGACTTGACTTTGGCCAATGCTGCGGTTGCTTTAGTTTGGTCAGTTTTCAGAAGATGCGGCTTCATGTTTAGAGACATTTGGTGTTTTCACAAGCATGAAATTATGCATGCATGTGTGTGTGTGTGAAGATGATTAAATGTTATGCTAAAATATCTCCTGGCTGTCGGGAGCAGGTAGGAGGGTCCCATTATCTGAAGTGCAAAATACGGATGAGTTTCTCTCATTCACGCTGCAGAAGAATGAAATCTAGGCTCTGTGGGTGAAGTGAGGCTTTGGTTGAGATAGATCTAAAAATTAGTCATATGTAGGAAAATTATCAATCACATTTGAGCTCTGGCATTTCATATATTCATTCAGGAAGGACCGGAGGGTGCAAACAAAGCTAACAAAATGGATAAAGGTGTGAGCCTGGTCACCGGCACCTAATAAAAAATAATACCCAACATGACATATGGGCCATTGTCAGGACCCTCAACTGCCCAAGATCCTTGCTTTTAAGCCACAGGCTTGGGAAACAGGGGTCCTGTTATTATGCCAAAAATGCCTGTCTCGTGTTTGCTAATGAGTAGTATTAAAGAAGCTCGCTAGAATTTATAAAATATGCCATCTAGCTCCAGTAGCATAGCTGATGTTTTCATATGTAACTTTCTCTTCATATGTGTTTCCACTTGTATGTGTATGCAAATATACATATATGTTTATATACTTATGTAAAAATACATATATAGGTATGTATATGTGTATGTGTGTATATATGTTTATGTGTGTGTGTATATTTGTGTGTACACACACTGACACATACACACACATTGCTCCTAAAACAAAGACAAAAGTCAGCTGGTCAACTGTTGCCAAATATTTTAATTATTTATTTGCAAAATGAAATATAAAATGACATCATGGAATACATTTTAATAAATATAGTTCTTTAATATAAAGGCCATATCTAAAGAAATACTGATTACCACACCCCAAGCTATTTTATCTGTATTTTAAAGCATTCAAATTTTATATCCCATTCCGTGGTCTTCCGTTTATGAAAACTGCATGCATCAGATATGATTTAGTATCTTCCTCCCTGTTCTACAGAGCAGATTAAGAGCTAATCAAGCCAGAAATAGCTCCTGCCTTATGGAGCTTTTATCCTAGAAAAAATACATTGTTTACATATTATATTGCTCAATTCCTTCTGCTATATTTTTATTTCTGTCACAAATTTCTATCCTTGGTCTTCACCTCCTTGCTCCCGTATCTAGAACAATAGCTGGTACATATCGAGTGCTGCAAACGAGCAGGGGTTAAACAAAATAAAAGGGTTGGGGGAAATTTAGATGCGGTCAGATTCCCCAGGGAGAGCCCATTGGGGGTTCGCCCTGGTCCAATGAAGGGAAAAGTTCCCTGATGTAGTTCAGATGTGCAACCAAAATGAAGTCAAATACTGACATTTCCCTCCTGAAGCTCGTGTAGAAAAAAGGGTTTAATTCAGAAATTCCTGCTTGAATCCCCAATCTGTCACCAAAGGGATCCTTGTTTTTAACATCTCAACACCTGAACTGCTTCATCGGCAAAAAATATTTGCTCAAATTTAAGAAATAATTGTTTTTTAAACTACTACCTTCGCAGCATTTTACACAAAGTAAATCTTAAGAAATAATAGTTTGCTTTTAAAATTATGCTAACGTAAGTTTAAATTGTTATTTTTTCTCTCAGCAGTTAACCTCACCAGAAGATTTTGCTAAAAATATGCTGACAGTAACCAGAACTCTTGCTGTTTTTCTTTCCTCCAAAAGTGAGACTCTCATGGTTCAATGAAAGCCTGGGATTTGGGAGTCAGTGGCCAGAGTTCTGTCAATTAAACGAGAACTCCGTATAAACATGAAGCAAGTCCTCTTTTAATAAAAGTGTGTTCTGGAGATGAGATAATGGGAATAACAGAGAACCGATTGGAAGACCCCAAACCTGAATGCAAATGCAAATATAATTTGTGAATTAAATAATGACGTCTAAATTTCTGTTTGTTTTCCTACAGAATATGCTCATCTCAAATAAAATCTTCAGGAAAGTGAAAAACTTGCATGTAAAGCTAGATGAGACCAGGGAGAAGTGACAGGTGGTTCTGGAAAGGGCTTCTGGAGCCCGGTAGCGGCCCCAGGTGTGTGTGGGACGGGACAGTCAGCTTGGGAGGGTGGAGGGTCAGGCGTTGAGGACTGTAAGCTGCGTGGTGTCCGGCTGGTGTCTTGACATTGGTCGAGCTGCCAATGAGTGGAAATCATAACACAGAGAAGGACTGTTTTCCCCCAGAGAACTGCATGTTAAACAGTTTTACCAACATACTGGTATAGATTTGCAACAAGGGCATAACCTCTCTGGGGTTCAAATACCACTTGTGAAAAATAAGGCAAGAACAGGGTGCTGTGAGAACTGCGTCGCTGCGCGGAGACAACCGGTGGAGTCAGCTCTCAGCAAACGCGCTCTCTTTACTGGGAAAACCTTCAGGACATGGAGCTGTTTTCTTGGGTTGACTCAGAAAACCGTGTGTGAAGCTGCATGGCCCCACTTTGCCTGCTGAGCCCCGCTGTGTTAACTTTTGTAGAATAATGCAACACGATGGACCTTTCCATTCTAAAGTAATCCACAAATGAGTTTTTTAACTTGCTGAAATGCTCAAGACTCAAAAAATGCTTATTCATTGACCACCCAGAAGATCCAGGCTGACTCCACACAGTGCATGTTCCAAAGCTTTGCCCAATGTGTCTTTCTGAATTTTTATCTAAATAACCTGAATCCTGTATTCTGCAAGCCTGTCTCCTGCCTCTCACAAATATCACTCTTATTCCTTTATATTTCATATCCCTTTATATTTCCTCATAAGCACAAGAGCAAGGGAATCACAATAACTCTACATGAACACTGAGCTCGTGCAAGAAATTTTACAGGTATTGCTTTAGTCCTTACAACAGTTCCCAAAATCGCGTATTGCATATTAACACAAGCTGAGAAAAGGAATTTCAGAGAGATTCAGTTGTCCGCGTTAATGTTCAACTAATAAAAGAATATGTTGGGATTCAAACCTGGCTCCTTCAAATCTCCAGAGCCAGTGTTCCTTCAAACCCACCATTCCGCCTTTTGCCTGCCCGTCCGTCAGCACGCGCCCCGTCACTTGCTCTCAGGACGCCGTGACCGGACTCTGCTGAAACACTGCTAGTCTCCTTGCTCCCTATTTCTTCAGAAGTGACCCAGCGGTGCGGCTGCTGGCTCAGGACAGGAAAGCGGACCTGGCCTGCCTGTCCTGACTTGTGTCTCTCTGAGGCCCTGGGCACAGGCTCTGGGCTGTGGCTGGCGGGCAGAGGCCCTGGAGGACGCCCGAGCTTGGTCACTGGTACCAGCAACTCGTAGTCTGGATCCTTTGAGTTTGGAGTCCCAGTAGGAGGCGGCCTTCCCTGGTCTGTCTCTGGTCAGTGTCATCAGTGCAGCTAATGCTGCTCTGGGCTTGCTCGCTGTGACTTCGGCAATCCTAGGACACACGGCAGCGCCCGTCAGTAGCATGCTTGCCCAAAACGTCTGGAGAACTCAGTTTCCACAAACCATCCATTTTCTGGTTTCATGGATTGTTTTCCAAAGGCAAATCAATCCTCAGGCTGCAGACCTGTGATCCCCGGGTCTCCCGTGATCACGGTGGCCTCTGTTTCCTTCCTAGCACGGTGCTTCTGCTACCATGGCTGCCCAAGATGAATCAAGGTGAACACCAGCCGCATCTACAGTTCATGTGGAATCCTCTCAAGTGCCCTTTCAATTCCCAGCTTTTTTCTTATGTTAGGTATTTTTTTAACTGATTAGACCACCACTTCACTCCAAGTAGCTATAAACAATAATTAACTTTGTATCATGTCCATATTCCCATATGGACTAATTCTTTTTTCACAAAGACTGATTTTCAATATGGTAGTCAGACAAAAGACACGGTATATCCAGAAAACAGACTCTTAGCCTCTCATTTCCATTTGTTTTCTAAGTACTTGGATAAAGTGAGTAAAATTAACTTAAAATTTGAAGAAAAATGATTTTAAATAATTTCCCAAAAGGCCAAATGGAGATTGAGGGTAAAGCAACTTAACCTTCTACGTTTTTTTTCTCTCATTTAAAAAAATAATTCTAGCAGTTTCTTTTTAATACATATGGAAGAAAAACATATGTGACTGCTTACCATTCCTCTCTAAAAGTTTTCTGATTGATTCCGTTCTCTCTTCATGCAGCTTGCATTCTGGTGGCAATGAAGACAGCGAGCCAACAAAGAAATAAAAACTCAGCCAGACGTCAAGTAATGGTAAGCAGTCTGAAGAAAAACACAGCCAGGAAGAGGGAAGTTGACTCTCGGAGGACGGCTTTAGCCAGATATGCCTTAATCATCGTCTCTGGAGAGAGGCTATTTGAGAAGGATGTGGATCAAGCAGAGAAGTGAACTAGATGAAGACGCAGAGAAAGAACTTTGAGTTGAGGCAGCAATGAGCTTGGCTGCTGCAGAAAAGCAGGAAGGCCACGTGGCCTGGTGAGCAGCGGGCGAGAGGGGGAGAGGCCAGCAGGAGATGGGCCCAGAGCAAGCACGGTGCCCGGACCGCTGGGCACTTTGTAATGGGAAGTGCGGGACCCTCTCGGTGTATGCGAAAGCCATTGGGGGCTTGGAAGTGGGCACAGGGTTGCCATGTAAATGGCCATGGAGACCAGGATCACGGGGATGGTCAGGGAGAAGAGGTGGGGAGACTTGTAACACTGTTCAGACAGAGCGGAGAGGGGTCCACACTGGATGTGTCGGAGCTTGGGAGGGAATTAAACATGCCTGCACGAGAATATCACTGAATCATGGCGACATTAGTCACGATATTACAAATATAGGAGGAAACAAATTTTTTTTTGCAGGGTGCGGGACAATCAAGAGTAATGTTTCGTGTGTATGAACTCTGAGGTGAGTCTTCAACATTTGAACGGAGACGTGAGGCAGGTGGTTGTATAAGTGAGTCTGCAATTCAGAGCAGAGGCCCGGGCTCAGGTATCAATTTTGGAGTCAGAGGCATATTGTTCGTGTTTGACAGAGGACAGAAACTTGGCGCCTCAACGTGTAGAACTTCAGAACAAGGGGAAGAGCCGGACCAACGTGTAGAACTTCAGAACAAGAGGAAGAGCCGGACCAACG
>NW_016107639.1:329537-347082 GCF_001604975.1 Cebus imitator | reverse complement strand
GACCAACGTGTAGAACTTCAGAACAAGGGGAAGAGCCAGACCGAGGCGGAAAGGCTGTGCTCTGTGAGACAGGAGGACGTGAGAACGATCTGGGTCTCCAGGGCAAATTAAGAAATTGCTTCAAGGAGGAGAGACTCACTGTGTCAAAAGCTACTGAGACATCGACGTAAATGGCATTTGAGGCTTGGCCATTTTCAGTGGGAGACTGGGGTAAAAGAAAGAGAGAGAGAGTTTTCAGAAAATGGAAGATGTGTTAGGGGACTGAAGGAACGCCCTTCCCTCCATCTTTGCATCATGTGGTGAGAATCGTTGTACAAGTGTGCTTAGGGTAGAAGGGCAGGAAGACCAAACGCCACGGGATCCATAGACGTCCTTTCAGGGTGCGGCATGTGCCCATTTCTAGGCTTGTGTTTCACTAGCCCACTGTTTATTAGGTCTCACAGATTTTCAGTCGAACACAATTTCTAGGTAATATAACTAGGTCTCATCAGCACATAACTTCCCTCATGCTGAGAGACGGATTATACAAGCTTCCATTGGCCTTTTAGATTTAGGGACACCTGTTGCTTTTAGATTTGAATGGCATTATGACTCAGTGGAATATTATTAGTTCAAATTGTCATTTCTCATAACTTTGGACACATTATTTCCTTTCCTTTGGTGACAGACAATTCTAAGACCAACCTGACATTTTCTCGTATTATTAATTTGATGTTTTTTCTATGTGGGTGCCTAAAAATGATTTCCTTATCGTTGCAGTTAGTAAAATAAGCTGTGCTTCTGTAGTATACATTTTTCAAGTGGTGGATATTTCTTAGAAAATCATCTACTTTCTTATTGGTGGAGACAGTTCTTTACTAACTTCAGAGGATTTCTCATCTCTGAATACATTTACTGAATGACAATTTGGTGTCTCTGTTTCTGACTAGCAATTATCCTTTTGTTAGGTGTTCTTTGTCTCCTATCTGTTTGCCTAACCACTTGATTTAATTTCTGTACTCTTTGTTTTCATTCACTGAAACTATTTAATTATAGTTATGTTTATTCTGTTCCTGTTGGCAATGTATTTGTTTTGCTATGAGATCACCTTAATATTGAATTTATTCCTATAAGTTTAAAAGTTTCCTTTTAATCTCTTTCTCTTGCTTTATCACCTTGTTTTTCAGTCATTGTTTAATTGATTCTAGAATCCACATTCTTGTCAAGTTTTTCTATAAAGCAATCTCAAGGCTGTATCTAGTGTTTTCTTATAAAGTAAACACTGTGTGTATTTTTCTTTTCTGACTTTTCTTTTACCTGCAGACACTTTTATATTGCTGTCATGAAATTCCCTTTCATGTGGCTTAAGCACAGAGTGTTCTGTCTGGGATTTTGCTTGCTTCCATGCAGTATTGATGCCACTTCAACAACTACCTTTCCCCACCTTATTTTTGAGAACAGGTTTTATTTTGTATCTGCCTTTCCCTCCTCTAAGGCACTGTGTGAGAGCTAGAATGTTAGCTTCATCCATGCCCTGTAGCTGAAGGGGCGCAGGTGGTGGAAGGGGTGCTGCCTTTGCTAGGAAGCCCATGCTCCGTGACCTTTGGGTTTGCTGGACATCCGTGCCAGGGCTACTGGACGCTGGGCAGACTTCACCCTCTGACAGTGAAGGGCACGCTCAGGCCTGGGGCCACTTCTTCACGTGATGTGCTGTCCTGAAGTCTACGCTTATCCCGGGAGAATCAGCTCACTTGTTCACCTTCCTCATTTTTCTGTTTCCAGCTTCAACGACACCTACTTCATTTGCTCCTTTTCAGAGTGGGGATGTAACAATTAATTTATAGGAAATCTCAAATTGTTGACAGATGAAATCTGTGGTGCAGGGGGAAAAAGGAGCCAAGCCTTGGTCTTGTGGTTTTTAGGTAGAATGCCATTAACGTTTCCCACCAAACACAGAGTGTGTGGTTGCCACCTGCCATGAAATAAATTGGTGCGAGAGTCTCGAATGTACAGATGTGGTCCAGGTCCTGTGCTTCAGTGAGTAGGAACCTAAACCCAGGCCTCGGCTGACTTGTAACTCTTGCATTGGAGTTTTCGTTATTTCAAAAGTTCCAGGAAGAAGCTCAGCACTTTCTTCTCTTGGATCAGGAGATGCCTGAGTTGGAGATTAACACTGGCAAACTCCCCACCTTACCTTGGTGAATTCCCCTCACAACCATACTGAAAACCCTGCCCCGGGAAGAGCTTATCCACCACTTCCCACACATTCAATGTATGTAGAGCCGTGATGGCCTGCTCTGCATGCGGTGACTCAGCTCACCAGCCCAAGAAAAGCCCTGCTGTCGCCGTGGTAGGCATCGGACTGTCATTGGCAGATGGGGTCAATACACGATGTGACTTCCCAGGCAAGGTCATCAAGGCAATTGCAGGCTCTACCTAGTTTGCTGTCATGCTGGCTCTGGAGCTGGAGCTGGGGAGAGGTCCCACCACCCTGAGCCTCCATTCTGCAAGAAAACCAGGATCAGCCCATGCAGAGTAAACACACTGAGAAGCATCAGGACCTCAAGAAAAGAGAGTGAGGCTGGCTGGTCCCTCGTGCCCGAGAGCTTCTCTGCTCCTGCTGCCATTGGCCGTATGAGAGACCTTCTGCAAGGACAGCACCGCAAAGGCATTCCTCAATGTTCAATTCTTAGACCCCACAAGAGGTCATAATCAACACTCTTTTAAGTCACCATATTTTTTTGGCAGCCGTAGATCATTAGATTCCATTAATTCACTGACACCAGGTCCCGGTGGCCGCTGTGCAGCCTTTGTCAACTCTCTGGAGCTACTCAGGGCGAAGCTTTTCAACCATCCCTAAAGGAAGCTGCTATGGAGGTGGGTCTGGGGTTGCAAATTGAAGAAGGCTGTGGCTTCGCTGGGGCACACAGGTCAAGAGCACGATCATTGGGGTCTTAGCGCATGAGAGCAGAGCACACGCTGGTGAATGCCCCAATCCCCAGCAGCCAAGTGCACCCGCCCAGCACCTGGAAGGCTTCAGAAAGGCTCCCACATTTCCATTGTTTGGTATTTCATATTACAAACATTGACAATTATCATAGTTGACAATTCACATTAAGAATTTCTAGCTGGACACAGTGGCTCATACCTGTAATCCCAGCACGTTGGGAGTCTGAGGCGGGTGGATCCCTTGAGGTCAGGAGTTCAAGACCAGCCAGGCCAACATGGTGAAACTCTGTCTCTATTAAAAATACAAAAAGTAGCCGGGTGTGGTGGTGCACACCCATAATGCAGTTACTAGTGGGGAGCTGAGGCAGGAGAATCACTTGAGCCCGGGAGGCAGAGGTTGCTGTGAGCCGAGATTGTTCCACTGCACTCCAGCCTGCACAACAGAGCAAGACTCTGTCTCAAANTACATGTTCATGCCATTCAAGAGTTTTGAAATCACTGAACTATAGTAGAACTCACAGACACACACACACACACACACACACACACACACACACACACTTCTTTAAAAGGCAAACACAAACAGCATGTTTTTCTCCCTGTGTGTCTCACTCTATGATAATCACAACTCTACAGGCTCAATTATTAGAGGTTTTTAAAATATGTGATCGCAAGGGTGAATTGGCTACACACATATGGAATAATCAATTGGAATTCATCACCAATGAAATAATTAAAAACTGAAGACATTTCCAATTTTATAAAGACAGAAGTAAAAGAAAGGAAGTAACAACCAAACTTCTGACGTTTATGCTCAGTGGTTGTTACCGACCAGCAGTGTGCATTTCTCATGTGGAATTGGCTTCGTTTTGTTCATTTTGCTTTTCAGTCTCAATCAGTTATAAATCCCAAAGGTAGAAAACTGTTCTGAACTTGCTCCAAACAGTCATTTCTGTCCACTGAAGAAGTTACAGCAGAACAAATTGTTATTAGATACAATTGAGGAAAATTCCTGGAAGAGTCCTTACAATTTTTTTATAGTTATAATTTTTATTTATCTTTTTACTTTAGGTGAACACTCTACCTGGCATTTCTCCCCATGTTATTCCTCCCCATCCTTCCCACACCCCCGTCTCTCCCCTACCCCGCCAACTGCCCCCAGTGTGTGATGCTCCTCTCCCTAAGTCCATGTGTTCTTTTTGTTCAGCACCGACCTATGAGTGAGAACATGCGGCTTTCTGTTCTTGTGTCAGTTTGCTGAGAATAATGGTTTCCAGGTTCATCAATGTCCCTACAATGGAAACGAGCTCATCATTTTTTATGGCTGCATAGTATTCCATGATGTATATGTACCACATTTTCTTTGTCCAGTCTATCATTGATGGGCATTTGGGTTGGTTCCAGGCATTTGCTATTGTACATAGGGCTGCAATGAAATACGTGTGCATGTGTCTTTATAGTAGAAGGATTTATAGTTCTTTGGGTATATACCCAGTAATGGGATTGCTGGGTCAAATGGAATTTCTATTTCTAGATCCTTGAGAAATTGCCACACTGTCTTCTACAATGGTTGAACTAATTTATACTCCCACCAACAGTGTAAAAGTGTTCCTATTTCTTCACATCCTCTCCAACATCCATTGTCTCCAGGTTTTTTAATGATTGCCATTCTAACTGGTATGAGATGGTATCTCAGTGTGGTTTTGATTTGCATTTCTCTAATGACCAGTGATGATGAGCATTTTTTCATCTGTTTGTTGGCCTCATATATGTCTTCTTTTGAAAAGTGTCTGTTCATATCCTTCGCCCACATTTGAATGAGCTTGTTTATTTTTTTTCTTGTAATTTTAAGGGAACTATTAAAAAGGCAGAGAATGGTCTTTACTAGCTGAAGCCAGAGGTGCAGCAGTTTTATTTTGGGATGAGTAGATTTTCTTTAAATATGAAAGCTTAATGGTATAGAGCTTGTCATCTGCTATATGAACAAGCCCATCAAGATGATGAGAATGTGTCTTAATAGGACTTAACAGAAGTATATAAAGCAGTTTCAGAATCCACGTGTTGGTCACTCAACAGAAGGACATGTAATTTAGAACATCTTAAAGCAGTTAGTGTTCTGAACAATTGCTGTGTTTTAGCCTGCCTTTATGCATTTGCTTAACACAATTATTCTGCACAGACAGAGAGATGGGGCATTTCAGAGCGTTGCTTACAATTATTAATAAACTATTTGGTTACTGAATATTCACACTGTGTCGATTTTCAACTATGCATACAAGGAGTGTCTATTAAAACTGCCACAGAGCCCCAGTGCACAGCTGGAGAGGAAGGCAGGCTTTTACACACCGGCCAGATCAATGCCCTGACAAAGTGGGAGAAAAATTGGGAGAGTGCTCTTGATATGTTGCCCTCTGTATACCGGGAGGCAGGGTGTCCACCAGGACATATTGATCAGCCGTGCTGTATGTATTCAAGGGTCTTCAGCGGTGCTTATGATATTTTACACCACATTAACTGTTGAGATGATGCACTATGGCAGCTCTTTGCAAAACACAGGAGGGCCTCAAATAGCTGCAATTAAGCCCTCCAGAGAGCAGGTGCCTCCACCCAGGAGCATACAGTATTCCAGGGAAACAGAGAGAGGCCAAGAAAACCAATAACTGTCAGAGACACGGAGCCATCCCTGCCATCGGTTCCAGGCTGTCAGCACTTCCCCTCGTGCAGCTCTTCATAATCCTTAGCATATGCTCTTTGTTTTGATAGGCATGAAATTACATCAAGGTCATTTTTAATAACTGTCAATAGCTTGAGAGCAGCCGTCAGTTATATTGACACCTACGCTGAAGAGCTCAGGGAGCTGCAAGGAGCACGCCGCCCCTGCCTGGGAGCCCCGATCCACTGGGAAACAGATGATTATTGATATTAGTAAATTAGTATTGATAGAAATTTGATGAGTATAGTGCATCTGGGTCACTCCAGAACGTGCTAATGTCAACATCCCAGAAAGAGCCAAGTCCCAGAGCTTTAAACAAACGTGCATTTGTTGTCTACACGACCGTCCCTTTATCATTCTGCTCTTCTTAAGAGAAAGAATGGGAGACAAGCCTTAGTTTTAAATACCAGTCACTTACTCCCACTCCAAAAACCCAAAGCAGTGCCAAATACCCACCCTTTAAATGTTGCTGTTTTCTTCTGTTTGGAGAAGAAATATCCCTTCCTCTATCTTGATATTCTAGTAGGTCTCTGTGTTTTTTAATATACTTGCAAAGAAGATATTTGAATGGGACCTTGCTTATGGAATAGCACATTGCTTTTACACCAAGGCCTGATGGACCCTGAATGGTCCCCAGTGGTTTTCTGGGGAGGCTCAGGCTTGGTTCGCCCAGGCAATGCTGTGGAGGTCTAGAAACCCTTTACAGATCAGAGAGGTCTCTCTATCTCAGCCCACAGGAAGACATGTGGCTTTCCAGAGTGAGCCAGACACAGGTTTCAGTGGAAAATGTTAGAATAAGAGAAAACAGAATTTGCCACAAGAACAGCAGCAAGCGTGTTGCTATGTGTTGAGCTCATGTCTTTAGAGGAGCCTCACACCAGTAAGAGAAGGCAACTGTGAGGGCTTCTCACATAGGAAGGCTGTAGATTCAGAGAGAGAGTGATCGTGTGGAAAATTAAACCAGGTATCTGGGAAGAATGACACAGCGGAAGGCAGACACAAAGTCACTTTATGAGTTCATTTATACAAAATGTCCAGAATATGCAAATCCACAGAGACAGCGAGCAGGTTGGTGGTGGGCTGGGCTGGGGGACAGGGATGGGATGACTGCCTGCTGGGAACAGGGCTTCTTTTTGGGGAGATGGAAATTCCCTAGAATTAGACTGTGGCGATGATTGCACAACTGCAAATATGCCAAAAACACCACCAAATTGTACACATTGAACAGGTGAACTCTATGATATGTGAGTTATATCTCAATTAAAAAATAAATATATATAAACCTGGAGAAGGGCCTGGGAGAGCAAAAGTGAAAATCATGAAATGGGAGTTAAATCCATTTAATTTAAGGTACAGATTTAGTAAATCAGGGAATTAGTGTTCCAGCCATTATGCTTGTATTTCTAATTCTGTAAATTCAGAGCAAGATAAGATAACTAGGGTGAAAAAATGCCTGTACTACCATGCCAATCTCAAGAAGGCTGGCTAATGAGAAGAGGGGCTTTCTGTTCACAGTAGGAAGTTGCATGTGGAATGGTTATGTGTGCTTGCACAACGTGGCTAATAGGACTGCACAGACCTCATGCCCGTGGGCAGCGTGGGTAGGACTGCAGGCACCCCACACTTGTGGGCAGCTCGGGCATATTTTAATCAGGTGGTAAGTGAGCTATCGAGTTAATGGTGGCATTCTGAATTCTATAATTCTTATTTCTACCACTCTCCTTGTCGGGGGGGGTGGGGTAGCACGTTTATTGGCCACAGGTGGCTGCTACCGTGGCCTCACTGCCTGTGGCTGGCATTTTGTTTCCTGTGCACATCTTCTTCAGCTTGTGTTTCTTATCATCCAGGTCCTCAGTATGTGATCTTTCTTTTTTAAAAAGTTAATTATTATTATACTTTAAGTTCTGGGGTACATATGCAGACCATGCAGGAACTTTCTAGTCCTAATTACATTCCAGTGATAAATCTACCCATAAACTCAGTGGCCCAAATGATTTAATGTGGGGTTATTTAGAAACATCTATTTTAAAATATTTTGCCTGCTTGGAAAATGTACAAAGCAGATACAATTCTACTTGTGAGGGTTATGTCTCACTGAGGAGTCTCCACTGGCACACGGTCTCAGGGCATGTCCCAGGATACCATGACAGGTGAGATCATTGTGTGCCCAGGAGTGAGGTGGCCAGGTGGCGTCACAAGGGGATGGAGTGACAGCAGGGCTTGGCGGTGGTCTTGGCCAACGTCTCCTGTTTACAAGTGAGGAAACGGAGGCCCCAAGGCAGAGACAAAAGGCTTATTTGTAGAATGGGATATGCAAATCTAGATATTTTAAGATAGAGGAACTAGACAGTAAGCATGTTCAGATTGGAGAAGAAGTGAGGATGATACATTCTGAGGAGGAAAAGAAAAATCTGGTTTTGCCCTAGGTTCTTTCTGTGGTCCACTGAATGACACAGCTTCAGGCCTCCTGATTCTGCACCATCTTTCAAATGCCAGGCACCAAAAAAAATCATAAGTTATAGCATGACTTCACCTGAAGAGGGAATCCAATGAAGAGAAGTTACCACGTAAAAATACAGCATTTAAATCAAGGTACTACAGGTTTTTATACAAGTATTGAATAAACATAATGTATGCAACTGTGTGGAGGTGAATATGAACTCTCAACTAAATTAAAATCTCCTAAACCCTTAAGAGGATTATCAGTCAAGAAACTACATTCTATGGTTCACCACAGTCTTCAGATGTGACCAACAGCAGTGCCTTAAACATCTCTTCTTGCAGACTGGAGGCTGAACGCCACCAGAGAGAGAATTTATCCTGAGGATTTTACTGGTTCTTTGTCAGAGGTGCTTTCTGAGAAGGTATTTTGAGAAGAATACATTCAACTATCTTTACTTAGTAACGATGATCCTGATGTCTCTTGAAGTTGTCACCAGCAGAATCTACTTACAATTGTGCTACAAACTGATTCAGAAAGTCTGTTTAAATGATCAGCAAAGTCAAATCCCCATGTGATGAGTTCCTAAGATTTTGGCCATTTTTCCCAGATCTTCTAACAACGTTAGCACAGTCATAATTTACAATCAAAACAAAGGATGTAAAAAAAGACAGCAAAAATAAAGAAAAATATAAACAAACTGGTGACTAAACATCTAATACCAATTATCTCAAATAGGTTCAGTTGAATGGAATATGAAACAGTCCGTTTTGCCACGGCATTTAGCATAATCCTCGTTAAAAAGAGAATATTTTGAATAATAAATTTCAAATTATTTCCTCTTACATGTCCATATGTGTAATAAATGAGTATTTTAGTTCCTATCTAATTATCTAGATTGGTACAGAATTTTTTTTCAAAAAAAAATGCCAGTTTTAATTGCAAAAGTGCTGCCGGCTTCAGATTTTAATTGCAATTCACAAATGGTTGGACTGGCAGTGCTCCATTACAAAGAAAAAATCATTTTAATCGCAGAAGTACTGCCTCGCTGCAGATTTCAATTTCATTTTACAAGATACTGGGTCATTCAGCGTCATTACAAGGAATAAAATAGCTGGTGTGAACCTCGGAGGTGTTGGCTGGGTCATGATACTGCCTCATGTGCTGCATGGAGGATGCCTTGAACTTGGCTCATTTTCATCCAGAAGAGCAAAAACCAGAGAAATCCTAAAAGCCTCTCAAAGGGGCTCATGCCCAGCTGCACCTGACAGAAAGCAGCCTCTCCTAGCCCTTATTTGCTCTTTCTCCTCTATCAAGGGTTCCATCAGGGTGAGAATGACCTCAGTGTTTGTGATCCGTAGAATAAAAGAAATGCAAGCTGTTTTCATGGAGATATTTTCCCTTCAGATTTTCCCGTTCATTTTACCCTCAGCTCCCACGCACGTGTTCAGTGTGAGGCTTGGCTTTTCTCAGGCAGGATGTTATAAGCACACAGGTGAAAGTCGTCGTAGGATTCACCTTGCCTTTTGCACAGGTGAAGGTTCCAGGGGTGGGTCTCCCCAGTGATAAAGCGCTCTAGTGATGCTGGTGTCCCTGTTGGTCAGGTTATCTATTGGTAACATTACAGCCTCTGAATCAAGAACAGCAGACATGGAGAGAAGGGACTAAAGATGCCTTTCCCTCTGTCACACAACTGAGACTGAACTTGAGTCTCCAGCAGCTGAACGTGGAGTTGCCCTTGGTCCCCCTCGGCTCATCGTTTCCCAGTGAGGGTGCCCTGGCGGACATCCTGTGCTCAGGGGGGCCACCCTCCCACACAGGGGCCACTGCACACGCCGGGAGGGCACCTGCTCCGTCCCCACTCCTGGGCTGTTACACCTGGCGTGGTCACGGCTCTCCTCCAGCAACCGCTGGTGAAAACCAAAGTGTGCTTTGCTGATGGAAGTCCTCAAGTCGGGTAAGCAAATTAAAAGGCCTATGTCATCTACGATTTAAATACATTTCAAACAGATTTAAAGTAACTTCCTTGAGCTCTGAAAATTACAATATTTAAAACTCTTGACTACTTTAAAAAATCGCTTCTTTTAAAATTGTATCAATTTTTTCACTACTCACATTTCTATTTTTACTATTTGGTAAAAGTAAATTATAAACAAATGACATGTATTCCATTATACAAAGTCACATGTATATGCATATGTTTATCTCTGTATAATGACATCTGTATATATAACTTAACAAAACATGGAGGTGCTGAGTTAGTACATATCAGTGCTAAAATAGTTACAGGGATGTAATAATAAATTTTACTTTATAAAGTTACTGAACTCATTTGACATTGAAATATAATTTTTTATGGTTTTTGAATGAGCCAGCAGATAAAGGTTAACTTTTTTAGTGTGTTATTACCAAATTCTCTTTATATTTTAAATAAATGTAAGTGCTTTATAACTCAGAAGACATGATCCTCTCATTCCCAGAGTATCACACATTTGGAAAACATATAACGATGTCTAGAGAGAAATGTGTGCGGACACAAAGGCCCCGCCTGGCATCTCCAGTGCACTTTTGCCCTAACTGCTCTAATATATCTCAGCACAAATGAAGCACCATCATTGTCCCTTATGTATGACAGTGATGTTACATTTGAAGTGTATTTTTCTTAAATTCATCTCAAGGCACTATTAAAACAGAGTTAACAGTTAAATGGTTGCTATTTTGTGCATATAAAATAAAAGAGAATTGCATTCCCCATCTATTTCTGCAAATATTTATTGAGAATATCTGTAAGGTGCTGTGCCACCCCAGATCTTGAGAGCCAGAAGGCCCGACCAGAGGTCACTGAGGGCAGAGACGCCTCTGGGCAGCGCTGCAATCTCAGAACACGCAGCTCACGGCCAGCTGCCCACCTATGTGGGAGCTCTCTAAGGCACTAAGCACCCCAGGCCAAAACGCTGATGTCATGTTCTACAAAATCCTAAAATTCCACGACGCAGTGTTGGTGGTGTTGAGGATATGCCATCTTTCAAGGTGGCTGCACCTGGGTTCACAGGACAAGCACACTGGCTCCACCCCGAAGCACAGTGGCCTCTGAAAGGCTCTCTGGCTGCTGACACGACTCCATAAACATCTAACCTCCTGCCCAGGATGGACCTGACTCTGGGGAAAACGATCCATTGCGTTCTAAAGTGTACTGAGGACATTAAAAAGAAGACACATAAATTGTTGTGAAAAAGCCATAGCCAGTAAATCTGAGCGTGACTTACTTGAAAAACAGGAACTAGAATGAAATGTTTGCTAAGAGCTTCCCTCTGGGGTGGGCATTAAAAGAGGCTCAGCAAGCAGAATCCCCCGGGAGTCACCCAATGTCCCCGCTAAGGTCACTCGTGCGCAGGGAGGAGACTGAACCTGCATGAATAGATGCGGGTGCTTCTGCGAACGTGTAGGTGTGTGAACATGTGTGTGTGTGCCTGTGTGTCCATGTGTGTGCATTCGTGTGTGCATCAGTGTGTGTGCATTCATGTGTGTGCCTTCATGTCTGTGTGCGTTCGTGTGTGTGTCTGTGTGTGCATTTGTGTGTGTATTCATGTGTGTGCACCTGTGTGTGTGCGTGTGTGCATAACTGTGTGTATGTGTGTGCCTGTGTGTATGTGTGTGCGTATGTGCGTGCGTGTGCATGTGTGCATGCATTCCTGTGTGTGTGCCTTTGTGTGCATTTGTGTGTCTGTGCCTGTGTGTCCATTTGTGTGTGTATGCGTTTGTGCGTATGTATGTGTGTGTGTTCATGTATGTGCCTGTGTGTGCGTATGTGTGTGTGCGCGCGCTTGTGGGGACTGCCCAGGAATATTCACTGAATCACCCCGAAACATCCTTACAGGCAGGCAGCTCAGGGAGGGAAAGGTCATGAAAAGAAGCGTTCCGCCGTTATGCTCAGGCGCAGGTGCACACAGGTGCGTGTGTCATGCACTAACCAACTTGCTGGAACCAAAGTCAGCCCTGCGCACACCCCAAGTTCTGCCCCAGCCTTTTCGTGTGGCTCCTGTGGCTCCTGTGGCTCCCCGGGGCGCGGGTGCGGCGCAGCCTCTCGCGGAAGGCCTCCCGGTCTCGGGAGTGTCCAGGCGGCACTGGCAGCAGGAAGAGGGTGGTCCGTGGCCGAGACCCGCCCAACCAGCCTCGAGTTCCGGACCGCGACGGCAGCGCGGGGAAAGGGCCCTGCAGGGGAGGCTGAGCCTGCGTGGACGCGCGGCCCCCAGCCCTCGCGGGGGACAGGCCGAACGTGGACGCCCCTGGTCCTGGCTGGCCATGGGTGGTGTGCGGGGTGAGCCCCCGACCCCACGACACCGAGGCAGACGCCCCTGGCTGAGCTCACCCCAGAGAGCAGAGGCCACACACGGGGCGGAGAGGGAGAAGGCGGGAGGCAAAGGCGTCCTCCCCCGTCCTCCCTTCCCCTTCCACCGGCCCCTCCGGGTGTCGGTTCCTCCGCAAGGCCAGGCCCCCGCACTGCTGCTCGCGGAGCAGGTGGAGCAGGCGGCCCCCGGGGTTAGGAGCCATCTCCGCGTGCGTTTCTGCAGGCAGAGGGCAGGTGGAATTTGCAGTCTGGACATCCTGCCCGTCCCGCTGGGCGATGTGGCACAACTTGCTCGATTTTGCTGGGCGCTGATTTTCTCATATGGAAAATGGGAAGCCCCTTCGGGGCCTGGTTGAGAACCAGCGCCCCAGCGATCGCACCGGCCACGCATCACGACCGTGGCGCAGGCTGGGAGGGGCCGGGCCCCTGTGTTCCGCGTGTCCTCACACGCAGAGCAAGCCCCTGGCTGGTGGCCACCCGCCTGTCAGCTTGAATCCACTAGCATTTTCCTATTGAGCGTCCTCCGTGGCCGTGGTAGGTCTAATGAGGTCTGCAAATTTAACTACAATATAATCCTTGCCCTCAAGGAACTTCCAGCCTACAAAGTAAGTCTCTCCCTCAGTTTCCCTCTGTGCTAAAGTGTTTAGACAGCTATAACCATCCTCTGGTAACAATTTGCAGATTGTCATAGGTTACAAAGTGCTTTATAAGCGCTAATTATTACTTCAGTAAATTATTTTTACATTTTTTCCCAAAAGAATGAAATAAAACAGCATAAGCAGAAAAACATAAAACGCAAGAATTGTTTTATGGGCCCCTGGCTGAGATTTCTGAACTTGAACATTATACGCAGGGAAACATTAGATGCAGTAATTATATAATGATGTTTCACTGTATAACTATTATCTTTCTCATTGTCACTTCTTTCAGATGAGGGCTGGAGGGATTAACCCTGTCTATTTTCTGCTCAGAACAGCTTTCTACACTCTACGTTTTCCTTAAACTCATCCATGGGCATTCAGATTTTGCAGACCTGAGAGAGAGAACACCACAGATCCTAGAATCACTTCTAAACTTTATCGATTATTTCTCGCTTTCTGAAAATACCAGGGATTAAAGGAGGGGTGCTAAAGCATCAAACTGAAATGGATGTAGGCTAAAGGACTCAGTGGATATTTAGATCTAGATGTGTTTAAGAAGGAATGAATAAGTGAGTTAAATGACTTGCACACGGATCTTGTGCTACTTCTAATTTTAATAGTACTTGAAGCCAGGCTTCACAGGGACAGCTCAGGAAAAGGACTGGCCTGTTCTGAAAGGATCAAGCCATGAAATGCAGGACGTGATTTCCTGGAATGCCTTCTGGAACAACGGCAAGTAGTGCTGACCAGGACAGAGGCAGATTCAATAAACCAAGGCAAAAAGCTGTGGGTACTGTGGGTTAGGTAGGAGTTTGGGGAGAGGTGTACGTCTGCACTAGTGGGATTCTCAGATAACAAGGAGCAAAATGAACAAGCTTGGCAAATAAGGGCTGTTTCTAAGCACCAGATAAAGTTTATTTAAATTCAATTTAGAGAGAAATGCCAGTCCTTGAGAATGGTACTGTGGAGAATACCACCACCACTGAAGTGTCTGTGCACATGGAGGCCCTCTGCACTGTTCACGGCTCTGGTGGTCTTACCTGCATGCCTTGGTGATCCTAGGAAATTGCTGCTTCCTGGTGATGTGCTGGGAGAATACAAGCAGGCAGGTGTGTGTATGTGTGTGTACATGTGTGTGTGTGCACACACGCACGCTCCCTCTAACTTTATGGATGTTAATAGCTTACATAGATAACATTTGTGTGCTCAATTAAAATTTAGCATTACTGAATTTTTATATGCATACATATTTTTTAAACATATATGGATCATTTATGTATAACATATACACATTATGTATAGATATGTGTACACACACACTTTATGTTCTCATGTGATACATATATAAATATATATGTGTGTATATCCATGTATATGTGTGTGTATCATACGTACATGCAATTTGCCCAATTTAATACACTGTTAAGCTATTTTTCCCTCAATGTTTGCAAATTATTTGTATCAATGACCATATCTATGTTGAGAAAGATGTCATAAATAACATGTGTGGAACTGCATGGCACTTGGTAGCAATACTGCTGGGAAAGGCAGCGTGGGATAAACAGCAAAGCACGCGCTGTGGCCAAAGAAATCATCAGGTAACCGATGGAATTAAAGGCAATTAGGGTTTTAAATACACTTTTATGGGCCAGCACTGCCACAAACTGAAAAGGAGCAAAGATTCTCCTATTCATTAGGCATTTTCCCCCATGTGTATGTACATGGTGTGCTTCTGTTTGAATAGAAAAGCAATTATGTTTTTAATACACTTATGTTCTACTCATCTCCTCATCATTCTAGGATAATGAATCATTAGAAAAAAATAATATTCAGCAGTACAGCTTATTGTTGGGTATAAATGATCATTGCATTCGCTGAGTGTGAGCACCTGACTGTTGGGAAAGCTCAGAAATCAGCAGTTTCTGTGTGAGTGTGCCCCTGCCGTGGCCACGGTAGGACCCTGCCTGGCTTTATTCTCTGCGTTCAGAGCCTCATGTGCATGACCTTTACGTCATCCACAGGCAGGAAGGAGAGAATTGATGACACTGGAAATCTCTGTACAGCTGCACCTCTGGCACAGGTGTGAGATGACCAAATTCCTTGGCCATTGGCCTGCCTTGGGTTCAATTGTACAGGCAGCCTATTGTGAACGACACTACAAGCATTGGTGTTGATTTCATAGATAATCATGGATTTAATCAATTGTGGGACAAGTATCCATGAGCACTGACTGGCAGGTAGAGGTGGGTGACAGCGGACGTTGTGAGGGAAAGGGATATCAGGGCTCCTGCTGCCCACAGGAGAGCTCCCAGTGACCTTCCCCTGACTCCCAGGTCACAGCTCAGCTGTGCAAAGGGAGCTCTGCAAGAACCACAGTGGTCAGGAGGAAACGTTAGCAAAGGTTAAGCAATCGATCTTTGAAACCCTGCAATGTCCTTGTACTCACCAATTGCATGGCCTCAGCAAATGACCCAGGCTTGGACACCAGGCGGGCCCTTGGTGCTCTGCAGGCTGCCTCATGGTAGGAGTGTATCTGCTCTTCCACACACCCCTCAAATGGCGGCCAGATACTGTATTTATGGACCCAGGGCCTGCCAACTGCATATAGCCCGTGGATGATTTGTGTGTGTTCTGTAAACCCAAATGGCTGTGTTCCAGTGAAAAGGCCGAAATCACCGTTCATGTCTGATAACAACTGTATCTGCAAAAGCCCTAAAGATCCTTCATCATTCATAGCTTAGTAGCATTCTGTTTGGTTTTGGTGATTAGTACTATTGAAGCTTTAAGAAATAACGTTACTCGGAACACCACTCCAGAACAAAATTTGTGGAGAAGAACTTACTTTTGAAAAAAACGAAATATGAAAGAATTGTGTTACTTTGTATTTTAGCTAAATAACTCCACAGGTACTTGACAAGACATGAGGAATGCATAGGCCTTAGGTGCACTTACTGGGATGTACACATCAGTGTATTCATATTCTGCTTTACATAAGGCAGAACCACGTAAGACTGTCTTTGTTTTGAGAATCTTGGACCATGAAACAGGCACAGCAGTGAAGGCCTGAAACAGTGGATGGGATTCACGTGATCGATGTTTCAGCCCACAAGTGTTCTACATGCGTTTTTCATTTCTGTAAAGATTAGGGCCAAGGAGGCTATCTCATATTTTTAATAACTAATATAAGAGAACATAATTTTTCAGTTTAATACAATTACTCTGATCAAAGCTCTAAAGGAACCAGTCAGCACTTCCATCAACAGTTCTCCCGCATTAAAACCACTTGTGAGGCCTAGACAGCAGGAAATGGAAAAAAGTGTGAAGTCTCACGTTCTCACTAATAATGAGGGCGTCTTAAGGCTTTGAATCAAAATCACGGTAAAGGACAACTTTATACTTTGCATGAATTCAAAGTGTACACAGTATAAGGTTTACTGTTTTATTGCATGCCGCCCTTGCTTACGCCATGTTTCACTTGCTCTGTGATGAGGATTTGTAAGCAGCCACAAAGTTGCTGACTTCTTAATGATATTGGCATGTGCTAGGGGACATGCCTACTGCATTCTTTGCAACAGTTACCAGCGCTGGGTGTTTGCAACCTTGGAATGATGTTCACGACATTTTGAAAAAATTATTTAAAGCCATCAAAGGGCACATTTTTAATGCTACTAAGAAAATATCTATCAATGTCTTTACATTTTATATATATATATATATATATACACACACACACACACACACACACACACACACAATACTTTAATGACTGTGTGGGGAGATTTGCAGTTAGATTTTTATAATATATAGGATATATACTACATATTATACATATACTATGTATTTAAATTATGTACATATAATTTAAAGAGATATGTATGTGTGTGTATATACACATACATATATACACACACATACACACACGTGTATGTGTGTGTATATATATCTATAGAAAGAGAGAGATTAAGAGAACCCTATGCTCCGGGAGAAAAAAAGATTAGTACAATATTTAGTTGCAGTTTCCCAAATTATTATAAGTACAATGCTTTTTATTTTTGGACGTTGATCAGAAATAGATCAAGACAATCATAAGCAGTCAAAGACTCCGAATACAAATGTGAGTCCCAAACCCCGCACCCCACCAGCGCGGTCGGCGCGCGGACGCAGCCCCAGCGCACTGGGCTCCCTGAGGCCTGGGGGGCTTCGCGAAGGGGCGCGCGTCCTCTCGGGGAAACCAGGGGCGCTGGGAGCCGGAGCCCGTCGGGGACCGCGTTTTAATTCCCTCTCCGTGATTCTCACGTAGGCTTCGCCTGTGTGAAATTTAGAGGAAAGTTAAAACGCAGTGGCTCCTCCTGAGGCTCCGGCCCTGCGGTCCATGCGCGGGTAGAGACCCGGGTGCCGCGGAGGGTGGACCAGGAGCCGGGCTGCGCCCTGCAGCCTCCGGACCCCGCGCCCTCTGCTCCCCCCCGCCTCCCCCC
>NW_016107639.1:292855-328906 GCF_001604975.1 Cebus imitator | reverse complement strand
CCCCCCGCACCGCTGCCTCCCGCGGGCCAGGCCGGGGCTGCGCTGCCATCTAGCGGCCGCGCCCGGCTCCGCGCCACGGCCCCGCCGCCCCCTCCCCCAGCACGGGCCGCGGAGGACAAACGCCTTTAGGACCGGGAGATACCGGGGCGAGGGGAGCGCTGGACGCTCGCAGGTGCAGCAGAGTGCATGCGCTATGTGACCCGAAGGGCTGTTTGCCACTGAAAAGGCCGAGATCGCCCGAAGTCCCGTAACGATTGCATTGCAGAAGCCCCGAGCCATAGTTCGGGGAGAAAATGAGCAGGAGATTAGCCACCCATGGACTCCTAGTGAAGGGTGGCCATCCAAACGCGCCCGGCACCTGTAAAAAGTCTTAGAAAACAAAACGGCAAGTAACAAAAGCCTTCTCATTTAAACATTTGTTTCTACTGGTTTAAGTTTCCTTTCATGTTTGAAACATATATATACATATATATATGTGTGTATGTACATACACACAGACACATATATCCCACACAGAAAAGGTGTATGTACATATATATATATATATACACACACACACACGCACACATCTATATGTGTGCGTGTGTGTGTGTGTATGTGTGTGTGTATATATATATATATATATATCCCTTTTCTATCCATATAAATTAGGAAGTAATATCTTACAGGTTTTCCCCAGTAGTTTAAAACACGAGACCAAGATAAAGCTGATGCTATTTGGGAAAGCACTAAAAATACCCAAATACCTCGCAAATGATTTTAAAAAGAGAGAGAGAAAAAAATATTGGAACTGATTTTTTCAATTTCAAACCCATGACAATTATTTGAGTGTCACATAGATTAAGACGCTTCAAACATAATATTCTTTTCTTAACATTTAAAACTTTTCTCAAAAAATATTAACAGAACTTAAGTTTTAACACTAGGTTTATTGATTACTGCACATACACATAACAAAGAGTACAATTACCATAACTATTTACACATTTATAATAAATACTGCAAAAAAATCAAATCACTCTATAGTGATTGTCATAAACATCGTTTTAAAATATTGGCAATTTGTTTTCCTTTATACTGAACTATTGTGACTCTGAAGGAAAGTTGAACTAATTTTTAAGCACGCACCAATAAACTATTAAATGTAATAATATTTTTGTGATGGTGTATAGAAGACTCATTTCTTGTCCCAGTGATTCTATGATAATGGTTATATCAATTACTTCTTGGGATACAGAAGCCACCTGTTAGATCTCATTGGCTTTCCATCAGGGACACGGAGCTCTGTGTGCTCACTGCTGGGGAAGCTAGGCTTGGTATGACATGTACAATCATGGAATGTCACACGTTTCACTGCATAACTTGTGTATCATTTTTTCCCTTTCTATAAATTATTTTCACAAATGAGAGCCATTTACCCTATTTTATTTTTTAAAAGGCATCAGCCTTTCCACTGATTGCTTTTCATCGGGACCCTCCAGATTTCTGGGGTGGTTCAGCTACAATTCCAGAAATTCTCTGGTTTACTTTGCTCTTCTGACAAATTCAAAGAGAGGGGTCTACTTCATGGTAGATGAAAAGCAAATGCACATTAGATAATAATCTTCCTCTGCCCAGGAATAGACTATACTCTACCTTCCCGTATGTGACTTATTTATGGTCACTTGTATTTAGCAATGTAGCTGTGACACATTCAAAATAGCAATCAGTCTTTTCCCAAAAGAAATAGAAATATGTTTTTGTATTATTGATATTGAAATTTCAAACATACATGTACCTAGTAAAGATATCAAATATGTTTAGTAAAAAAAAAAAATGTATCCCAATACTAAAATCACAAAATATTTATTTTAGTTTATTTACTATGGTGTTTCCAAATTTTTCATATTTTCTTAACTTGTCTTCTTTAAAAGAAAAATAAAGTGATTGATAGTTTTAAATCACCAAGTCAAACTTGTTTAACTTCAGATTTCCATCAAAATTGCATTTGAGATTATAAGAGTTTAGAGCAAAAACAGCATGTTTAACAAACTCAGATGTTAATCACAGAGCTGAAGAGCGATCCACTGGCAGGTGGTGGTGATGGAGAAGCACGTTTTTGTATAAATGGGAAGTCTGAGGTTTCCTGATTCTACCAACCTAAGGGTTGATTGGGTTTTAGCTTTTGCTCTGTCAAAGGGTGTTTCTACTTCCTCACCACTGGCTATGTGTTTTGATTCTGTTAACAACTTCAGTACAAATAATAGCCAGGTACAAACAGTGGGTGCTGCCTAGCAACACTGCCGGGGGCGTCCCCCAAAACAGTACAAGAGTCCCCAAGGTTGTCAGAGGTGGGGTTTACTTCACTTTCCTTGAAGACCATCCAAAGAGCTCATCTAAGGTGAAAGGCAGCCCTCAGGCACCCTCCTGCAGCGAAGGAGGCGCCCTGGACCTGGTGGGTGCCGCATTCCCACGGGAGGAGGCTGGGAAGATCCCCCGCCGGCTGACTGCTGTGTACTTGACTCAGAAATATGGCCAGGGGAATGGCAGAAGCCAACGGTAGTGTCACATTACGATGTGGAAATGGAGCCGTGTGAATGCTAAAAAACTTGGCTAGTCACTAGCTGTGGACAAAACACAACCCAGACAAGTCATTAAAAACACATAACTGTAATGATTTTGGTACTCATCTTGCATGCTTAGTTAAGAGTGAAAATTCAGCAGACCTCTCAGCTACATGAACCCACAGCCGCGTATTTTCATAACAGAGTAAACCTACTTCAGTGCGCACGCGGCCCGAAAAGAAAATTAAAGCCCTCGTTTTCCTCTCATTAAATTTAGAATACGTATTTTATCAAGGGGTATAATTTTGTTTGTTTTTCTAATATCTTAAAGCATGCAAGAATAAATACGTCCAAAGACCCAGGTGGTTATGGCCAACTGTGTGAACCCCAGGTCTGAGGCTCCTGGCTGGGAGACCCCGGACAAGGAGATGACCTTCTCTGGGCCTCACTCCTCACTCTGGCATGTAAGACACAGGCTTGCCTACTTCCAAACCACGAGTGTTTGAAAATACTTTGTAATATCTCCGGTGCTGTGTAGGATGTCCATCACTGGCAGCTCGTTTATTTTTGATGCTGTGGTGCTTGAGGAAACATTTATTTCTGGACTAGAGCTTTTCCCAAGAGCTACCCTTGGGCAACACATTGAGAGAAGACAGCATCATGGAAACTGTGTCTTCCTGATAATCTGCACTGAAAGCCAGAAATTGGCACATTTCTCCTGTAAAGGTTCGGATATCAAATATTTTAGGCTTTGCCAGGCATAGGGGCTCTGTTGCAGCTGCTCACCCTGCCTTAGCAGTACAGCAGGGCCACAGGTCAGCAGGTGAGTGCGGCTATGCTCCCAACTTCACTTAGAAAAGTTGGGGAAGAGTTGGATTGGCTTGTGGGCCTCAGCCTGTCCACCCTGCTCAAAACCACAGGTCCCAGTTTGTGAGGCCATTCACCGGGTGAATGTCTTTATTTTTGCGTTGAAAAGATAGACGTTGTAGAACAAATTATCTCCAAAACCATCCACATTTTCTCAATTTTTGCAGTAAAGTAAAACTTCAACATCGTATAGATTCTAAAGGTAAGAAAGACACTTTATGTCACCCCGGCTGGAGTGCGGTGGCACGATCTTGGCTCACTACAGCCTCCACCTCCTGGGGTCAAGTGATTCCTGTGCCTCAGCCTCCCAAAGTGCTGGGATTACAGGCGTGAGCCACCATGCCCAGCTATGCATTTTAAATACAGAAGTGAAAATTCTTCTGTCAGGTATTTTTTATGCACAGGTAACATCGATCTTTATGCTCAGTTTCTATCTCTGTATGTGTATGAAAGGTATGCTTCATATAGAAGCACTTTTCTTCATTTAGAAGGCAGCGGATTGTTTTGGGACTTCCCCAGTAACTGCAGGTAGAGCACTTACTTGCATCATGAAGGTTTCTAATTATAACTGCTGTTGCAAAGAACTTGGAGATAGATATGCATGCAAGCATTGGAAGTGTTGAATCTTGCAATTACCTATTTAATCAGATTTTTGAGCCAAGTAAAGTAGATGTGAATGGAGTAATGAAGAAGATAATTTTGTTATTAATGGAGCATTGGGATAATGAAATGCTTTGTTTAGAGATTTTGCTTGTTTGGCACCCTCTTTATACTCGTATCAAGATGTGACAGCAAAGTCATGCCACAGCCGATCCCAGTGCAATCAATTGTGATTACCATGTTTTTCGGTGATACCTGAAACTGAACATAATCTCGATGAAAGAATTAAACCAAACTGATGTAAGCAATGGTGGTTCCAAAGCTTCTTATTCTATGACACTCAGGACTGCTGATGCTGTGAAGACCACACGTGGGGCAGGGCTGATTTTGGTTCCTTTAGCAGATTTGATGAGGCCACGTAACACAGTGATACAATTTCGGAAACATTCATGTATTTGCCTTTAAAATAGAACTGTGTCTGAACTACTCCCTTCATTTGAGAAATTCCAGTTCACATGCTCAAGAGGCGAATCTATGAACACTCCCATTACAGACTCAGAATTATGAGGGCAGCAGCCACGCTCTTGATGGCTGCCTTTGAAAGCTCTCACGGAAAGATTGTTATCATCAGCTTCTCCTCTTTCTCTCTCTCTCTCATTTTCTTTCCTTTCTTTTCTCTTTCCAGCTTTCTTCTGTAGTCTTTCTGGAAATTTCACTGGGGATTCTGTCAGCCCTTGACCTAACCCCAACTCAGAGTATTCTGATTATCACTGCAAATCATTAGAATTCATACATTACCATTTAAAAATCATATCAAAGAAAAATAGCTCTTTAACACTCTTCAAAAACCATTTTTCCCTTTAATTCCTGCAGGGTACTTAAGCTCCAAAGACACACACACACACATGCACGCGCATAAATACACACACATATGTACAGACAAACACGCACACACATACATACATATATGTACATGCATATATATCACATATACACATATGCACAAAACCCACATATATGCATACACATACAAACACACACTTATACACACATTCATATATGTGAACATATAAACACACACACATATGCATTTATATGTATACACATATATATTCTAAAGACAAAAGTATTTGCAATTATTATCCACATCCTATTTTATCTTTTGGTTGGGGGATATATTAATAGTTTTCCAAACATAACACAAGTAAACAAAAAAGCAAGTAAAATGCTTTTCAGGGTGAACAGTTTTTCTCGTTTTAGTGCACCCACTACTGTACATATGTAGCACTTATTTAACGTTTCTAATTAAGTGAAATGGTTCTGCTCCTTCTGAATCTTCATTTTCTGTAATTGTGGGCCTAAACACTCCCGGTAGTACTCCCTCTGAGGTAGTTTTAAATTCACCATGATTGGACACACTGTGGCCACGGGAGTAACTCCTTTCATTCTTTAGTCATGTAGGCTGATTGCAAAAGTTGCTGTGTTTCAGTGTTTTTTCTCCCCATCCGCCCCCCAATTCCTTCTCTCTCACTCTGGACACAGTCCTGAACACATCATGTAAACTATCTTTTTTCACAATAAATAACAAATAGTTACAGTTGAAGGCTATGCTGCTATGCACTTATGCAAAGGTTACTGTGGAGCTTTACTGGGTTTGCTCTCTGTATCTTTTACTGCCTGAGACTAGAAGGAAATGAGCTTCCTGACCTTTCAGAGTGATGCACCTCCTGACTGGAATGCTTTCCCTCACAGAAGTGCCTTTACAAGAGTCACAGTAATTTCCCCACTGTTCAACTATTGATGTTCTATTGTTTATATAAGCCCATGTATCTTACCACCCTTCATATTAAAAAACATTACAATTAAGTTTCATGCTCCATTTTGCAATTCTTCTCTAGCTTTGGAAAGCTAAGGGGTCTAGGAGTTGACCACTTTATAAAGAGAGAAAATTCTTTAGTGAGCAATGATCCACTGTCCACCTTGGCCAAACTGAAGCTCGCCTAAGACAGAGTTTCTCCACTGAGCACAGAAGTTATAAATAAGAATTCTGGGCACCTCCTGAGGCACGGAGACAAGGAGGAGGGATAGAACATTCATGAAACAAAGGGAGCAGCAGGATTAGTGGCTGCTTCAAACTGAGGCATATTTTCACCAAGACCAAACCAATCGCAGACCACAGCTGGGATGGGAAGTAGGGCTGGGAGGAGAGTGGCAGGAGGGAGAGGGAGCGGGCGGGAGGAGGGAGAGCAGGAGCCAGGGGGGCTCTGAGTAAATGCATGGTCCATGTAGTCTGGCTTAAAAGAAAATCAGTGCATAAGTAAACCAATGGAATATATGTGATTCTGTCTCGCAGCAAGGCTTTGGAAGATTTTTACTTTCTTTTGCCTCTATATTTTCTACATTTTCTGCAACAAATGCATTAATTTTAATTGTTTTCATCAGAAAACATGTGAAAAGTATTTCGAAACTCCATTATGTAATACAGTGTAATAATTCCAGTAATAACAAAGAGACAAACACATCTGTCAAGAGGACATAGACAATCCAAAGTCTGGCCTCATTTGACATAAACAAGGTATCCATAAACTAATTAGTATTGCAAATCAATGGAGAAAGGAATGATGGTTCAATAACGTTTTCTGATAAAATTGGTTATCTCTTGGGACCAAAAAGTAAAGTTAAATCATGACTTCACGTTTTTACCTTTATGATTTACATTTATGTACTCATATTTACATCAATGTAAAATAATGTCCATGCAGATTAAAGATTGCAGGTAAAAAATTATATTATACAGATAAAGAAGAAAGGATTTCATGTACAGGTAATAAAGGAAACATGTTAAACGTTCAAGCAACGTAGAGAGACTACACAGGCAAAGAAGATACATGCATGCAACTATCATTAACCGGAAAGCTGTCATCGACACTATAAATAAAATCTAAAGTTTACGAACAAGAAAAGTACAAATTTTAGTCTGCAAGACAGATAAAATGTTACTATTTATATAGTTTTAAAAAGCTACTACCAATCATTATGATAAAAAAGTTGAATAGCAAAGTGGTTAAAAGGCATGAACAGGCAATCCAAGGAGAAGTGACACAAACAGCCTTTGTCAAAGGCAGAAAACCTCAATCCATAGGCAAACGGCAGCTACCCCCATGCATTATCTCTGCTTACCAATAACATTGGCTAAGAGCAAATCGTGTGACTTTGCACAACCAAAAGCTCGTATTTACAGATTAGTAACAAGAGTCATTAGGGTATAGAAATAATCTCTAACTGATAAAGTCTTAGTGCTTATAGGGTAATTGCATTTAGAACCATGAAGACTTCTCTGCAAAGTTTATACATTTCTAACATAAAATCCTTTGCAGTGAGGCTCATGCAGTAAATGGAAAAGTACAACCCACAATGTGCATTTGCAGGATGACCCAGAATTAAAACAGTGGGGCGGGGGAGGGGAGATACATGAAGGACCAGGGTAGAGTTAAATGCTTGCTATTGGCTGCTAGACTCAGACATCCCTAAGTAGACGGTGTTAGCAGCCACATCATAACCTCACTGTACAATTGTAATCCGAGATGTATTAATGTTTATTGAGCCCATTTTTATCTAATAGTTTTTAAAATAGCAAACTAGAGTGGGTTCATTTATTTTCACACTCTTCTAGAACATGTGCTATTTTTCAGCTATGTGTAATGCTAGGCACAGGAAAGTGAAAATGAATAATGCCCAGTCCCTGTTCTCCAGAAGGTCATTTTAGCCATGTATTGGTTGAACACTCAGAAGTATTTTAATTATTTTTTTACAGAGTAAAAATGCTTAAATAAAAAAGCAAGCATTTGTAATAGCTATATTGAAAAAAAAATTATTTCTAATATATTTTTCTGTATTTTTAGAGCTAATACACAATGTTTTAAAAGTTTATAATATATAAAAATAATACTAATCACTAGTAATAACAGCTAACAGTAATTGTGTGCTTACTTTTTATTAGGTAATATTCCAAAAGCTTTACATATATTAAAATTACTTGACACACAAACACCCCCAGCAGGTAACCACTATTGTTTGTTTTCCCTTCTTTATAGATAATGACACTGCGATTTAGCTTTAAAAAATTTGCTTCAGGTCGGGCTCAGTGGCTCACTCCTGAAATCCCAGCACTTTGGGAGGCTGAGGTGGATGGATCAAGAGGTCAAGAGATCAAGACCATCCTGGCTAACATGGTGAAACCCCGTCTCCACTAAAATCACAAAAAAATTAGCTGGGCATGGTGGTGCATGCCTGTAATCCCAGCTACTCAGGAGGCTGAGGCAGGAGGATCACTTGAATCTGGGATATGGAGGTTGCAGTGAGCCAAGATTGCGCCATTGCACTCCAGCCTGGGGAAAGAGCGAGACACCATCTCCAAAAAGAAAAAAGAAAATTTGCTTCAAGTCACACACATGGATGATTTAGATGGACCCAAAGAGGCTGGCTCCAGTGTTAAAGTTTTAAAGCATGATTCCATAATCTCTCTCACTTAAAAAAAAAAATTAAAAAAAAAAGTTATCAGTAAATTTGAACTGTCATTTGGCTAATTCAGAGGCACATCAGTCCCCAATTGCCCACCCAAAATCCACACTCCCACAGCTGCCCACCCAAAATGCCACTCCTAGTATAAAAATTTCCCATTCTGATTTGGATGGGCCTTGGGCATAAAGGGGATCCAGATGCATCTGGGAGGCTCCAGTGAACAGGGAGGCCCGCTGGGTTATTTAGAGATGAAACAATAAAAGCTGAACCTAGACTGAAATGAATCAGGAGGGAAGGGGCTATGCAAAGGACCACTCCTTTGCCTAGGAGTTTATATTGTTTATTCTCCTTTATATTATGGCCATGGAGTTATGGCTTATTCTTATGATTTTCTTTGTGGATCAGTGATTTTACTCCTTTATTTATGATATAGATTGCAAAGGTTTTCCTCTAGTTTATCATTTATCTTTGACTTTCCCCTCAAAAAAAAATTCTGAAGCCATTTTCTATGCATATTCTTTATTTTTACTGTTTTTTTTAATATCTCTTATTTTAGTCAAATATATTTTTTATTGCATGTACATTGTGACATGTAATTAGGCAGCAGAGGAATTCACTTGTGTTTTCTTCTCTTGTTTTTATGGTGATGTTATTTTTACACTTAGATTGCTGATCCATTTCAACCCTATTGGGTAGAGTGTGAGGTATTTATCTAAATTTATATTTTTCTGAATAGCCATCCAGTTGACCAAGAACCACTTATTTTTTTAAAAATCTTTGTGCCAGATATTTGAGATGCTACTTTCATTGTACATGCAGCCCTCATTGTATTGTTCTTTGCAGAGATTCCAGTTTATAAATGAACGCTTTGTAGCAACCTTGCCTCAAGCATGTCTGTCGGTGCCATTTTCCCAATGGCATGTGCTCTCTTCATGTTTCTGTTTCACATTTGATAATTCTTGCAACATGCGAAATGCCCTTCTTGTTGTATATGGTGATCTGTGGTCAGTGATCTTTGATCTCACTACTGACATTGTTTTGTGGTTCCACAAGCTGTACCCATATGAAACAGTAAACCTAATTGATAAATGTGTGTCCTGACTGCTCTAGGAACCATCAGTTTATCAATTTCCCCATGTCTCTCCCCCTTTGGGTGCCTCCCTATTCCCTGAGACATAGCAATATTGAAATTAGGCCAGTGAATAACCCTACAATGGTTTGTAAGAGTTTAAGTGAAACAAAGAGTTGCACCTGTCTCACCTTAAATCAAAAGCTAGAAATGAGTCAGCTTAGTGAGGAAAGCATGTGGAAAGCCAAGGCAGGCCTCTTGTGCCAGTTAGCCAAGTTGTGGTTGCAAAATAAAGTTCTTGAAGAAAATAAAAGCGCTGCTCCAGTGAACACATGAATTATAAGAAAGCAAACAACTTTATCGTTGATGTGGAGAAAGATTGAGTGGTTTGGATAGAAGATCAAACTAGCCACAACATTCCCATAAGCCAAAGCGTGGTCCAGAGCAAGGCTCTGATGCTCTTCAACTCGATGAAGGCTGAGAAGCATGAGGAAACTGCAGAAGGAAACTTTGAAGCTAGCAAAAGTTAGTTCATGAGGTTGAAGGAACGAAGCCATCTCCATGACATCAAAGTGCAAGGTGAGGCAGCAAGAGCTGAGGTAGAAGCTGCAGCAAGTTCCCCAGAAGATCCAGCTGAGATCATTGATGAGACTAAAACAACAGATTTTCAATATCAAAAACATAGCCTTCTATTGGAAGAAGATGCCATCTAGGAATTTTCTAGCTAGAAAGGATAAATCAGTGTCTGGCTTCAAAGGGTGGGCTGGCGCTCTTGGTGGGGGCTCATGCAACTGGTTACTTTAAGTTGAAGTCAATGCTCATTTACATTCCAAAAGTCCTAGAGCACTTAGGAATGACACTAACTCCATTCTGCGTGTGTTTTAGATACAGACCAGCAAAGCCTGAATGACAGCACATCTGTGTATAGCATGGTTTACTGAACATTTTAAATCCTCTGTTGAGACCCACTGCTCAGAAAAAATAACAATAATTTTCAAAATATTCCTGCTCATTGACAATGCACCTGGTCAGCCGAGAGCTCTGATGGAGATGTACAGGAGAGGAAGGTTGTTTTCATGCCTGTGAACACGTGTTCATTCTGTAGTCCAGGGATCAAGGAGGAATTTTGACTTTCCAGTATTATTATTTTAGAGATAAATTTTGCAAGTCTAAAGCTGTTATAGATAGCAATTCTTCTAATTGATCTGGGCAAAATAAATCGAAAACTTTCTGGAAAGGATTCATTATTCTAAATGCCATTAAGAGCATTCATGATTCATGGGAGGAGATCAAGATGTCAACCGTAACAGGAGTCTGGAAAAAGTTGATTCCAACTCTCATGGATGACTTCGAAGGACTCAAGACTTCAGTAGAGGAAGATGCTGCAAATGTGGTGGAAAAAGCAAGAGAACTAGAATTCCAAGTGAAGCCTGAAGGCGTGATAGAATTGCTGCAGTATCTTAATAAAATTTGAATGGGTAGGGGATGGCTTCCTGTGGATGAACAAAGAAGGTGGTTCTTGAGATGAAATCTATTTCTGGTAAAGATACTGTGAACATCACTGAAATGAAAACAAAGATTTTAGAAGAATAGATAAATGTAGCTGATAAAGCAGTGGCAGGGTTGAAGAAGACTGACTCCAATTTTGAAAGACGTTCTACTGTGGTTAGAATACTATCAAGCGGCATGTCAAGTTACAAAGATACCTTTCATAAAAGAAAGAGTCAATCAATGCAGCAAACTTTATTGTCGTCTTATTTTAAGAAATTGCCGCAGCCAGTCCAGCCTTCAACAACACTCTCCCGATGAGTCAGCAACCATCAACATCAAGGCGTGACCCTCCACCAGCAGAAAGATTGGATTCACTGAAGACTCAGATGATAGTTAGCATTTATAAGCAGTGGACTGTGTTTTAAATACCATATGTAGTTGTTTCAGACATAATGCTATTGCACGCTTAATAGACTACAGTACAGTGTAAACTTTTATATGCACTTGGACACAAAACAGCTTGTGTGACTCATTTTATTGCAATGTTCCCTTTACTAAGGTGGTCTCGAATGGACCTGACAGTATTTCCGAGATTTGCCTGTATACTAAATTCAATATGTACTTAAATCTATTTGGGGAGCTTTCTATTTTATTCCACTGTTCTGACTATTTATCCATGTTCAAGAGCCACACTCTTTCGATTATAGGGTTTTTGGATGTATCCATACCCAGTGGGGCCCATCTTCCATATGGCTGTCCTTTCCTTTTTTCCCTTAGCTTTATATATATATATATATATATATATATATATATATATATACACACACACACACACACACACATATATATATATACACACACACACACATACATATATATATATGTTCTAGCCCCTAAGTTTCTTATATATATAAGAAAAATATATAAAATATGTATATAATTTAATATATAAAATATATATATTTTTATACAAACACTTGCATCAAGCTTTCTAGCCCCCTAAGAAAGCACATTCATATTTTTACTGGAATATTATTTTACTGGTGAGTATTGCATGTTTATGACATTGAGTCAACTTCTCCAAGAACTGATATTTTATTTGCTCAAGTCTTCCTTTGTGCCCTTCAGGATGTTTTAAAGTATCTCTGTTGTATATTTTACATGGATATTTTTAAACTTATTACTAATTGTTATAGTCTCTGCTGTTTTTATAAATACAATTTCTCTAGCATTAATTCCCTATTTTTATTGTTTGTGCATATGAAAAATATTGATTACTGTGAATTAATAATATTTCCTGATACATCATTAAATCTGTTACTGTTTTAGTGAGTCCCATCTTTGTCTAGCTTTTCAGATACACTCATATCATCAGTAAAGAGAGATAATCTTAGTTATATTTTTCAATTATTTTATATGTCTCATTTTTATGACACATTAAATTGTGGTGTTTACAGCAATACGTCCAGTATAATTTGAATTAGTAATGGAGATAACGATTACACTTTTCTGTTCTGAATTTATGTTTCTAGTACATCAAGGACTATGTTAAGGAAATATCTACCAATTCTTACTTCTTTGGGTGTTTTTTTTTAAATTTGCAATCAGGAATCGAGTTTTGATAAAAGCTTTTTAATATTTAAAATAATGTGTAAGGTTCTTCTCCTTATATCTGTTAATAGAACAGATATAATAAATGTAATGTAATAAAACATAATGATATATTTTGTGAATGAGTTTCCTAATATTAAACCTATGTTGTATTCCAGGAATGAATCCCATTTGCACATAGCGTAGGATTTTTCCTTTTCTTCAGGATTATTATTATTATACTGTCTTCGTTAAATTTTTGGAAGGCTTTTCTTTATATATAGTGAGTTTTGTGCCACAGAATCCTCTATTAATAATTTTATGAAGCTTGGAACAATTTCCCCATGGAACTACCTGATTGAAAATTTTAAGTAAGAAGATTGCTAGCCAGAGCAATAAGGCAAGAGAAAGAAATAAAAGTCAAACAAATAAGAAGAGAGGAAGTCAAATTGTCTCTCTTTGCTAACAATATGATTCTATACCTAGAAAATCCAACAGACTTAGCCAAAAGTCCCCTAAAACCGATAGATAACCTCAGTGAAGTTTTAGCATACAAAATCAGTACACAAAAATTAGTAGCATTTCTATATACCAGTAATTTTCAAGCTGAGAAACAAATCAAGAAAATAATTTAATTTACAATGGCCACACAAAAGACAAATACCTAGTAATACAGCTAACCAAGGAGGTGAAAGATCTCTTTAAGACACTTCTGAAAGAAATCAGAGACAACGCAAATATCAATTTGTGTCATGGAAAAACATTCCATGTGTATATATCGGAAGACCTGATATTGTTAAAATGGCCATACATTCCAGAGGAATTTACAGATTTAAACCTATCCTATCAAACTACCAGTGCCACTTTTTTTTTCATGGAATTAGAAAAAAAACTATTCTAAAATTCACAGGGAACCAAAAAGAGCCCAAATAGCAAAGGCAATCCTAAGTAAAAAGAATAAAGCAAGAGGCATCACATTACCCAACTTCAAACTATACTATAAGCCTATAGTAAACAAAACAGCATGGTACTGTGACAAAAACAGACACACAGACCAATGGAACAGAATATAAGAACTCATAAACAAATCCACACACCTACAACCACCTGATCTTCAATAAAACTGACAAAAATAAGCAATGGGGAAATGACTTCCTAGTCAATAAATGGTACTGGGATAGCTGGCTAGCCTCATGCAGAAGAATAAAACTGGACCCCTTCCTTACACCATATACAAAAATTAACTCAAGATGGATTAAAAGTTTAAATGTAAGATCTTAAACTATAAAAATCCTAAAAGACAATCTAGGAAATATCCTTCTTGACATTGGCTTTGGAAATGAATTTATGGCTAAGTCCCCCAAAGCAATTGCAATGAAAGCAAGAATTAACGAGTGGGACCTACATAAACTAAGGAGCTTCTGCACAGCAAAATCAACTATCAAGAGAGTAAACAGACAACCTTCAGAATGGGGGAAAATATTCACAAATTATATATCGGACAAAGGTCGAATATCCAGAATTTCTAAGGAACTCAAATCAAGATCTAATCATTTTAATAGGCTAAATCTCCAAGAAAATCATTCTGGGTTATTTATGCCAGGCATCTGGGGAGTTCTTTCAATGTGTCGACTTATCTTTTATTTATTTCTGCAATGTTCTCTTCCACTAGAGTTCTATGGATTAATTCTGTTCCATTGTTTCATTTCACGTCTTTAGTACCTCCTCTAGCTTCTTGGGATGATTTCATGTCAATCTTTGGGCTTTTACTTTTCTTTCTTACTTCTGGGGAGCTTTTTAGTATTCCCTAACTCTGAAAAGTCTTGCCATGAGAACTCAAGAAAAAACTCTTCGTGCAGATACTTTCTACTGCAGGTAACTAAGTGACTGTGATAGTCTTTTTCTTCTAGCTATGCTGTGTGGTTCCATTTGTTTTTCTTCTAATTGTAGAGTTGTTGTGACCTTCAGGGTTAGGTAGCCGTCATTGCCTTGGATACCCTAATGTCCTCTGAAATTGTTCTGAATCCAATGGTTACTTTAAAACTTGTATTGTCAGTTCTAGTGGCGTCTGCCTTGGGACAGTAAAATTTATCAAGGGGAAATTAAGAAAAACTAAAAAGCTAATACTTTATGTCATTTGGCATTATGGTCACCAGTATGTAAGTTATGTGAATATCTTTATTATCTTAATAGAATCTGTAATTTAGCTCAACTGAAGTAAGAAAAATAAGTTTTATGACATGAACACATAACAATTTATGACGTATAAATGTGTTTGTCATATTATTTTCCAAAGATCTGCAGATATACAAGCAGACCCAATGATAATTAAATAACGCCATCTTTTATGTCACGCTTACTTTCATCTTCAGAAAAATTATAACTTTTTCCATAGTTGTATTCTGTTCTGTAAAATGTATTTTCCCAGTTATAAGCATAGAGCATGTTTATTGGACATATAAAATTCTTAGGTATGTGGACTATCCTGCTGGTGCTCCGCTCAATTAGTAGAGGATGTGCCCTCACACAGCCACACCAATCAGTCCAAACCAGGATGCCTCTGGGAACGAGATGAAGTGTTAGCAACAGCTGTGCTGCAGTGAGGTAAATGGGAACTGTGGCTCCCCCGACTGACCAGCCTCCCAGGCCCATCTCTTATCAGCACACCTTCATTTTGTCCACATTTGAGTCATGTGATATTTCCATTCCCAGGCTCTTGGCACAAGCGATTCCTTCTTCTTTGAGTAAACTTCTCCACTTTTTGCCTGCATCTTTCATATTTGTGCCTCTGGTCTCATGTTACGTGCTTCTTTGCAAATGCAGTCCTTCCGTTTTTCATTATATCTGTTATATTCTACCCCTTTGTACATTTTATATTGTAGCTTAATGCCCGCCTCTTCTTCTGGGCTGTCAATGCGATGAGGATGGAACTGTATCTAATTGATCTCACCACTGTCACCCCACCACCTAGAACGTGGCAACTGCTTAGTCCACACTTATACAATCCATGAATGAATGGATGGATGCCCCTTACCAGCTCTTGGGAAATTGATCTTGGAAACGTGATTCAATTTCTCTTAGATTCTGTTTCCTCATCTGTGACAGGAAGATAAAAAAAAAAAGCTATGTCAGGATTAGCCAAAATAAGGCAAAGTGATTAAAAGGCCCAGTGCACAGGCTTCAGAGAGCTCAGAAATATTCCCGGTTATTGTAACGGGTTGTTCCACTTTGAGATCGCCTTTAGTCACTGTGCATATTTCAGATCAACTTGGATTTGAGGTGGAAAGTGCACACTGACATCAATCTTGCAAACTGCTGTACATCTGAGCTAAATCCAACCCAATCAGACCTAAATCCAGGGCGTCCGGGCCACACATGGGAGTTCACTTTGTTTTCTGGGCTACAGCTCCCAGAAAACAAGATGTGCCATTTGAACCTCAAGACTGGACTCCTCCCTCCCATGCGGTGCATTTCCTGTTCTGGAGCCTGTTCTGGAGCAGGGTTCACACCCCGGGCTCCCCATTCCCCTGCCCTCCACGCTGCCACCCAGGCCCACTGTGCCCCAGGAGCTGCTCTGCCCACCAGGCACTCTGCATTCCCAGCTTCCAAGGTGAAACTGACCCTCTCTTGCCGATTACTGAATGTAACTCCTGGTGACGGCCCTGCGTGCCATGCCCACTGTCTGGTTGAACTTCAAGCTGCTTGATGGCTCCACTTTTCTTACACTTTTGTTTCTGGAGATTTGCTGAGTTGCTCTAGTCCTTCCCTGGTGCACTTAGGGCTATCGTGATGGGGATGGGTAAGAATCTCTTCCTGCTTCCTTCCGCGACCCAGGATCTGCCTCCCCAGCCTCTACCTCCACTCCGATATGGAGCACTTCGGCTGTCAGGCGTCATTTTAAAACATAGAAAAAAATTGTTTCATCCCTTAAAGTTTTTGTTTTTTGTGTGTTCATTAGAATAACCACTGTGCAGTTTTTGTTGCCATTATTGTTGAATATTCATAAGAGTCTGCCCACTTACTGGATAATTATATTACATTAATATGGTATGAATAAATAAAAGCAGTAATTATGTTTTCATCCTGTTCTGTTTTGCAATCTACTGTTTGCTTGTTTGGAGAACAAAAGGAAATTGGCACATTTGAAACAATATTATTTCATTGCTAAACTAGGAAGAACAGGAGAAGCCCACCCAGGGTGACAGAGGAAAATATATTTCATTTTTCCCAGTCCTTATTTACATCTTGGTATCACATTGCTGACCAATGAATAGATAAAACTAGGATTGTTTTTTAATAGAAAGGAAAAAAAACAGGCATCTCTTAACCAGAAGGTAACATATTCTCCTATCTGTCTTTGATTAATAGCAACAATAAAGGATGGAGACATTCCTAAGTGGTGGAAGCCAATCATATTCCAACTTCCACATCTGAAGATGTGTGTCACTGTTTTCAGAGAGGTTGCTTTCCTCTCTGTCTCTAGGAGGTACAGACTTCCTCCGAGAAGAACTGCAGTGCGTTAGGACTGAGGTTGGCTCAGCATCCTTGTCCAAGAGTGAGGCCATCTGCCAAGTGTAGACATGGATATAAAAGGGCTCAGAATAAATTCGTATTGATCTTTTGGGCTCGTAGTAGGTGTTCAATGAATGCTCATTGAATGAATCTAAAGGCATGTTTAGAGTTTGATTTTTAAACTTTCCACTGTTTTATGTGAGGACTGTATCAGTGTTGATGCATGTGGCATTATCTTGAGTTTGATATGGACATAAAGAGGGGAACAACAGACACCGGAGCCTAATAGAGGGTGGAGGGTGGGAGGAGGGTGAGGATCAAAAAACTGCCGATAAGGGACTGTGCTTATTACTTGGTCATAAAATAATTTATATACCAAACCCCCAGGACAAGCAATTTACCTATATAGCAAACCTGCACATGTACCCCGAACCTCAAATAAAAGTTCAAAAAATATATCCTGACTTTGAAAACATATTCTGAAATTTAATTGAAGCTATCATGTGTTTGGTTGTATTTTAAATATTAAAAAATTAATGTAAATGAAATATTATATAATTTGTTTGAAGAGGTATATTCCTTTTTCAGAAATAGTGTTAACTGCTCTTTTATGTAGCTAATCAATAAAGAAAAGCCACAAGGTAATTTTAATCAGATAGGAAAGAAATGTCCCACTTAAGCCACGAGAAAAATGAAACTCCACCCAGTTCCCCATTGCTTCCTGTGATGTTTGGGTTTATTGTGTGTGAAATTCCAATCAATGTACGGGAAAGACGGCCTAAATAATAAATAAAATAATACTTGGAGACTGAACTCAAAGCATATTTATAAATGGCTCAATGTCGATATGAAAGAACATAACAGGTGGTGTTTTCCTTAGGAAAATGTTGAGTTCAATGCTGTTTAAGTGCTTTCATCAATTTTCTGAATGATGGGATGGGAAGTATGTTCATTAAGTGCACAAAGAAACCAAAGCTGGAAGCAGCAGATAACACCACAGAGAATAGGAACAGATTTAATCATGACCATGAAATCTAACTAAATAGTCAGAGGAGATACAGAGTCAGCCCAGAGGGAGAGCAGTGATCCTAAAGCATAAGTGTGGGGAGAGGTTCTCAACTGTGGCTTCACCCTGGGTGCATACTGTATTCACCTGGGGAGCTTTGCAAATACACACGCAGCAGCCAGGCTCTCGGGGGGCTGGTCAGGTGATTCCCACCAGCATCTCAGCTCCAAGGCCCTGCTGTAGGAGCTGAAGTCCACGGGTTCGCATCTGACAGAGAAGGGCCTACACCCCATGCTGAAAAGGGTGCAACAAAACAGTTTGGAAATTCAGAAGCAAAAAAGATCAATGTAGGAAGCTTGTGAATTATTTTTTGAAAAATCAGGAGATACATTATCCAGTCCCAATGGTAATTGTTTATATTCTCCCAACTGCCATATTTATAGTTTTAAAGACTTGACATTTGTCTCAGTGTCTTGTTTTTGTGTCATCAGTTTGGTTTTTATGGTTATCATTACTATTGTTATTATTCTATGTTTTTGCTGGGGGGGGGAGGTCACTCTCTTGCCCTGTGTGCCACCTGCCCGGAGGAACGGAGAGGAGCAGCTTTCACAGCGATTCGCTGGACTGTCCAGCAGAATTTGCCTGTCACCGGAGACATGACGCCTCCGGCTGCCCAGCTCTTCAAACGGTCCGTGCCACCCCTCTGAAGAGGTGACACACCAGGACTTAAGCAGCTGAAAGGGATTCAGCAGAGAGCAGCAGAAACGATTAAAGACTCGGAAAATAGGAGCTATGAGGAAGATTAAAGGATCTGTGATTATTTAGCCTGGAGAAGAGAAGCTGACCTAATAACCATCTTCAGGATGCTGAAGGGTTATTATGTGGAGGGTGGTGACCAGCTGTTCCTCTCAACACAGACGATAGGAAGAGAGGAAATGGGCTTAGGTTTCCATAGGGAGGGTTTAGGTGAGCCCAGAGCTTCCTCCCCCTAGACCAGGTACTGAGTTAAGATGCTCAGTCTCCTGTAGTGAGACAGTGTCTGCTCAGAGGGGTGCCCACCCACAGGGTGATGGGACGGTGTCCCAGGCAGGGGCACAGACTAGAGAACCCTGGGCAGCTGCACCCCGCGTGAACATTGTGAAGTGTCCCTAGTGCCATGTTCCCGGTTCCACTGGTTACCTGCGCCGTTCCTCAAACAGTCCCGTGAAAGTTTGTCTGTGTGAAGGTCAAACGTTCTAAAGCGCAGCTCTGCGGAGGGCGTGCACTGGCTGGATGTGCAGAACCAGCCAGCTGCTGTTTCTTTTCTCTTTATTTTCATAGATTATTGCAATAGTGTCATCAAAGGAAATGCAACGCTATTCTGAAGGAAATAAAAATTAGAACCAATTCTAGCCTTGAGTTCAAATTATTTTCAGTGGATATCATCTTTGATTTTTTTTTAAAAAGTCTTCATTAGTATTTTTGTTTGCTTGTTTAATGGGAAGAAAGTAAATAGGAAGGTGCTATTTTTCCCATTTTGGATTTCTATCATCAGAACCGTTTCTAATACGTAACTCTTATGTGGGTCTTGCGTAAGCCTCAGGCACAAATAATTTCAGAATTCCTCCTGGTTCCGGTAAAAGCTTGCCTCCTTTAAACCACCACAAAAGGGAAATTACTGGTTTATTATGAATGAGATACAGACTTCTTAAGATACAATATTTGGAGGAGGGTAGTTATTGGCTATCAGTGTCATTAATCTAAACACAATTTTTCATGTTTTTTTCTTATGCCTTCACCATTCATGACAATGTTTGTGACAAATTTGTTATGGCCACTGAGTAAAGATATTGTTTTTGTTTTTCCTGTGGGATATTTAACAAGATAGCAAAAATGGGGCTAGTGAAATATTAATCAAACCCTTTTATTTTTCTTCCTTTTTGTGTGGGGGAGGTTCTAATTAAACATCATTGTTGTCATCAGAGAGTTTCAAAACCTAAATTTATTTTATAAGGTGCCTCTCCTCCCAAATGCAGTATTTCACCCACATGAGAATATTTAATATTCCTTGGCTACACCATGACTTTCCTCTTGTTGCACATTGCAGTTCTTCACCCTTTCCCTTTTCAGGGGACCTCCTCTACCCTCACAACCCCACTCCTGCCTGTCCTTTAATTATCTGGGAAGTCAATATTTCATTATAGTACTACACATGATGTATTGTAATTTCCCATGTACTTGCATGTTCCTCCTAAAGAACCGTAAACACCTGAGAGTGTGTCTTCTCACAACTGCATCATCGTTGTCTAAATCTGCTTATTACTCAGTAGACACTCTAGCAATGGGTGGTGGATTGTGGCGGGTGGAGGGTTGGGTCGGGGGGTGTTTGAGGGAAGGAGGGATGCGTGGATGATGGACGGTCGGTTCTTGGCTGGAAAATGGGCACAGAGAGGGGTGTGAGGAGGTGGAGGGACAGGGATGGATGTTTGGGGGTGGGAGGGTGGATGGAGGAGAAGTGTGGAGAGCTGGAGGCTGGGCGGATGGATGGAGGAGGGGTGGGCAGAAGAACAAAGCTACACTGTGTGGAGAGGTCTGTCTGGCTCAGGTACTGTATCATGAACACTGATCTTATTAACACCCTAGAGTAAGTCATTTACTGAAAGACATTAGCTGTTTTACAACCATCAATTTCTTTATATTGCCACTGTTGAACTTCCTTAATTTTGGAATCCTCTTCAGCTTATTTTAAGGGAAAATGCATTTCTAAATTATGTAGACTTATTTCGGTGCTTTGCAAGGGCCTCCCTCACAAAGAGCCCCTGCCTCATCCACTGACGGTGGCCAGGAGCCGGGGTGGTCAGTGGACCACACTCATCACTCTCAGTGATTTCACAGTTTCATCAGGTTCAGAGTGGAAATCAAAGCAGAAATCAAAGTGTTTTCACAAATCATAAGGAAAACACGTTGAATTCACATCATGGCTTTTTCTTTAAAAATAGGTGGGGGAGGGCTATTTTTATGCTCAAGAATGATTTTTAGAAAGAAACCTACTTTACAAATGTGAGCAAAAGAATCAAAGCCATTCTCTTCTTTTAGGACTAAAAGGCGATACACACTCTACAAGTATATAAAAGCGTGGTCCCTTCAATCGGAATTTTATTAGCAGTTCTTTGTTTTTCCCTCCACTATCCTCTGAACCTTGGAACCGAGAAAGCTATTCTTTCTGGTGGGGAACACCTCTAAGTAGATACATCCCTCTGAATTTCACCAAACCACTGAATGTGGCTACTGCTTTGCACATGGAAAATGGATGGTTTGCTTTTATAAAAGCAGTCTCCCATTAAAGAAATAGTGGTGAATGATGCTTAAAAATTATTTTAAAACAATACCACTGTGTCAGTCATAATATTATTTTCAAGACACACATCAACACCAGATAAAAACTGCAAGTCGCTGAAGAACCCACCACATTAGTCAGGATTCTCCAGAGCAACAGAACTGACAGGATCCACGCAGGTGGGAAAAGGGGTGTCAGGGAGAACTGACTCAGATGACCACAATGCTGTCTGCAAATTGGGGAAGAGAGAAGCCAGCAGTGGCTCAACCTGAGTCCAAAAGCCTTGAAAGCAGCGAAGCTTACAGTGTAGCCTCCAGTCTGTGGCCAAAGGCCGAGAGCTGCAGAAAGCCAGAACCACTGGTACAAGTCGCCAAGTCCAAAGGCTGAAGCACCCGGGGTCTGACGTCGAAGGGCAGGAGAAGTGGAAGCGAGCATCTCACACGAGAAGAAGAAAGGAGAAGCCGGGAGGTTCTGCAAGCTGTTCTTGCCACCAGCTTCCACCTGCTGTGTTCTAGCCCAGCTGGCAGCTAAGTGGATGATGCCCACCCACATTGAGGTTGGACCTTCCTCTCCCAGTCCCCTGACTCAAATGCCCATATCCTCGTCAACACCCTCCCAGACACACCCAGAGACAATACTCTACCAGCCATCCCGGTGTCCTCAGTCCCATCAAGGGGACACCTCGTACTAACCATCACGCCCACGGTGCATTCTTCTGCCCAACAGGGTACTGTTTCTGCTCCATTCACTTTACACTCCCCAGGTAACCACAGACTATAATTAATGTCGTGAAATGCTCAAATGCCCTTGATGAAAACAATATGATAACACACATCATTATTTTCAATAATTCACTTGGGATTAAAATAACTATAAACAGAGATTACTGGGCTCTCAGGATGTAACGTGTTTCTGGTTCACCTAGATCCCTTAACACGCTGAGCAGAAGAATATGTTGAAGACAGTTGGTTCTCTGGAAAACAGGCATTTTGGATTTTACTTTAAGACATTGAGGATATTTGAATCTGGGTAACTGAAGATAATAGTGAAAGATTTTTTGATGGTTTTTAAAATGGATATATATTCACTAGTCGACTCCACGGACAGGGAGAAATCTATGTATATAGGTATGAATGTATTTATTTCTGAGATGGAGTCTGGCTCTTGTCACCCAGGCTGGAGTGCAATGGTGCAATCTCAGCTCACTGAAACCTCTGCCTCTCGGGTTCAAGCAATTCTCCTGCCTCAGCTTCCCAAGTAGCTGGGATTACAGGCCCCCACCACCATGCCCAGCTAATATCTTTTTTTCTTTTTGTATTTTTAGTAGAGACGAGGTTTGGCCACATTGGCCAGGCTGGCCTTGAACTCCTGAACTCAGGTGATCTGTCCACCTCAGCCTCCCAAAGTGCTGGGATTGGATTACAGGTGTAAGCCACCATGCCCAGCTGATGGATTTGAAATAAAAGTTTCTATGAGGTTTTAAAAATCTCAGGTAAGAAGAGCCATGCCTGCGTCTTCCCCGGCCGAGCCCTCTGCTTGCGGGATGTGCCCCCGTCTCTCCTCCCTGGCACCTGGTTCTGACTGTCATTTCTCTGGCCTGGCCCCAGCCAATTCGCCCCTCAGCCTCCCGAGCCGAGCACTAGGCACTTACTTACCTGATCACAGCCAGGACGTCCTCTGCTGCCCACTCCTCTCCTTATTGAAGAGAAGCTCCTTGAAGGCCCAGCCACGCCTGTGCTTGTCAAACTTCAGCCTGAGCAGTCGCGTTTCTGGCAAGCTCCCGACGCTGACGCTGAAGCTGCTGGAACACGACCCAGTTCAGCACCAGGAGGCCAGGCTCTCCTCTGACCTCACCCCTTTCCCTGCCCTCCCTCTACAGCCGGAATGGTTCAGTGCCTGTTCCGCTTCACCGTTCCACCACGTCCCCTTTCAAGTACAGCCATGGCTTCCTCACTTCACATTCAGTCGAGGGCTTTCTTTCTGCCCTGAATATACAGGAACTCTCTGTGGCCTAGGAGACCAGCTCGTCCCTCCTGACTTGAGAGGCGCGTCGCCTCCCTTCTCGTTCGGGCCCACCTGCAAGGAGGCTCTAACACAGTGTCCACCTCCTGCTCCGTCCACTCTGGACCTCCTCCTTCTCTTTGGTCTGGGCATCCGGGCCTCCCTGTGAAACACAGGTGGAGGTGTAGGCAGCAATGCAGCCGGAGTCAATGCACCAGAAGGGACTTTGGCGGCTCGGTGATGTCTTGAAGAATCCCAGCTGTCCTCTGAGACGCCACCCTCCCGTCACTTATCCTGGGATGGGCTGTTTTCAAGAAAAGTCCTTAGCTTTATCTTTTTGAAATTTCATTTTCTCTGCTCTTGCATCATTTTCCCCCCTTTCTTTCCTTTATTATTTTTTATGGGATTATTGTCCTTGACTCTTTTTTAATAGAAAGCTTGACCTTAACTTGGGGAATGCTGAGATTACACTTCAAGGTATGTAGGAGATCTTGGAGTTACAGGCAAAACCTCAGAAAATGGAGCTATTCCTTGAGCAGGAAACCGAGTCCATGTTATAACCTGCATGGTCACGGAATTGAAGGAAGAAGTAATATTTATTGGTAAGTGAGAGTGTGGGAAATCGGGACTGTGTAATTTGGGGTCACGTATGCGTGTGCGATAGTCCTCACTGGAAGTTTTTGGGCTACTCTCGTGTTCTTGTAAATAATTTCCACAGTGAGGACCGGTTTAGAAAACTGAAAAAGGAAGCCAGGCAATTTGCTTTCTGTAAGTCCACAGCGAGGGCCAGGCTGACCCCTCAGGGTCTGAATGCTGAGGGAGGGCACCTAGAAGAAGGAAGGTGGATCCTGGTGGCCACAGCCGCTGCACTGTGGGGGCTCCCAGCGCCCGGCGGCCCGGCCCTGGCCATGGCCCTGTCATGCCTCTGGCTGCTTTGCCAGTCCAGAGCCTTGCTCCCGCCTTCTGCGGAGCCTGTGACCCAGCCAGCACCTTCCAAGGCCCCATTCTGCTGAGCGATCTGAGGCTTTCCTTGTTCACCACCCTGGACCCCACAGGTCTTCCCTCTGCAATTCTCTGCTTCTTTTCAGGGTTCTGTTTCAGTTTGCCTTTTCCAGTATTTTGTTAGTGAATTGTAGAAGGTGTTACACTAAAACAAACAAACTCATCCAATTTGAGGATGACAAAATCTGGGGGGTGGCAGTGAGGTCTGGAGAAAGATGTAAACAAATGGAACATGAAATTCCAAATAATTATGCTAAGTAAAATAAGGAGATAAAATCATTCTACATGTGGGTAAATAAACAAGCCACTATTAAAATATTCAAAAGGCGACACAGCGGTATGCTGGTAAATGTTTAACAACTGGTTCTCCAAAACTGAAAACAAAATCAGAAACCCAATTTGTCGTGTCTGCTGATTTCCTACTGTGGCTGATTTGAAGCCACCACTGGCTCACAGAATTCCCAGAAATCTGAGACTTGGCTCTGGTGCACACAGGGCCAGCTCCAGCGAGCTGGGGAACCGCTGTTGAGGGCATCCTGCATGGCTCCAAGGGCTCTGCGTGTTTTAATTTATCTTCATCTCCACAGGCATGCCACAGGGAGGTCGGCTGGAAAGTGTGGAGCAGGGATGGGAAGCCGTCGCTGGCTGGGCCAGGGTCCCCGGCTGCACTGGCCGTTGGAGTCCGACGGATCAGGGCATTGGCTGATCAGGTATTGTCTTCAAGGGCAATGTGCCTCTTCGTTTAAAGAGAAGCAGCATAAAACACAGGGCATTCAGGAGTTACGCAAATGGAGCTCAGAACGTCCATGAGCAGCCGTGCTCAAGAGAAAACCAGGAGGAGTGGCGTGGTTGTGCCGCACTGCCGGGGCTGAGAAGCATTTGGAAGGAGTTCTGCAAAGATCCTTTATTTCAGATGGAGAGAGATTAGCATTTTGAGTCATGTGCTGGGATGTGGAAGATGGCAGAATGAGCCCAGTTCTCAGCGGCGTCTGGTGACCTCCACACCCTAAGGTTGGGCTGAGCCTACCCTCTTCCACATCACAGCCCAATTCTGCTCCCTCCTTTCAGTCTTCACTGAGCTGGGAAGAGGGGACGCAAATACACCCGCAGAACCGGACTGTGTGTTCACTGGGGTGTCCCAGGCGAGGCACCCTGCTGACGGGGTCTGAGTGGCAGCACCCCTTCCTCAGCCTTGCTCTGTCTCTTTCCGCTTATTTTCATCATGTTTCTTTTTCTATCCCTGCAGGGCTTTTTATTCGCCATTGCCCCTCTTATTCCGGCCCCGAGTTCCTCCGTCATGGCCTTCTGCTCCTCCTCCACCTCGCCACGTGGTTCTATCTCTTCCTTCCTTCTCAATCCCTTGGTAATCCCCAGATATTGTTTCTATCCAACAACTGCTGAACCTCCCTCTGGAGTGCAGAGTTTCTTGTCTACTCCCGCAGCAGTCTCTGATCCACCCTCTGAGTATTTCCCATGCATACCCAAGACCATTTCCCATGCATACCGGTCCAAGGCTCATCGAAGACCCTTCAGACCTCCATCAAGCTCCTTCTTGGTTTTTGGGGCCACCGCTCCCCAGAGAAGCCCACTCCTGAGCACCACCGTCCCCTGTTCCTTCCAGGCAGTGGGCCCTGGGCCCTAGAATTCCCACCTACTTCTTATCCCTCGAGCACTTGCCTCTACCCCCTCCCTGCTGCCCCCCCTCCGCCCTGACCTCACAGCCGTCCACCTTTGCTTGGATTCCTGCTGGAAGTCCACACCGGGTTCCAGGCCTGCCACCCAGTCCTACAGATTTGTTCTCATCAAGGGCACTTGTATAGAAGTTCTGTTCATGATGGCCCTTTGCTGCAAGGCTCTTAGCTGAAATTCGGCTCTCCACAACCTTCCTGTGGCACACCTGCCATGCCTATGGCTGCCTTAGCAACCACCTTGACTGCAGCAACTTTAAACAGGTCACATCTATTATCTCACAGTCTTGAGGTCAGGGTCAAATGTGCGTCTCCCTGGGCTAAAACCCAGGTGTCTGCAGGACTGCGCTTCTTTCTGGAGGCTCCGGGGAGAACGCTGTCCTTGCCTTTTCCACCTTCCTCTTCACATGGCCCCTTCCTCCAGCTGTGCAGACAGCAGTGACCTGCTGAATCTCTGGAATTCCAGCACGTCTGCCTCCCTCTTCCACATCTAGTGGCTCCTGTGATCATGCCGGGCCACCGAGGGTCTGGGACAACCCTGGCCCCCAGGTCGGCTGATTGGCAGCCTGATTTCCAGCTGCAGCCTAAGCCCTCCTGTGCCATGAAACATGAGAATCTCACAGGGCCCAGGATTAGAGTGAGGCTGTCTTTCAGGGGCCATTACTCTGCACACCTCTACGGCTTCTAGGATCACGTGAAACACCCCAGCCCTGTGTCAGAGGCTCCGTCACCTGTCCCCCTCCTGTCCTGGTCTGACCTTCATGTTTATTCTGTGTTTCAGGCAGTCTCCCCAACAGTCCATTCTCGCTCTGACTTCAAGGCTTTCAGAAACACCACTGTCTTCCCCACACACCCCTGTCTCTCTCCCTGTTTCTTCAGCAGCTGACAGATGCCTTTCTCTGAAAGTGCCAGAGGCATTGAAACCAGATCAACTCCGTATTGAAAAGGAGCTGGATAAACTAAGGCTGAGATCTACTGGGCTGCATTCCCAAATGGTGAAGGCATTCTAAGTCACAGGATGAGATAGGAGGTAGACAAGATACAGGTCATAAACATCTTGCGATAAAACAGATTGCAGTATAGAAGCCAGCCGAAACCCACCAGAGCCAAGATGGTGATGGGGTGTCCCCACTGCTACACCCCCCCAGCCACATGACAGTTCATGAATGCCACGGCAACGTCAGGAAGGTATCCTATATGGTCGAAAAAGGGGAGGCATGAATAATCCACCCCTTGTTTAGTGTGTCATCAAGACACAACCGTAAAAATGGGCAAGCAGCAGCCCTCAGGCCTGCTCTGCTGGTAGAGTAGCCATTCTTTCATTCTTCTACTTTCCTAACAAAATGCTTCCACTTCATGAATTCACGTAGAATTCTTTCTTGTGCAAAATCCAAGAACCCTCTCTTGGAGGCCATGGCCTTGTGAAGACTGGTCTGATAGAGACCACAGTGGGTGGAGGGGAATTGGTGAGTCTTCCTCATTTGCTTGTTTGTCCCTAACAGACTCTTGAAGCCCACACCCCAAACAGGCATTTTAAACAAATCCAGATCCTGTTGAGAAGAGAAAATACTGCCTAATATCAAAAGTGAATTACCCAAGTGAGGCCGGACGTGAAGTGTTTGTCAAAACAGTGGTCTCTGAGAAGGAAGCGTAGAGCCAGACGGCTGAGGCCGGGAGTAAAAATGAGGGTGAGGGGCTGTGGGTGGAGAGGGAGGTGGCTGGGTGGCCTGTGGCCACGGATGACCCTGATGCCTGAGTCAGCTCCATTGGGACCCACACAGGCAGCGCAGAGGCAGCTGAACAGCTGGTCCAGCCCCATCTGTTGCCTGTGCCATGTGGGAGGCATGTTCTACCATGTGCAGAACCACGGGACAGGTGAGCACACAGGTTCCCTGGTGGGGACACATCTTCCCACTGCCCTCTGGGGGTTGGGAGGTGAGGATTCTCCACCAACAGTGATCTGCGTGTGGCGCATGGATTGCCCACCCAGCAGGACCCCTCTGTGCTCCAGGACTCTTCTGCGTGCTGTCTGAGTGCTTTGCCATGAACATGCCCCTCAATGGCCCAGGTTGCATATGAGCCCCTGGAGGAGAAGGATGTGGAAAGAGAACTCCCTGTCCAACGTCCAAACTTGGGCGGGCTTTGCAGATGGAAGCTGAGTCTGTTTCACCTGCTCAGAACAGGTGCACACGTCCGGGTGTTGGTCCCATGCTCCAGACCAGAGCCAGGCCATGGGCAGGTGCGCGGTTCCCGACGTCTCTCCCCTCCATGCCTTCGTGTCAGTGCTGCTCTTTCTTGGGGGGAGGCGTCAGCTGTTCCCCTACTTCCTAAGACCTGAGCCTTTATTCTGATGTAAAAAATAATATTTAACCTACAATGGTTAAAGTGCGCCTGCGTAACAGGAATGTGAGAGTAATGACATACATTGACCCTTGAAATTACTTTATAATCACAAAACGTGACTAACCTGCCAGAAGACTGAGGTGGGACGTGTGGTTTTAAGAGACTATAGTGGTTCCCAGGTGCCAACGTCTGGACAGAGCCTGGCAGGTCCCTCTGCATAACGGGAAGAGCTTCGAAGATTGCTGGTCACCCTTTGCCACCACCACAGATGGCCTAATCCATTCATTCTGTAGAGACCACATAGTTACATAATCTTATTAGAGTATTTTAGGTAAAGGAATATGCAGCCAGGTGTGGAACCTCTGTTGAATCAGAAGCTGTTAGCAAGTTAATTTGGCAATTATTTTTGAAGAAAGGAAAGCTCTATTAGGTTGTGCCAACTATGCAAAAGAGGACTGTAAGATACCAAATTCCATTAGCTTCTGGAGCTAATTTTTTATCTGAGTAATGACACAAACACACCCATTAAAGTACTAACCCAGCGTGTGCTGGGCCTGAGTGGCAGAAAGCAGCAGGGAGACTCTGTCGCCCTGGAGAGAATGGGTTCTGCCAGCAGCATCAGGCAAGTCCTGGAAGGCCCAGGGCCTGGCCAGAGGGTCCTGCATCACAGGTGTCCTCGCCTCCCTGTGGGCCTCGGGATTGCTCCCCAACCTGGACACATACTGCAAGACCTGGAGCACCAGCAGGAGAAATCTCATAGCAACAGCTGGGCCAGACAGCCTTTTGGCTCTACAAACCTGAAGTTCTCCTTCCTCACAAGAAACACAGACACCAGGGCTCCAAGGGGCACCAGCAAGGTTGAAGCTAACACAAGCGGAGCAGCCTGGGAGGCCCCTTCCTCCCCAAGCTGAAGAGTCCTGTCCCTCACCAAGATGGGGAGCCACTCCCTGCCCGACCCGCACCAGCCCTGGGAAGCTCCTCCTGCCCCGGGTGCCACCAGCAGAGTCCAGTGGAACCCAGCACAGCACAGAAACCAAGCCAGCCACAATAACACCAGGACATCCCACTAGAATAAGAAGTTTAAGCAGCACTCAGTGTCTCCTAACACAACAGACAAAAATGCCCAGTACACAGAGAAAATCACTCATCATCCTAAGAACCAGGAATGTCACAACTTGAACAGAGACAGTCAACTGTCACCAAACCCTGAGATGAACCAGATGCCAAAACCGTGGCCAAGGAAGAGTTTTAAGGGAGCCATCATAATAGTAATTCAACAACCACTTACAAATTATCTTGAAACAAATGAGAAAAGAAAAATCAGAAAAGATATAGAAGTTATTCTAAAAATAAACTGAAATTATATAGCTAAAAAATACAATCACTGAAAGCATAAAACTCACCAGATGAGTGCGACAGCAGAGTGTAGACGTGAGCACGGGGTCCATGGCTGTGAGGATGACCCCTAGACTCCAAGCGGCATGAACCCCAGAGAGGACAGACCCAAGCAAATTCAGGCTAATGTGCACGGTGATTAAACTCCTGAAGAATAACAAAGGGAAAGTCTTGGAAGGGATGGAGCTGAATGATGCGTGATCCACGGAACAGCAGGGCAAATGACAGCAGACCCTCGCTCTGCAACGGCGGCGGCCCCACCCAGTGGCACGAGCTTTCCTAGTGCTGAAAGAGAAGAACCATCAACCAGATTCCGTATCCGGTGAAATGAGCCTTCCGGAATAAAGGGAAAATAAAGACACTCTCTGATGAGAAAAACAAGGGGAATTTGTGGCCAGCAGACCTGTCTTTGAGGAAGTTTAAGGAAGTCCTAAAATCTAAATGAAACAGCAATAGAGTTTGGGAGCATTATGAAGGAAAAGGAGACAGCAGGAAGAGCCTACATACTGGTGAACACAAGATCCTGTTCTTCCCATGAAATTCTAAGTCGACATGTCTGGATGTGTGTGCCTGCCCAAACTTCCTGTGGAACTGTGATCTCCAATGTTGAAGGCGGGGCCTGCTGGGCATGATTGGATCTTGGGGGCAGGGTTTGTCCTTGCTCTTTTGTGACAGTGAGTGAGTTCTCAGGAGACCCGGGTGTTGGAAAGTGTGTAGCACCTCCGCTTCGCTCTCTTCCTCCTGCTCCAGCTGGGTAGGACACGCCGGCTTCTGCTTCTCCTTCCTCCATGATTGTGCGTTTCCTGAGGCCTCCACAGAAGCAGAAGCCTGTATAGCCTGCAGACCTGTGAGCCAGTTAAACCTCTTTTCTGGATAAATTACCCAGTTTCAGGTATTTCTTTATAGCAGTGAGAGAACAAACTCATACGTAAGTCATAAATTTAATAATTGCCACATAACTCTAACACCATCTGAGAGTCAAGACAGCTGTATTGAAGAAGTGGAATCAATGGAAGGAAGGCGAACCTGCTGCACTTCAGGGTGACATGGAGGTGACACTGAGTTTCGAAGGCTCCCCAGCAATTCCTAAGAAACACACACAAAGCAACACAACAGAAACACCGTGAACAAGGAACATTGGATCCTACGTCGGAAGGCACGGAAACAGGAACAGGAGGAACAGGGCCAGAAACTCACACAAGTAAAATGGCAGATTTGAGCCCTAATCAATAATTAAGTGAAATAGTGTATGTAACACTGATTAAGAAGTAGTGATGATCAGGGTGGCTTAAAAACAAATAGAAAATAAATTAAAAGCACCCAACAATATGTTTCACAAGAAATATGGGATTCAATGTCAAAGATAATTTGAAACTAAAATTATGGAAGTAGATATATTATGCAAGCACACAGACACATACACACACCCCCAAGACATGGCTACATTGACATAAGGAACATCAGGCTTCAGAACAAAGAAAGTTACCGGAGACAAAAAGGAATATCAATCCGGCAGGAAGACAAAGTGATCTTTAGTGTGTGTGCACCAAAAAATCACAGGGGATCTCCAAAATTCTCCTAGAATTAATAAGTGATTCTAGTTTGGCTGCAGGATAGGAGGCAAACAGACGAAAGTCAATCACACTTCTCTACACCACTAATGATGAGTATGTGATTACTAAAGTTCACAGTTACCATATATATCTGCTCTAAAGAAAATGAAATACCATCTACGGCCACAACACCCTGCACGCGTCTGATCTCAGAAGCTAAGCAGGGTCAACCCTCTCCGCACCTCCACGGGAGAAAGTGAAATGCTTAGGTATGAACACAGCATAACCCAATCAAGATCTAGATGCTGAAAATTATCAAATGCTAGTGAAGTAAAGATCCAAAAACATGGAGAGACATATTGTGTTCGTGAATTGGAAGACATCACAAAGGAAGGTTAATTCTCCCCAAACTGATCTATAGGCTTCCTGCTGTTCCTTCAAAATCCCAGCAAGATGTTTCATAGGCATACTACAAGTTCATTCTAAAATTTCTGTGGAAAAGCACAGAAACTACAATAACTGAAACTTTAACGGTAAGCATAACACGTGAGAGATCATTCATTGTGATACTAAGTATTTCTATGTAGCAGCAGTCATCAATACAGCATAGTATTTACACAGTGATAGATTCATAGCTCAATGGGACAAAATAGAGAACCTCAAAGTAGACACAAACAAGTATGCCCTACTGAGTCTTGAAAAAGGTGTTGAGAAACTCACTAGAGGAAATATAGCATTGTCAGTAAGTGGGGCTGCCTTGGACATTCATGAGCAAAAACAAACAAATAAAAAATACCTTTCAACCTAAACCTCACACCTTATACAAAAAGTTATTCAACATGGCTTAGATGTAAGACAAAAATACAAAACATTTACAAAATATAATAGAGGAAATTTCCTGCATTTGTGACTTGTGCTTAGACTTGACACTGGAAGCATATTCTGTTTAAAAAAATTGGTAAATTGGACCTTATACAAAATAAAAAGCTTTACTCTGTTAAAGTCTTTGTTAAGACAATTAAAAGAGAAGCAATGGACTGGGAAAAACATTTGCAAGCCACTTGTCTGAAGAAGGTTGTTCCTATGATATACACGACACTCTCAAACCTCAACAGAGAGCACAAACCATCCATCTAGAAAGTGAACACTTCTCCAAAGAGGACGCACAGTGGCTGTGGGCAGGTGGAGGGATACTCAGCATTATCAGCCAACAGGGAAATGCTAATTAACACCACATGACACACCGTGACATACCTAACAGGAGGCTGAAAATTAAAACAGGTTGAACACACCAAATTTTCACCAGGATGGATCATTCTTCTGTTGCTGTTGGGAATGCAGAATGGTACAGCCACTCTGGAAAACAGATTGGCAAGCCCAGAAAAAACTACCACATGTGCCAACACTGAAATTAAACACCTTGGCATTTACCCCAGAGAAAGGAAACTGACGTTCATACAAAATTCGAATGAGAGTGTCCACAGCAGCTCTACTTGTGACAGTCTAGAAGCTGCCCCACTGTCCTCCAGTGACTGAGTGATTCAACAAACCCCAGTATAGCCTATCTTGAAATACCACTCAGCAGTGAACATGAATTACTGATACAAACAAGTTAGATATGTCTGGAGGGAATTATGCTGCATGATAAAAGCCAACTCCTGAAAGCCTGCATCATTTACAGCTCCATTTATGTAACATTTTAATAAAAGAGGTGGAGAATGAATGGGATGGCCAGGGGGGAGGTGGGAGAGAGGAGGCGGGAGGGCTGGGTGTGGCAGTAAAGATGGCAGGAGGGCTCCTGGTGCTGATGAAATGCTGTGAATCTTGACGGTGCCGGTGGATACACAAATCTCCACACATGATACGATTACATGGAGCTAAAGATACACAAACACACCCAGGTGCATGTAGAACTGGAGAAACCCAAACATAACCAATGGACTCTACCCAGATCAACTATTTGGCAGTGATATTGTTCTACAGTTTTGCAGGATGTTACCTTTTGGGGAAATTAGGTTCATGCTACATGGATCCTCTCCAAATTACTCTTTACAATCACAGGTGAATCTGGACTCATCTCAATATACAGTGATCGATTACAAAATAAAATGTGAGGCAATGTGATAGCTACACGCTGAACCTCAACACAGGACCTTCGTATTTTTAACCTATCTTTATATTGGTAACTGGAGTAATTGTCTTCATGTATCTAAAATCTTGCACATATTAGTAAGATATGGATTTAAAATAATACTAAATATCAGTGTAAACAACAGAATGTGTTATACTTCAGAGATATATTTTAATTAACTTTATAAAAGTAATAGCTTTTAAATTCTGGTCATAAATCTTCATGCAAAAAGCATCAGGGTGAGTTTGAAGAAGCCGAAGGGTGGAAGAGTTAATCTCTGTTGCTCCGAAGACAACCATGCTGGTGAATACCTCAGATCCAATGTCTGATCAGAATATATATTTACATTAATTTATTCAGAATTCCTTTGCTCTGATATACCAACACGGAGAGTGATATTCTCAAAAGTGCAGCATGGAGAGAATTATAACTACGGCGTAAGTGATTTCAATTTATTCTTTATTTTATGATCTCACAAAGCCTATCTTTATTTTTATTATCTCTGCGTTGATCATGCCTTAGAATGAGAGGAATATTAATTTTCAAAAAGCAAAGGCAGTGCTGAAGACCCGCATGTCCTTACGTGTCCCTCTGGGGGCAGTGATCGTGATGACCACCAGGCGGTGAGGGGCCCCCCTGCCAGCCTGCAGAGAGCCAGGGAGACTGCCAAGGCCACAGTGGGATTGCAGTGGCCAGCTTTGGTCAGGCGTTTATTCATGCTGAGGACTTGGGACACATTTTCCCTTCAGGCTCTCAGAACGTCTTGTCATTCTTCAAGTTCATCCAGAATGGCCCCCCCCGGAAGCCTTCCCTGATGACCCATCTTCAGCTCCTGAGCTGTGCTTCTTGAGGGATGCAGATGATGTGACAGGGAGTCGGCATTCCCCCGACACCCTCAAGTCCCGACCTTCACGCCTAACTCTCTTTGCATCCTTCTCCATAACACCCAGATTACCCAAATGATGGCCGCTCACCACCCAGAGCAAACTTCCCCTTTTCCAAGAGCTACCCTGGACCATTCTTTCCTAACCCAGCTGGGCTTCAGGGCCCCCTCCCTAACTCTGTAGGCATCTCACCTCCTTCCCCAGCTGCAGACTTCTCCAGAGGCTTCTCCCGCTGGCTTTGGGAGAAGAGCCGGTGCTGAGGGTGCTCTGGCTGGACCCCCTGCAAGCTGTCCCGCAGACCCCAAGCTCTCCCTCCCGGCACCTTTCTGGGTCCCAGATGATCCATGTGGTCGCTCTCTGCCTCCACGTGTAGAAGGTGAACTCTCAGAAGCCAGGGAGCTCACCTGCGTCAGGCACCCTTAGGTCTCCCAGCAGAGTGCAAGGAAAACAGTGTGTAGCTCAACAGTGTGTGTAGAATAAAAGGAGGCGGCATTACCAGCCTCGCTGGGCAGATGAGGAAGGGGAAGGAGTGAGAACTTAAATGCATTCGCTGGGTTCTACAGCCAGCAAGGGGAAGGAGAGCCGGGCTGAAGACCTCTGACCCAGGGCAGCCCTGCAGGTGGCGGCTGCCTTGGCTGCAAGAGGGTGGGTCCTTGGGTCTTCACTGCTGCCCCCGCGTGCCGTCCTCGGCCTCTCTCTCTCTCCATCTCTCTCTGTGTCTGTGTCTTGCCTCTGCTTCTCTTCCCCCTCTACCCCAATAAAGATAGAGGTATGGGAAGATGCCTAAACAGACATTGTACAACCCCGCTTGGCACCCCTTCCCGAAGACCGGGTATCAGCCTTCCGCCTTCAGAAGCAGGTGGTGTGACAGAAAGGACACTCAGACCCAGGCAGCTGGGCAGCATCTCGGGATGAGCTGGGTGGGGGAGGGAGCACGGGGCCTGACTGGGTCCCCTCAGCTGCACCGCTGAGCTGTGGGGAGAAGGAAAGGGGTGGTGGGCTTTGCCTTGTCCCCCTTGGGTCAGCAGGCGGAGAGGCAGGAGACGGGAAGCAGAGCCAAGCCAGGCATCAAATACGTGTGGCAGGTGCCTGCGCTGCGCTGCGTGGGTTCTTGTCTGTGTTTGGAGATCCAAGCCCGGTGGAGTTGGTGGAATTTGGAGGAAGATCCAGTGGGGAGCGCGGGAGAAGGACTGGAACGTCTGGTGACGTCTAACAATTCAGATCTCACTTGGCCTGTAATTAATTGCAAGGAAAGAAGCTCAGCAGGTCACAGAACTGGACCCAGAAAGAAACCCAAGAAATCACTGCTCCTGCAGGGCTCACCTGAGCCTCCTCAGTGGCTGATCTCAGAGGAGAACGTGGTTTCTTAATCTCGGGTCCAAAGTGGTTTCTAAAACATGTGTCTCTTTGCTTTGGTTAGCCCTGAAAACGTGTGTCCCCAGGGTTTGGGGAGGTTTTCAAGGGAGCTCCGACAGGAAGGCAGGACTCACCCCGGACCACAGGCAGCTTTGCCTTCCTTGGCGCAAAGCCGCACCTGCT
>NW_016107639.1:272855-290355 GCF_001604975.1 Cebus imitator | reverse complement strand
CTACAGGCAGGCTCCAGGCTTCCTAACCAGGGACAGACATGCTGTCCTTGTCAAATCACTTCAGAGTGAAGCAGCTGAAAACACATTATCCTACAAACACCAGCGAGGTCCTTTCCCTGGAGTCTTGAACAGATACACAGAATTATCCACGATGACTGCAGTTATATTCAGACGAGAAATCCCCAGAACTTCCCGACTGAATTCTGATGTTAGTGCTTCGGTGTCAAAATTAAATCACCTAATGACAAAACCATAAGACTGTACCAGGTAAAGAGCGAACGCCGTGCGTGGAGAAGTCGTGCCCAGTGGGGAAAACTGCGGTGACTCAGAGCCAGGTCTGCGCTGAGACCCCTTTGGCTTTGCCTCTGGTGAGCCTCATGACCCCGGGTAAGTTGCTTCATCCCCCTGAGTCTTGAGGCCTTCTGAGTCAAATGTGTAAATGTGGGTCATCCTCGCTACAAAATTGTGATGAGGTTTCCTTTCACCTGAGATTGGGAAGGCCTTTCCTAAAAGCCATGGGATTCCGAATCCTGTCCCTTGTTTTCCAGCCATCCTGTGCTCTGCTTTGTTTTCATGTCTCTAAGAGGAGCAACCCAAAGCAAAGGAAAACGAAGAGCCCCTTGATGCACGAAACTAGAGTCCTGTGAACGTAGCCTCGTGACATTTTAGCTAATGGAGCTGTGTAGGGAGAGGAACGTGAACAGGAGGCAGAGAGGACCCTGCGTTTCCACAGCATTGCCCAGTTATGCACCTAACGGATGTCCGCCTGAACCACAGTGAATGAGACCAGGGAGCACGGCCGCCCCTGGCATTAGCATAGCTGAAAAAAATAGAGAAAGGAAAGATAAGAAGGCCCTCCACAGCCACCCCCCGCCAGGTTTACAGCTCACTGTAACTTAGAGTAATGCTGGTCCACTCAATTCGTGGAGTTCTTTAATTACTTAATGAAAGTGGAGTTTTGATGGATGACAGCCAGTAGAATTCATTTGTAATGAGCAGTGGTTCAGGGGATCACTCAAATGCCGACACCTTTCTTGTGGAAAGCTCCTTTTTAGAGTGCTTAATTGTAACATATTGCTGCCATTATTTTAGAGTAATAACTCATTATAGAATAGGATTTCTATACAAGCCCTAATAATTCTGTTATGTCTACCATGATTTTTCAACATTAGCTAATGAAGCGCCCCATCATTTATCAGTAAATAGCATCTAATGCTGCACAGTAAATCTTTTGACAGAATCATTTGTGCCAGCTTCCTAGATCAGGGACAATTAATAGAATCAGAATTGGTGATTTGGGAACCGACTTCCTCGCCAGGCATCCTAATCTTCTCTTGCAATGAAATCATTTGACAACTCTGATACAACAACCTCATTTTTCATTTACTTTATCAGCTTCTGGCTTTAAATGACATCCATATCTATACAAGCCATAGAACTTCACCAAAGAGTCAAGACACATTTAGGTCCAAACCAACCAGTGTAATTTCCCTGCAGCTATTTTTGCTAAATTGCTGTTATAAAATTGCTAAAACTCACATTTTGGGTGACTGCCAGTGACCCAGTCGAAACTGACCTGTGCTTTTTTTTCTGACCTGCATCTTACATTTCAGCGTGTTGTGTGACTGACAGGGAGAGAAGCTGTCTCAAAGGTGTTTCTTCTGTAGGTCAGAGAGACGAGCAAAGGAAGCCTTCAAGCCCCTGGCAGTAGTGTATGCTTTTCCCAAGGGCTGATCTCAGGTCCACTCTGACACGAGCGTGGGCGGATGCCCACACGCACATACCTCTTCAGTTTTTATGTTGCTGATCTGTATGTTAATATTTTCATAATGAATAGTCCATTCCGTCTTGGAGGTAAAATTCAAAATTGCCATCTCGACACCTGCCACCATAGTTTAGAAGTCCTGTACTACCCTTTGCAAAGAGTTTTCTTGATAGATTTAACCTCACTGCTGATGAACTCTGCTTTTGTTTAAAAGCATTCGGACGAATTTCACAAGGACTGTGCCGAGCACCCTCTCACACCTCCGTCAGCATTCGAGGTGCAGTCGCTGGGCTGCGCAGGTGGCCCAGCGCTCCTGGTCATTGATTGCCTGAATCTCTGGGAGATCCAGGTGAGGCCTCCTGGGGCACCTGGTGTCTGGCCCGGCTCAGCCCCAGCCTGGGTAGTGCCGTTGCTATGGCGCTGCTGGGAAAAAGCAGGCTAGAGATGAACGAGGGCTCAGTGAGGAATCTTGACTGTTCATTTCCACTTCCAGCTGCAAGACCGCATCACACCTAGAGTTCTCTCAGGACCCTCGGTGTATGCTAATCACCTCCACCTAGGTCAATTGGCACTTATAGAAGCAGCACCCCCTGTCAGTTATTTTGAGAAATTGGTATCTTGGGAATCAATTCAGTCCAACAGTAATTGGTAGTAGACTCAAGGAAAGTGCTAAATAGGAAGAGGTGAATTGCACATTGAATTCCCTAATATAGTGCAGATAATTAGCCAATATTCCAGAATTTTATCTTCATGCCATCTAGATTTGTGAAATTAAAACAGGTACTGGGAATATGCAGGGCAGCTATCAGCTCTTGTCTGAGTGCTCTGGTTTAAGAAGGTTAGCTCAATATTTTGCCTTTTGTTATTTTTCAGCGTTACTATGGGAAGGAAGGATTAATTCAACTACATGCAGTAGACACAGAAAACTGTAATAAATACAGTATTGATAAAGGGGTACGCTATAACCAAGAGCAAATGCATCCGTTTCTCCTCCCAGTACTCCCCAAGGCTCTTCAGGGCAGGCAGTGGGGAACCTCCTTAGCATAGGGCAGAAGGATCTTTCTGAAGCAAAGTGAAATAACTCTTAAATAAATCTATCTTTAAGTAAAATTCATCAGGTTGCCTGATACTTAAAACATGGTGGACCCATAAATAATCAACCAAAACATAGTAGAAATGTTTCCCTAGCTGGAGGAAATAAAGTCAGTCAGTGAGGCCCTGATCACGGTGCAAAGAGTGGGCACTGGGCGGGGGCTGTTGGGCGGCCACCTGGAAGGCACATGAAGCCACACCATCAGAGGGGCCAATGCTCCTGCCCACCGCGGTGCCCTGAAACGTGCTGCCAGGCTTTCCAGAGAGCGCTGACTCCCCTTCCCTACCACTTACTTCCTCGCATTAATTTTTATTATTCATATGCACTGCCTCCAACCTCTTTTTTGAGGAAGAAAAAATATACAAGACATACATATGAAATGGAAAATACATAGTAAAAGAAATTCTTTACTTTCACTCCTTTTAATTTACCTTTTAAGAAATCTATTTCATATTTTATCATGCATATTCTTTTAGCCATTTCTAAAGTTTTTGGGGATTACAGACTAGAAATTATTTAATTTTACCAGTTTCCCTTCCACTACGCTCATTAACCTTTGTTTCCAAATTACATCTAATAGGTAAAGTTTGCTTTTCTGTATGACGGTTGCATGTATTAGGTTGGTGCAAGAGTAATTGCGGTTTTGCCATTAAAAGGAAAAGATCACAATTACTTTTGCACCAAGCTAATAGATACATATGAGATAAAAACTGATGGGTTCCACCTTAACCATCAGTATTACACTAAAATTAGACAAAATGGAGACTCGTGTCCAGCACTTGGCGGTGTAGGCTATCCAGGTGTGTTTGTCGCTAATTTTCTTCTAGAGTAGACTGTGCATCTTTTTATAAGCCGGAAGTTGTCACTAGGTAAAAGGTGGCATATTAATTAATCCCCATCATAAGATGTTTAAACTGAAACATACTTCCTTTAAGTCAAATTTTGATAAAAACAACTTTTGAGAAGTGAGAATAGAAAAGGAAATATGGACCCAGTTGCATGTCCCAAATGAAAAGATAAATTCTTTAGTCATTTAAAGAGATTCAATCACGTTCTCTAACGAGGACCTATAGTTCGACCTCTGAGACATTGCTTCACAGATGAAATGCTTTTAAGCAAAACAAAAAACTCTGTGCTGAAGTTCTCCAGAGAGACGCACTTGCTTCTATTTGAGCGTGTCCTGTTGCTGGCCCTCCCGCGCCCTCCTCCCGGCATAGCTCCGTCCCGTCTGACGGAAGATTAATATTTCAGAAGTTGTCATGGGCAGTTCCGTCGACTGTCGCTGCTGACGTCTGGCAAGCAATTTATCATGTTGCTAAGTGCCAGCATTGAATTATCCCGGCTGTTATGACAGCGGCGTTATTCACCAGGATTACAGCCTCGACACCACGATGCTCACCGCTGTTCCTACCCTCCTTTTTGTCTTTTCAGAGGTGTATTGATCTCTGGGCTGTGTATTAAAGGAAAAGCAAAGACGGGAGAGAGGAAGGAAGGAAGAAAGGAAGGGAGGGAGGGAGGGAGGGAGGCAGGGAGGGAGGGAAAACAAAGGAGGGAATCAGGGAGCTGCAGAAATTATAATTCCTGTATAGATAAGTCCATTGTGCTGATGTTTCTCCAAATTTGAAAACCGTTTTGTTTTAAATTTACAGAAAGTGTTTCTTTGTTAGATCTTCCTTATTCATGGGAACATATGAGAGGTTAAGGTGTGAATATATTGAAATGGATATTGATAAAACGCTCCCTGTGGGCCCGCCTCCTCTTCATGTGAAAGAAAGTTTTCTGCGTTTGTTACCTTCCCTGCTCCTCCCTTGACAGCCAAGTGCCAGCTGGAGAACTGTTTGTTTGCAGTGTCTATGAGACTGGAGAGCCGGGAACATTTATTTTACTCAGTAGAATTTTATTCCGTTTTGTGAGGCTCCAGAGCAATCCAAATTTCAGGGTGTATATTTTTCCCCAGAAGCCTCATGCATTGAAAATGCTGGGAAAAAATAAAGTTGTCAGCATTTTCCAGTTTTTCAAAAGATCTCCAGGTGCGACCCTCCTTCTTTGAAGTTAAACTGCACTTGGCTCGGAGGTCGTGGCTTTCTCCGTCATTTGTTACCATGTAAATGATGTCACTCCCAGAAAAGCGAACCTAATATGCAACCTGAGTTTTATGGATTATACAATATGGCATATTGATTTTTATGGATCATACAATATGACAGTGGAAGAGAAGGAGTGGGCAGGGCTGGGGGTCTTCCCATCCATCCCCGTGCTAGCTAATACCAACCAGGGGCCAGTGGACCAAGTCCACTCCCAGACCCTCAAAGCGGGGTCAACACATCCATCCCCTCTCAGCTCCCCTCAGCAGAACAAGCCGAGACCTAGCCAGGTCTGAGCCAGTTATACCTCCTTACTCCAGCCTCCAAAGCCCTCAAAGCTCAGCTCTTAACCTCTGGATCTTTCCATCTAGATGCATTCACTGTTTATTGTGCTGAGTTTACAGTTTCATTCCCAGGACGTTGCTTGTATTAACATTCCGCTCACTTTGAAAAGCATCGGCATGTTTTTGGGAATTCCATGAGAGAACACTTGTTCATCATGTTCACTCCTATGGCTTTTTTTTTCCCATTTATTTATTTTATTGCATTTTAGGTTTTGGGGTACATGTGAAGAACATGCAAAATTGTTGCATAGGAACACACGTGGCAGTGTGATTTGCTGCCTTCCTCCCCATCACCTATATCTGGCGTTTCTCCCCATGCTATCTCTCCCCAGCTTCCCACCCCCCACCGTCCCTCCCCCATTTCCCCCCCACCGACCCCCCTGTGAGTGCTCCCCTCCCTGTGTCCATGTGTTCTCATTGTTCAACACCCGCCTATGAGTGAGAACATGCGGTGTTTGATCTTCTGCTCTTCTGTCAGTTTGCTGAGAATGATGGTTTCCAGGTTCATCCATGTCCCTACAAAGGACACAAACTCATCGTTTTTGATGGCTGCATAATATTCCATGGTGTATATGTGCCACATTTTCCCTATCCAGTCTATCGTCGATGGGCATTTGGGTTGGTTCCAGGTCTTTGCTATTGTAAACAGTGCTATGGCTTTTAATAAAGAGGATTAAGCCATTTTGCTAGTAGCAGAAAGCACAGAATGGCTTTACCACTGCTTTATGACACTGCAAACCAAAGATGCGGTTTGAAACAGTTCCTGACTTAGAAGCTCATCTAGGAGAACTGCTCTAGAATGCTGATGATCAATGTCTTTCTTGAACCAAGAGAAAGGGAGATAGCATGGGGGAGCCATGAAGTGCAGGAACGAGGACGAGGGGAGGGTGCCATCAGGACCATCCCCGACCCTCACCACCAGAACGTCAGCATCCAGGAATGGCCCCTGCTGATTCATCCCAACACCAGGCTGGGCTGTGGGAGAGGGGGTACACTATTTAAGGAACCGCCACAGACCTTCAGTAATCACTGTAAGCAATAGTTTAATCAACATTTAAAAAAATGAGTTTGCCAGCTGTGGCTTTCAGGGTCGTTTCTGTAAAAAGTTCTATTGAAAATTGATGACAAGGAAGAGAAAAAGAGAGAAAACCTGGAGGTCTAATGAAATGCAAGAAACCTGCATAAGTAATCGGTACATAAACATTTTGCAAGACCTGCGTGTTTGCTGCCATGATACAGCCGTGCAAGGTACGAAGCACGGGCTTAATTCACATGAAGCATGCACTTGGCGCGGCGGGCTGAGCGTGGCAAGGAGGAAACCAGCACTGTCCCTCACACGAGGTGGAAGTTGGCCTCTCCTCCCCGAAAGTCTGGAGGCAGGCAGTGTTTAGAAAGGAGGCAAATGGGTTATCGGATAGTTATTACTATTTAAAATGCTTACTATTATAATCATGCATATATTCATAAACTTTAGCTGCTATACTTTTTGATGTCTTCCAAATATTATTTGTACAAATAGAGAAGAAAAGAATAGAGATGAAAAGGCCTTAGTGACAATGTGTTTGGAAATGCTCACCCTGGAAGCCAGGGACTGAGCCCACGCCGAGCCCTCTGGATCTTCCTCTAGCTTCTCTCCCTTCCACTCACCTGCGCCACTCAGAGCTGCATGGGCCACACAGACAAGTTTACTTTGCTGAGGAGAAGGCAGCATGGCCAGGGCTACCAGGACCTGATAAGGGCTTATGAGAGAGGGCCCAAGAGTGGCTGGGGGATGCAGAGCCTCGGGAACCTCTCTCATGGACAGGGGTAGCCTGTGCAGGTCTGCTATGACTGGGAGGGATGCTAGAATGCCCAGTAGCACAACCAGAAGCCGGATGCTGAGGGTTGATGGGGTGGGCACGTGCAACCTGGACAAGAGAGGCCTCGGCCAGTCCACGCTCGGCATCGTATCTATGCGAGGGGCCTTTCCTTGCACCTACTGCTCCATTGCTGAGATGCAGCGGCACTTCTGCAACTTCTCCTAGCTCCATGTCCGAGTGTGTGACCATGCAGCTGCAGGGCAGCTTCTCTCCAGATGGAGCATTGACAGAGCACATCACAGAAGACCCTTCCTAGAGGTAGTCATGGCAACGCCAGCTGCTATGTCAGAGGAGGGCTGAGGAGCAGACACTGCTCCAGAGTCCAGCAGTCTCCATGTGCACATGAAGCGAGAGCCCCTCGTGATCTCTAAGATGCTTCTTTCTAAGTAGATGAAATGCACCGCCCTCACCCCATGAATCAAACTCTTGACAACTGGCCTCACCATTGTCATTGTGGTGGCTGGGGTATTTGGTGTTGCCAGAGTGCCCTTCTGATGACCACCAACCAGAGAAAATCCGGGAAGCACAAGAAGGTAGACAGAAGGGTCTGTAAGGGAGTTGGGAAGAGTCAAGTTTATGAGGCTCACTGGTACCCAAGAGGGAAGGCACGGGGACCAGAGTTAAAAATTATCTCAGAGCTAAGCTTGATCCTTGGACCAAAGGAGCTGCACCCACAAGTTCAGCCGATGAGGCTGCCTCCTCCCATCTTATTCACCAAACTGATCTTAAGAAAACGCTTTAAACCTTTCTTCTGCCTTTGGTTCTAAGAGCAAGAAATCTCACTTTAGTTGGAGAAAGACATCTAGAGAACAATCCACCCAACAAGAGCAACACCCACTGGCTTCTCAAGTGCACATAGAACCTTCTGCCAGATAGACCACATGTTCATCCAGAAAACAAGGCTCACAGAATTTTTAAAATATTAGTGTCTTACAAAGTATGTCCTTCAATCACAACTGAGACAGAGTCTTGCTCCACCACCCAGGCCGGAGTGCAGTGGTGCAATCACAGCTCACTACAGCCTCGACCTTATGAGGTCAAGTGTTCCTACCACCTCAGCCTTTGGAGTAGCTGGGACTATAGGCACCCACCACCATGCCCAGCTAATTTTGGCATTTTTTGTAGAGAAAGTGTTTTGCCTTATTGCTCAGGCTGGTCTAAAACTCCTGGGCTCAAGCAATTCACCTGCCTCAGCCTCACCAAATGCTAGGATTACAGGTGTGCACCACCATGCCTGGTCAAGTAAAGCTATCTTTATATACAGGTGACGTGATCTTATATTCAGAAAATTCTAAAGAATCCACAAAAACAGAGTGAATAAACTGGTTCAGCAAAGTTTCAGGATGCAAAGTCAATATACAAACATCAGTTGTGTTTCTATATACTAGAAATGAACAGCTTGACAATGAAATGTAAAAAGCAAACAAACAAACAAACAAAAAAAGCTGTTATTTGCAACAGCATAAAAGAATAAGATTTTTAAGATGAAATTTAACCAAAGAATTACAAAGCCTGCATAATAAAAAAGGGAAACTACAAAATATTGTTGAAAGAAATTAAAGAATATCTAAATAAATAGAAATGCATCCTGTATCATGGATTGGAAGGCAGCATCCTCCAGACAGATACATAGATTCAGTGCAATTCCTATCAAAATTCAAACTGTGATATTTTTAGATATGGATAAGCTGTTTTTATAATTCATATGGAAATGCAAGAGACCACAAATAACCAAAACAATCTTGAAAATGAGAAATAAATTTGGAGGTCTCCAAATTCCTGATTTTAAAACTTACTACAAAGTTATATTAACCAAGACAGTTTTGTACTGGTATACAGACAGACACATAGACTAATGGGATCAAATGGAGAACACAGAAATAAATTCTCACATCCATGGACATATGAATTTTGATGAGAATGCCAAAACCATTTAATGAAGAAAAGACTGTCATTTCAACAAATTGTACTGTGACAACTAGATATCCACATGCAAAAGAATGAGTTTGGGTACCTACCTCACACCCTATACAAAAAATCTGCTACAAGCGATCAAACACTCAAGCATAAAAGCTAGAACTTTAAAACTCTTAAAAGGAAACACAAGTGTAAATATACACGACCTTTGATTTGGGAATAGCTTCTTATATATGATACCACAAGCACATGAAACCAAAGGAAAAATAGCTAAATCAGACTTAATTGAATTGAAAGCCTCTTGTGCATCAAAGGATCCATTGTTCAAGGAAATGGAAAGACAACTTATGGAATTAGAAAAATACTAGCAAATCATCTATTTGATAGTATCCAGAACATATAAAGAACATTTACAACTCAACAATTCAAAAGCAAATAATCCAATTAAAATGTGAATAAAGAACTTAGATATTTCCCTAAAGAAAATACATAAACACACAAAAAGATGCTAAACAACATTAATCATTGGGAAAAAAAAAATAAAAAAAAAAAAAAAAAAAAAAAAAAAAAACAAAAAAAGGGAAAAAAAAAAAAAAAAAAAAAAAAAAAGATTAGATACCACATCACATCCACAATGGTGACTGTAATAATAAAAACAAAAAAATAATAAAAGTGTTCATAGGAATGTAGAGGAACTGGGCTCCTCATATGCACAAATGGTAGAAATATGCCAGGTGATGGGGAGGAAGGCAGCAAACCACATTGCCATGTATGTACCTATGCAACAATCTTGCATGTTCTTCACATGTACCCTAAAACCTAAAATGCAATAATATATATTTATATAATGCGTCAGCTAATGTGGAAAACAACATGGCAGTTTCTCAATAAGCTAATGTAGAATTTTCATATGACACCACAATCCACTTCTAGATATGTACTCAAAAGAATTAAAAACCTGTTTGTACAAAAATGTTTGTACTGAAATTTTCCTAACAACCTTATTCCTTATAGACAAAGCATAAAATAAGCCAAATGTCCCTTGATTGGATATGTGGATAAACAATATCTGGCATCCATGCAGTGGAACACTATTCAGCCATAAAAAGAATGACTTATCTGCTGCAACACAAATGAACCCAAGAAACATTGTGCTCAGTGAAAGAAGACAGACAGAAAAGCCACATATGGCATGATTCCATTCACATGACATGCCCAGAAAAGGTGAATGCAAAGTGGATTAGTAGTCGCAGGGGCTGGTGGAACTTCAGACTGGGTGTTACTGCTGATTGTGGAGTTTCCTTTTAGGATGATTACAATGTTTTATGATTTGCTAGTAGTTGGTTTTACAACCTCATGGCTATACTAAACCACAGAATGATACACTTTTCAAGAGCGAATATTGTGTTTAGGTAAATTATATGTCAATTTTAACTAAAAAAAAAAATAGAAAAAGATGGAGGAAGAGGATATGGAGGAAGAGAAGAAGAAGAAAAATAAGCCTCCGTTGATATCCTGGGGTATGTGTGAAATGCAAGAGTTGACATGACACGTTTGGATCATTTGGAAGTGTTGAAATCCATTTTGAAAACTTAAATGAGTTCAGATGGAACTGTGTTTTGTTTTGTTTTTTTTCTGTTTGGGTTTATATCTCCTTACAGGTAAAATATTACAATGAAAAATTAAAGCACAGAAATAAAAAATACAGAAAATGAAGAAAACGTAAGACTCATTTAAACAGATGTAAAATGATTTAATAAATATGCCATTGGAGTCTCAAAAGGATAAGAAGAGTTAGAAGCGATATTTGAGGAGATAGTGGCTGATAATTTCACCAATGTGACAAAGATTATTAAACTAGATTCAAATAGTTCTATGACTGTCAAACAGAATAAACCACACATAGGTATACCATAATCTTTTCCCTTTGGATGTATTTATAAGTGGAAAATGAAACCTCAGTGAAGCAGAAGAAACTACTGGTCCATGGACAAGAATGAATTTCACAAACATCACATCGAGCAAAGCAAGCCAGACACAAAATAAGATGCACACGATATTCCTTAAATAATAAACACACGGTTAATAAATAATAATGCCCACTTCACTAACCCAAAAAGGAAGAGAAACACCTAAACGTCTTTATTATGATTCAGCCTTAAACTCTGATTTCGATGTCAAACACTCAAAAAAGAAAAAAAAATGCAAAGTCAAGTTTGTGCATGGTTTGTTTTCATTTCAACTACTTTGGATTCAATTAGCTGAATAAATTCATTTGGATTTGAAGGACATGGGAGAAAGGGAGGACGTGTCACTGAGTATACTGCAAAGGCACCCGACACGACCGCAGGCTCTAGGACAAGTCTCTTTCCTTAATGATTTAGAAAAAAAAAAAGGAGAAGGGTAGAGATTCCTATTATTTTTTAGTGCAAATATGCCCATGCATTTCTATACACATAGGTACACACATGTATACACATCACACACAGACACGAACCCTTTTTACTTCGTCACCATCTAAAAGGCACAGCAGTCCCCAGAGCTCCAGTCCACCCTGGGCCTCACCCGGCACAGTGCGGTCTCTGCAATTACCATGGGCAAAGGAGCAATGCTGAGAGCAGTGGGATTTTGGAGGATTTCGAAGGACAGGCATGCATGTCTTGTTTATTCGATGTTTGTCCTTTTCTGTGTTGAAATCGTAGGAAGTAAGTTCTCATTAAACTTCCTGAGTTAACTTAACCTCAGTTCCTATGGCACTGCCCTGCTCTGAGCAACGCCAACACCCCGACCCTTGCCACAGGAGGTGGAGAAAACACCTGCTTATGTCCTTCCCCCCATCCCCTCCCTCTCAGACTCCTCTTTCATCTGGATGCACTGTGAAAACCCAGACTAATTTGGAAAATTGGAGATGTAGTTTAACAAAGGAAAATCAAATTTCGACTTATCCACTAAAATGTATTGGTATCTAATAGGACAGAACAGAAAAGATGGAATAACTTTCCATTATACAGATGAGACTTCCAGACTTTTCCAGGAGACTTTGCTTTTGGTTGAGGTTTAAGGGAGCTAAAACCTTGTACCGTTTAATACACGTTGGACAGAGAAAGGGAACCTTGGGATCATATCAAATGTAAATTTGTAACTGTGTTTAAAGTCCTTATCTATGAATAGTATTAGTGCATGAAACAATAAAAAATAAATTTGAAACAGCTGAATAATTTGTTGTCTTCTTAAGCATCTGCAAAAGTATATGACTCCCTTTTTTTTAGTGTAATAGAAAATCAAAAAGGTCGATAAACTAGTCAAAAGATGAGAGAATAATTCACATTTTGAAGGGACAGCAGTGACTGCATTCATATATTTTAGATATAACTATCTCAGGCTTGTGACTCATGAGAACACACCTTCTCCAAATAGAGGCAATTTTCATAGATTCATTCTTTTTATTCAAATACCAGTCTGTTCTTTTCGAAAAATGTAAAATAAACTGAAAAAGACATAGTCATCTCCCATACACACACCACCTACATTGCACATTAACGTCTGACTGTGTTTGCTTTAACACCTGTCTACCCACTAACCCATCTCACTTTTGAAGCATCTGAAGACATTTGAAGGTATTGCTACACTTCTCCATAAACATTTTAGCATGTATCTCATTAACTAGTGTCCATCATATGCTTACGGCTTCCTGTTTCTTTGGAAGTAATATTTATAGACAACAAATTCACAAACGTGACATGCGTCTTTGTTGAGTTTGGCAAACTCAGACACCTGTGGAACTCGAATGGTGTCAAGACCTAGAACACGCCCTCACCCCCACTTCTCTCTGGGCCTCTCCGAGTTGATACCTGCTTCTCACAGAGACAAACACTGTGTGGGTTTATTTCATCAGAGATTAGCTTTGCCTGCATTGAATTTCATGTGGAGCATGTATTTTTCTTCTATGTAACGATTTTCACTTGCACTAATGTTTCTGCGATTCATCCATTTTGTTGTAATAAGGGGCTTGTTTTCTTGAAACTTTCTGAGTAGTATTCGTTTTTGAACATTTGTTTTCATTTCCCTTGGCTCACTATGCAGGTGGCATTGCCACTTTTATTTTCATTTTTGGTCATTCTTATATATTATTTAAATATTTGCGGAAAGGTAGTTAATGACTTAATTACAAATTTGATAAAAGTAAATGTACATAAATCAACTTGGATAGCAAAAGAAGATAAAGCTTTATAAGTTCAAGTGGAACCCAGCCTTCCACTAGATAATCATTTGGTGAACATTTAACACTTGGTTTTACGTGAGATCACACTGAAGCTGTGGAACTAGAATTTGAACCTGGGCCATCTGGTTGCAGAATTGAGGCCAGGATTATCTGCTTCTTCGTTATTGTTTACCTGAATATATTTAGGGAAATCTAAAACATTCAAGAAAATGTTTGCTATAGTTAGTGCCACACCACTGAGTCCCAAAGCCAACATAGCACACCTTTCCAAGATTACAGGGTGTGAACACCCATCATACACACTCAAAAACACAGAGGCACACACAAACACACATACAAATATAGCACAGCTTTCCAAGATTGAAGGGTGTGTGCACACATTGCATACAAACACACAGAGGCACACACACTAACACAAAACACCTTTTTAAGATCACAGGCGTGCACACACATCGCATACACACAGATGCACACGCAGACAAATGCAGGTGCAGAGATACACATGGAGGTACAAACACACACAGACACATTTGCACACACACACATAAAGACAAACAGATGTACAAGTACAGATACACAGACACACATATATATAGTCTCACACACAAGTACAAACACACACACAAGTACACACACAAACACACATACACACGTACAGATGTGTGCACACAGACACAAACATACACCCTACATATGCTTGTGTTTTGATGCATTTAGTGAATATATTTTATCCTATGTATAATAAATTTTAATGCAAAGTGTTTGTTCATTATTTTTGACTTGTACCATACATTATGCTTTCCAAAATGTTAGGAAAATTTTCTCTCTCTTACTCAGTTTCCAAATTCAAACTTGGAATAATAATTGTGTATTTTATGTGTTGAGGTCAGTGTCGAGGAGCCCATTTCCATGGGCCTGGCTGTGACACGGGGCTCTGTATTCATCAGCTTTCTTAACAGTCTGCTTTCTGACCCATGCGGGTCATTGCGATGTTTAGATGGGAGTGTTGTCCTTCAGAAGGTCACCTGAACTTAGGAGAAAGCTACGCTTGATGGAGATAGCCCTCGAACCAGTGAATGAATACAAGTCGTGACTTATTTTGGTATGATGGGATATGTTCTAGGAAGTAAGACTGTATTTTGAATGGATGCTGACCTATGTCACATCACCAGATTTGGAAATGATCAGTCAGGAAAAACAAAACACGTTTGCTTCCATCTGAAGGCACAAAAAATGACGTGGGCAAGGGCGTTACAGCAGTAACACAGAAGTGAGACGAAGATGAACTCAAAGACAACCAAAGGACAAGGGGCTTTGTTCACAATTTATTCAAAGTTTTGTGCAACACAAATTAAATACAATACAAGCTACTTTTCAACTAATAAAGCGAACTTTCCCCCATAGATTCAAACTGTTAATAAAAAGAGAAAAGATAATTGCCCTCCACTTAACTGCCCAGTATTCTGTCCCTTAAAATGGGGATGATTTCTTTAGATTCTCTTGTGATTACTTGCAAAGCCATTGTGAGTTTATGAGTGCTTTCAGCTTCTAATGCTGCTTCAAATGTCAATCTTTATATTACTGAAGGACAATTAGGCAAACCATGTAATTGTATTGTCACTTATTAATTTCAAGCTCCAATGTCATAAATTATATACTTTAATTAATACTGTGTCAACGGCAATCTGTAACTTTGAATGCATATGGGGGTTAACAAGAATACATAATTAAAAGAAAACAGTGGATAAGGGCACGGCTGAACAGTTTATAAAATTAGGCAAGAAAGCGAGTGCTTTGTCAGCACATAAGCACCATGATTTACTTAAAAAAAAAAAAGGATAGAGGGATTAATAAACGAGAGCAGAGAAATTGAGACCATAAAATTAGATAATAAAAATGAATTCATAAATAAATAAATGAATCAGCAAACACAATAAAGCATCTCTAAACCAAAATGCTCGAGTTATTGGGTACATTTGGCAATAGATTTTTTCCAATAAATCGAGTTGGCCGAAAGCCTTCTTAGGTTTCAATGCTCAATGTTGGAGATTGTTCTAAACTGTACCCCTCACCCAGCCTGCTTTAGTAAATACAATATAGTAAAAACACTCAGTCGTGTCGTGGAGCCGGAGAGGGCTGTGGGGCTTCAGGACTTCATTCTGAACAGCGTTCTCATCCTCCAGAAGCGTAGTGTTGACTGTAAGGGGAATTTGGCTGCCTATGTTCTGTCTAAAGATACCACAGACAAGATGTTTGCAAAGGACGTTTGTAGTGTTGCTGCTGGGATTTCCTTGCCACCTTCTCAAAAATAAAATTAGAATGAAGATTCTGTTGAGGAATGCCTTCAGGGTTCACAGAAAGTCAGAATTAGGAGGAGCATCCAATCCTGTCTTGTACAGCCCATTTGTTTTGCAGGTTTGTCACAAAGGCTTTCAATGTCAAATAGCAATTTAGCAGCAGAGCCAAAAACAGGGGTTGTGAGTTTAACCACAAGGCTAAAATAATATTTATGTGCCTAAGGTGGCAAGTTATATTAACCCGAGATAGAGTCAGAAATGGCTTACTTTAAAAGTTTGTGACCAGCCTGCGCAACATAGGGAGAACCCATCCCTACAAAACATTTTTTCAAGTGAGCTGGGCATGGTGATGGTGCTGCTGTCATCCTAGCAACTTGGGAGTCCAAGGCAGGAGGATCCATTGAGCCTGGGAGATCGAGGCTGCAGGGAGCCATGACTGAACCAATGCACTCCAGCCTTGGTGATGGTTTCAAAAAACAAAAATAATAGCTAAATGTTGCCATAAAAACAGATGGCACCAGTGGCACCTAACTTAGGAGAGGAGGTAGCCCAGGGAGGCCGAGGAGGACTCTGTGAGCCAAGTGCCCCATGAGCATGTGGTTGGAACAGCCACAATCTCACTGTTTCTGAGGTGTCAAAAACACCTGGCAGCGATGATTATTTCAATCACAGGAGGGCCAGCAGGTGCACAGTACATTTGACTTAAGCAGAATGAGCGCTGTGAAGTCACCTTAGACTTCACTTTATTCCCATTGCTGATGCAACTGGCTATAGAATTTTTCATTCATTGCTGTGGAAATATCTCCACCTTACAAAATTATTTTCCATCTGTCCTCATTGCAATGAGCCTATTGTCCTTTAAGAGTGAGTTGTAAAGTCACGTTAGGTGACCCCTTCTGTGTGAAGTAGTTTTTTAATGTTAATTAATATGTCAAATTTCTGTGATACAGTGGAGTTGGGTACACTTTGTCAATTTTTTTCTCAAGCCTCGTCGCGAGGGGATTTGAACGTGCCGTGTTCTAACTTAGTGACAGCAAAGTCGTGTTATCTGCTGGATTTCAGTTCTAATCTGCCAAGTGGAGGCAGCGAAGAACTCACGGGACAGGTCTGAGAGTTCAGTGACTAGGAAGCGGAAGAGCACGTGCTGTATTACCAAAGGCCACACACAGGCGGGATTTGCTTACCGTGGCTAATAGCGGTGTTTAAATGCTGTTTTGGAAAAGGTAATAAAAACTCAGCAAATGTAATAAAAATAGTAAAAACATAATAAAAATTGGAGGTGCATGGCTTAGGCAGCAAAGAGGTCAGATTTGATTTGATTTTCAAAAATATCAGGTATTTGCCGAAAAATGTCTATTCCTGGAAGCACCCTGAGAGGTTCTCATTCATTCTATGAAGTCGTGTAACTCTTTGGTCAACCAAGTTGGGAGCCATCAATCTTCAATGACCAGAAGGCACATCACTGAGCAGGTCACCCCAGGCAGCCACTTTCTAGTCCACAATGCTGGCGAAATTATGGGCAGCTTTGTGAGGTCATGGCTGACAGCAGTGCAGTTGGTGGAGTCCCGCCATAGAGTACGTTCTTATTAATAGCTACATTTTCTGTATAATTGCTAAGCATAGGGACTGTGTAAATTAGCTGCATGCATCATCTCATTTAATTTTCACAAGCTTATGAGGTTAGTACTAATAATCTTCTGATTATAAGGGTGAGGAGATTGAGGTTTCAATTGGTTAACTATCTTATTCAGTATCGCACAACGAGTAAATGGAGACACTTGGTATGTCTAAAGCCAAAGGCCCACGTTCCTAATCACTCTGCAGCAAGTGGTCTTTATTGCAACACTCAAACTCCTAAAATTCTCGAGACTTTTTCCTAAAGAAATCATTCAATAAAATGAAAAGTTCTAGATAATAAA
>NW_016107639.1:255355-267855 GCF_001604975.1 Cebus imitator | reverse complement strand
TATCCAATGCTGCTTAGATATAAATGATATTATTTTCTCATGACTCACTAAGTGGTATAATAATAATTATAAATATCTTTTATGTAACCCTTAATTTGCTAATGCAATATCACCCTTGGCAACAGTTACAAGAGAAATATCCATTACAAATTTTGTCTGTTAGATTTCCAATTAAATCAGATATAAAATTTTAAACCATCATTCTCAGTATAGAGGGTATATTAGGTATTAGGTAAATATTAAGGTATAGATTTAAATATATACCTTTTTTTTCTTGTCATAATTGTGTATTCTACTAATTATTGAATCCAAATTTCAGCCAAACTGACACCCACCTGAAGACATTCAGCACCACCAAAGTACATTGTACATAGGAATTAGGGGTGTCTAGACTTGAAGGCACTCAGCACTGTCAAAGTGCATTGCACACAGGAATTAGGGGTGTCTAGGCTTTGATTAGCTCTGCCACAGGTGGCACCTGGGCCTGCCCTAGTGAGATTTATCTTATTCCCTGGGGAGATATTGCATATTGTACCTTTTTAAAACTGTTTTTTTTAAATGTTGCCTTCCCTAGAGTGGGGAAAATGAGCTTTTCACTTCCCTAAGAGAAGCATGCTGTCCTAACGCATTCTGCTTATATGTGTGTGACTGCTGAGAAAAGAGAGTGAATTCAGCCAGTCTGGAAATTGAAATCCATTTGGCTTTCTTGATCTCTCTACCTTCTTCTCTGGGAAGGTTATAATTCTAATTGAAGCTTACTGTAGAGGAGCATGTATCTAATTTATGGACCAAGGCTTAGAGTCATCTAAACGTATTGATCCCTGCTAGTTGTTAATGATTACTTAAAAATAATCACAACTCCTTCTGGCTCAGTATATAATTTAATTTTTAAAAAATGTAACCACTAACATTCATTCCTTTTTAAAGTCAGAAATGATTAAGGAAACCATCTTTCTTTCTCTCTCTTTCATTTGGTATCCTACTGGTGAATCTGAATCTTTCTGTCCCCCTCTCCCAGTTTTTAAGGGGCTTAGGGCATGAGCCATTCTCAGTGAGGTGTGGATAGAGAAATGACAATATATCTTTTCAGTGAGTTGTTGAACTACCCCTCTGCACATACTCTTCAAAATAGCCCTGGATCACATATTAATAAATTGGACCATTTTAAATGCTGTTAAATAATGTCAAGAGATGAGAAGGACAGGTGGATTAATGGGTACGATACAGTTCTCATTCTTATGTATTTCAGTCCAACTTGAGCAGGTATAAAGGGATGTGGAAGAATCGCTCCTGCTCCATCCCATGCTAAAAGTGTCCCAGTGCTCACCTTTCTCTAACCCTGAAATCTGTGATGTTACCTGCCAAGCTAATTGAGTAAGCATCCAAGAGAACTTTAGTCTAAAAACCGCATGGGGGTCCTTAGAGAGAATGAAATATTTCCCAAATGTTTTCTAGGTATAAATGAAATGACTCCACCCCAGTGCAAAACCACGGAAAAAAAATCTGGACAACAGAATTGTAATATGTGTAGGTACTTGCTTAACTAAGTGCATAAACTTGAAAGAAAAGTTAAGAAGGATACTATGTTTAAATCATTTACTTCATAGACAACAAGGAAATGTATAAACCACCACTGAAGACAAGTAGGTAGAGTCTAATTTGAATGGAAAACGACATGTATTTCTAACATTTACCAACGTTGTGTACTTTTTAACTAATACTTCAATTAAAAATGTTTATTGTTGTATTCATAAACATATTACCCATAATTAATATTTGCAAGGTGAATTTTCAAAGAGTTTAATTATTATTTTTAAAACTCTCATGCAAATTCACAGATAGGGAACCTCAAAGTCAGATAGAAAAACCTGAAAACCTTTTAAACTAAAGTGATTATTTTTATTAAGCCTGCTACCCTCTTACATGAGAGAATTGAAGAAATGATAAATTTGGTTGTCAAAAGATTTGTATTAATTAGAAGAAATCTGACAATGAAACTAATTCTAGAACTCCTATTCAAGGATAGCATCCCTTTGCTGTGCATGAATCCTAAAGGCTAAAACTCCTCCCAGTAAAATTACTGCAGTGTAAGTTCCGTGAAAGCAAGAACCTCACAGTCTTATTCAAGATGGCATCCTTAAGAGCTGGGCATGATGGTGTGCACCTGTTGTCCTAGCTACTCAGGAGACAAAAACAGGAGGATCTCTTGAGCCCAGGAGTTTGAGTTCAGTCTGAGCAACAGAGCAAGACCTGGTTTCTAAAAATACAAACACACAAAAAAAGAATGACATATCTGATGATCAGAGATATGCCTGATAAGAATAGTGCTTAATAAGTATTTATTGAATGGGTGAATTTGGGAATTCTACATGCCTAATATTTATTTTATTTGGCGTCATATAAACCATGAACGCATGAAGTATTTGATTTGCATTACAAATGGCATCATTCAATTCATGTAAGAACTGGGCAATATATAAAAATGACCAGAAACCGGCCAGCACAGACTTTACTCCTTTTCTTCTTCTTTTACCCAATCCACGGAGCACAGGAACAGGACGGTGCAGTAACCCTGGTTTCCCCATATTCTCCTGTGTCCTTAGAACAGGCAAAACTGTTGCATTTGAAGAAGTGTTTGTTGTTTCTAAAAGTAAAGGACATAAAATATTTACATTTGCAACAAGTAGCAAACTAATGGGATCATGACTCTAAGAAGAGTCTAGACAGAGTGACCACATGGAATTATGAATACAGTTACGATGGGCTGAAATGGTCCTATGAGATGGAAAACTTTCTCTCTAGAATTTGTAAATCACAGAAATGGTTTCAGGAGTGGGTCCATGAAAATATGGAAGTTCGTTAGATTGCACAAACTAACTAGTAACACTAAATATTCCCTATTGATTGGTTCAAATTGTAATTATACTTTAACTATTAATTAAAATTCAGTTATTCATCATGCAAAATTTTAGGATCATAATATACAATTTTTCTTTCTATAAATGGATCTTTATAGGTATATTGGTAGTTAAAAACAAGTAATGATTAGTGCTTATAGACAGGTGAAAAAAAAACAAAATTTGCAAATGTATGAATTTTTTCTCCTTTTTTCCAGTTGTTTCTGCAGTAAATTTTATGTTTAGAAAGAATATATATTTTTTCTATTATTTGTATAAAAATTTAAATATGAAAATTAATTGTATTTCTAAGGCTTGGTATTCCAATCATGAAAACAGGATTAGGAACATAAAGTATATTCACCAATGACTTTAAAATCTGAGTGAACAGGGCTCTGTAGGGAGGGTTTGTCTTGGCTTCCCATGGCATTAGCTGGGGTGGTTCAACTGAGCTGGAGGATCCATCCCTAAGATACACAGTGGTGCTGCCTGGCAGTTCCTTCCCACATGAGTTTCTCCTCAGGGAAGCTTGAGCTTCCTTCCAGTATGGTGGTTAGGTGTCCACAGCAAGTGTCCCAAGAGAAACAGGGTGAAGCTGCATCATCTCTTAGGACTCTGAGAAAAATGATATTTGAAGATTTGATTTGCTGTGCCTACAAAGCATGACTCTATCTATTTATATGGACATTGAAAGCATTATTTTACCAAGTTAGAGCTTTGTAAAGAAATATTACTTCAAGTATAATTTTTTTTTTTAAGACAGAGTTTTACTCTCGTCACCCAGGCTGGAGTGCAGTGACGTGATCTCAGCTCACTGCAACCTCTGTCTCCTGGGTTCAAGCGATTCTCCTGCCTCGGACTCTCAAGTAGCTGGTATAACAGGCGCCCACCACCATGCCTGGCTAATTTTTGGTATTTTTAGTAGAGACAGGGTTTTGTCATGTTGGGCAGGCTGGTCTCAAACTCCTGACCTCAGGTGATCTGCCTACTTCAGCCTCCCAAAATGCTGTGATTACAGAAATGAGCCACTCTCACCCGGCCAAGCATATATATTTTTTAAACATTGAGTTCTATTGATATCTCTAGATTTTATTCATTCCTGTCACCATTTTGAAAGGCCTTTGGAATGGCATTTCCACATGCCTGTGTGCTCTGTTCACCTCAGCCTTCCCCAAAGGGGCTGGTGAATCTCTTCTGATAATTTTTTATTTGGGTCCAAATAAAAATTGCAACTTGGAAACTGAACAAGATAAATCTCATCCACATTAACACAAATATGTATATTGTCTAAAAACGAACAAATTTGCCATATGTTAAAGCCACTTTTATTATTACACGTGATGTTTTTATACTTTGCTTTCTTACATTTTTAATTTTTATATTTTCATACCAAAAGGGTGTTGGAGCTTTGGAACAAACATTGGATTCGGAATCATTTAGAGCTGTTTCTGGCTTCAGATCCATTTCTAATGACTCAAGCCTGAGCCAAGTCACAGTCCCATTCGGAATCTTTGTCTTCATCTGTAAAATTAGAAGTTGACTTACGTGACCTCAAAGAGCTTCTCCAGGCCTGCATGTTAGAATAAACTGGGGAGATGACACGTCCCACTCTGCGCCCTATCATTTGCACATCAAGAGCAGATGCATGTTAATCAGTCACTACAGCATCAATATCCTCAACCTTACAATAACAACATTTTGATTTGTGTACACTGCATTGCTTATACTAACTTATTTAGCTGACTTTATCTGGAATTTGTTGACATTTACCATTTACAGTATCAACAAATTTACATAAGAACCTGTCACACATAGCCTAGCTGAAAGGAAGTACATACTGTGTTGATTACAGCTCATTCCAAGATTGAAAATATATATCATTGCATACTGTCCAATTCATATGCAAAATGATAATGTCCTATTTTTTTCCATCAAAATCTTTTTGTGAGTCTCTCTATAATCAAGCCCCAAAAATGTGTTTTGTGGGGAAACGGTTCCAACAAATTTCTGTCTCAATGACACCTGCTGGAAGCTTAGTGGGGGGAAATAATCATATGTGTGAGTGAGAAGGAAGAGCACAGTAAAGCTTGTGTGAAATTAGAGTCCCAGTAAAGATAAATGCATGTTAAAACCAAGAGGTAAAATACATATCAAAGAGCTTCCATAATTCTGTGTAATACTATTACAAACCAGAGTCAAAGCACTATAAAAATAAGTCTTTTAAGGTAAGAAGCCAACAGCAAACAAAATGAAAGTGGCAGGCGTTTCATCTAACTCTAAAAATTAGAATTGTAAAATATTCAATGTTTTTAATGATTTGATGATTAAAATTTTGCATGATGATAATTCTAATGTCAATGATAAAGTTCAGGTACAAATAATAAGACAAATTCCCATTAGATATCATACCCGTGAGTATTGTTCAGGACAGATTCTGAATTCTGGATTGCACAACAGAAGCCTTCTGAACTTGTATTGTCTCAATTTCATCCTCGGGAGGTCAGATTAGGTTGTGAGAGGAAAAAGGAAATATATTTTCCAATGCCAGCAGGATCCTGAGTACAATGAACTCGAAAACAAACCGGGAAAGGTCAAGCCTGTCATTCACTAAATGTCCAAAAGGGGAATTTTGATTTTTCTTAAATAAAAGATAATTTGATCCATCATGGCTGAATGTTACATTAGAAGATGCCCCACTTTGCCCTGATATAAACACAATAGTGCTTCGAGGAACAATGTCCAAGAAAACCCTTGGGTCTTGGTGAATATATTGATTTCATCTGAGTTAATAAACGCGTTAACAATGAAGCCCGCTAATCAGGGACATTGGCAGAAATACCACCTTGCCCTCCTGAGAAATATCAATGACCCTATTTTTACTCTGTGCAATTTCTTTATTCATATTCACAACCCCCCAACATGGTTTCAACAAAGGAACTTTTCAAGTTCTTTAGAAACTGTCAGTCAAGGATCTGGTTTAGTCAGAAACAAGGGAAGATTGTTGATTAGTTTATGAAGGCAAAAATAGAAGGTACACAGTCAGATTCGGGCAATCAGAGTGGACCCATTAAAAACGAACAAAACCAAAACAACAAAAAAAAAGCCCTCAACTGTTTGACCATATTTCAATCCTGTCTTCAGAGCTGAATTCTTAGGCCGCCTTTTTCTTCTTTGTTGCTAATTTGCACAGTAGAATGTGATTCTCTATCAACGATTGAAGTGTCCTTCTCCACCCCAGAAATATCTGACCAGTATCTGCCTCCGTCTCTGCGTAAATGAGAAAATGATCCCATGGGGACAACCAGCACGTCAAATCACTTTTACTCAAGGGCAGGTGGGTGGGCAACATTTTTCCGAACCGGGAGCCAGGAACTCTGGTTCAAATTCCACCTGTAGGCCAGGCACGGTGACTCAGGCCTATAATCCCAGCACTTTGGGAGGCCTAGCCAGGCAGATAACCTGAGATCAGGAGATTGAGACCAGCCTGCATGGAGAAACCCCATTTCAATAAAAATACAAACTTAGTTGGGCGTGGTGGCGCATGACTGTAATCCCAGTTACTCGTGAGGCGGAGGAAGGAGAATCACTTGAACCTGGGAAGCAGAGGTTGCAGTGAGCTGAGACCACGCCACTGCACTCCAGCCTGGGCAACAAAAGCAAAACTCTGTCTTAAAAAAAAAAAAAAAAAATCCACCTGTAGGGCTGTTTGGTCTAGAAGACTTACTAACAATTCAGGTATCAGCTTCCTTGCCTGTTGGGGGCGAGTGGTCCTCTGAGATACACTCACCCCTTAATTTCTGCAAACTGATTAACTGAATTGAGTATTCTATTTCAAATAATTACTCAATAAGTTATATACAGAAAGAGGCTCAAAGTCCTAAATTTTCTGCAAACTAAAATAGAATTTTGACATCAGCTCTAACTTTTTTATAATTATATTCTAGTTTTCTTCCAAGCAAGTGGCCATGAGATCTGTGCTCTATCTGGATATTGCATTGATTCACGAGGGTGATTCCATGCCTTGCGGAACGAGGTGCTTATCAGATAAAAAATAAGACCTATTGTATTTTTTTAAAATACACTGACAATAGTGGCTTGATTTTCTGGGATATGTATATATTCTTACATGCTATTATTATTTTTTATGGTAGCGTTTTAAATGATGGTTAAAAATGAGATCTTATGTTCTATAAAAATAAAATGTCATTATCGTGTTAATTGATGAAATGTCTTTCATCCTTCAAGCACCTCATCCTGGACATTATTTTATGTTCTACATATTTTTCCCCCTTCTAGAGTCTGAGAGTTGCCACACTCAGGCGACAGATGTTTTTTCACCAAGCCTTTGTTGTCTCTCCGAATCACCCTGGTTTTTGAAAGTGTGTCAGGGGTTGGGTATTGTAGACCGACTGGGAGGCTTCCCCTGCCCTGTGCGACCCTCGGTTCTGTCCTGTACATGGGTCCCAGCCTCTCTTCCTCCTCTCATTCCCTGTGGTTTCCGCGGGTTTGATCCCTGTTGTTATTCACACCCAGGATGTCCCAGCTAGCTGTACAGTACATGGTGGCCGCTTTGTTTCCTTCTGTATGCTAAAATTGATTTTAGAGGCTTCGGACACATAGATATCCTACAGCAAACAAGGAGAGAACACAGCAAATAAACACCGTCTTCAGAAGGGGGTGGTGGCCTTGCTGGTGGTTTTGTAAATCACTGAAAAGATTCAGGTTACAGGAATCATCCTCGTTTTCCACGCCCATGGCATGAAAATCCCCCGCAATGATGTATTTGTTTTACATTCTGCTTGTCTTAGGTTTTTGGTGGCTGCAGTTGGGGTAAGGTGCCCCAGGCTCTCTTGTTAAATTGGCCTTGCAGAAGTCCGTACTTCAGGGTGAGGTCTGGCTGCAAGGACATTCACCGTGTAAGAGTTAGAATGTGATGAAACCAGACATGAATTAAATAGCCGTAGTCGACTAGAATCAAAATTAGGATGTTGTTGGGCAATTCTCCTAAACTTGCTAAGCCTCAGTTTAATTGTCACTAAATAGGGATAAGGTACCTAGTTCATTGTGAACCCGGGAGGCAGAAGAACACACAGAGGCAACATCACACTCATCCCATAGCACGCTTAGGAACACCTGTGCTACCACTGGGTCCAAATTATCTCGGATGTGCCACCTTGCACAGTAACGTTATGGAAAATCAGAGGCAACATAACAAAATGTCTCTGGTATTGTTCATCCTTTCCAAATAAGCTCGCAATTTAAATATAGAGGCCACCTCATTCCCTACCACCAAATGCCCATGGAAACGAGGGGAAGGTGGAAAAACAGAAATAAGCTGTTCTTTCTTCTGACATCACACTCTCAAAATCCCAGCTGAAAGTACAACTTAATGGGGAAAAAAAAATGGGTGACTCAATACACAGTCTAAGCTCAAAGCTCTGTTACGGAGAATGGCCTTTTACTCATTTATCCAGCTTCATTCATTAATTTGTCAGTCAATATTAAATGGCTAGAGATTTCTGAGTTGAATAAAAACGGAAAACATGCACTCATTTTTCTGCTCTGAGCAATAAAAGTAAAACAGAAAAGAGGTAATAGGTCACACATGTGCAATTTGGGAGAGCAAATGCTTTAGAGAATTAGAAAGAATAAATAAATAATTTCCAATCTGAAAGGAATGGCAGCAGAAAGCATTTAACATGTGTTAACTAAAATCTCTTCTCTCTTTCTAGGCAGTGCACTTAAGGGATATTTTTGTTTGCTGCAGTTTTCCCCTCTTTTTATTTTCTTCTCTTTTCAGGATATCGCTGAAGGGATCACAGCAGGAAATTACTTGTGCTTGTCAGTTGATTGTGCAGTGAAGAGACCGGTGGGGCTAAGAGCTGAAGATCTCTATCCACCAACCAGGGAGATTGAAAGGCAGTGCGATGGAACGGGCACGGCTGCTCCCTGCCCTCTGCCTTGACCTTGACCTGGAGCCCCCGGCCTCCCAGCGCATCAGAGAAAGCCCACGATGCAGTGGCCTGATCTGGCCACCCTGGCCGTGGCCCACCACCCTTCTGGACAGGAAGGTGGATGAATCAGCATTTTGAAGGGCTGGTCTTGCCCGCCTGCTTGAATTCTATATGGCTTTTTGATTAGATAATGCTCCTCTCTCTAGGGACCTAGAAAGTCTTCCCTCGGAATAAAATAAAAGGTCAAGCAGTCTGCACTGTTTCTACCAAGTAAAACCACAAAAGCGAAAAGCCAATAGCTCCCTGGGCCCCATGTTGGGGTGTTTGCTGTGGTGTCTGCTGCTGTGGCACAGCCCAGACAGTGGTGTTTCTTGGCTTTAATTAAAGAAAGAGGAACGGATGACCAGGCACACATTTTCAGGTGCTATAGGACCAAAATTATCATGGCATGTCACCAGTGAGGCTTCCCTGTCAGAGTACAGAAGATGCATTACTTTTTCCTACCCAGAATTACATGTATGTAAACATCAGACACAGTATTTGGCATGTTCATGCGTATCGTCCACATGACAGCAGTATGTACTTAGGTCACTCCAAGGAAATAACCAATTATTTAACACCCTCAGTCTCATGCTAAAATATCAAATACCCATGTGTGATACCTGGACAGTTAATGAGTTCATCTCTGAATATTTCAGAAAAGTTAAATCATTTTCTGAAGCTGCTGTCTTTTGAGGAGAGATTTGAAAAAATATAAGGCTGTGTGGGGGTCAGGGGGTGTCACTGAAGCTGCCATGGACAGAAACATTTCCTACAAAGAATACCCCCCTGCCACAGTGCCACATGTGCAGAAAACTTTGTGGACACAGGGTGTCCATTTCTTTACATCTGCCTCAATTATCGAATCCCATTGATTCCGCTGTCTGCTTCCCTCTGAATTCTGACCACTGACCCCCATTCAGCCACCATGAGCAGTCCAAGGCAGCCCCCTCTCTCAAGCTAAAGGAAACCCCTCCTTGGTTCTCCTGAATCTCTTCCTGCCTCTCTACACTACATCCCGCATGCAGCAGCTGGAGTGATCTCTCAGGATCACACATGACACGGCTGCCCTGCCCATGGCCACCCAGTAGCTTGCCTTTGCCCCTAGGACAGTGTCCACATGCCTTAGCATGTCAGCAAAAAACTGTAAGCTCTGGCTCTCACGGTCCCTTGAAATCTCATGGCCTGTCTTTCCCTCTTTGTTTTAGATATTTCACCCACACAACACTTTACTCAATTCTTTGAAAGAACCATTCAGTTTTTTAGTCTTATATCCACTAGACTGGCTGTTTCTATCACTACATAGCTAACTGTGGCTCACCATTCAGATCTCAGATTAAACATCATGCATGCAGGAAAGCCTTTTCCTAATCTCCGGTGTAATTTAGATTAACCTGACATAAGTTTGCACAGCATCATACACTTGTTCCTCGGAGCCCTGATGGCAACTGTTGTTACCCACTAGACGGTCTTTCCCACGAGACCATCACCCCATATCGCACCTAGACGCCAGATGCAATCCCTCCTTCATGCTCACCTCACTCCAATCCATTCAGTACAACAGCCAAGTTGTTCCCAAGACATGTGGTAGAGTAAAACTCATGACACCTGGGTGTCTGCAACTTGCACCAAATACAAAATCCACAATCCTTACCATTACCTGAAAACCACAGTCTCCAGGCTCACCTTGCATGGCCAACCTCAACACAAGCTTAACACAACAACCACCAAGTCCCAGGCAGGGGGTCCTCTTCTGGTGTTTTCTAAACTCCTCCCAGGACCTTCGTGGAACTGCTTCCCTCAGGACCACCACTCACTTTCCAAGACTCTGCTGACGTGTTTGCTCCAGAGAGCTTCGTTGCCCACCGCTTTGTCTTCATGGCAGTTATTTATTTGCATGGCAATTTTAAAATCTCTCTGGTCCTACTGAACTTTTCAAAATTGCTTTAGCTACTCTAGTCCCTCTTTCCGTACAAATTTTCTTCAAAGAAATTTACATCTACAAACGTTATTTTTAAAATTTTGATAGGAATTTTGTTGAATTTGCATATCAATTTGGAAACAATTGACATTTCCTATTTTGAATTCTCTAATCTATGAACACAGAATGTTTTTCCATTTATTTTATTTTTTTTTTTTAGTTTTCAGCATACAAATTTTACATACATTTTATTGGATCTTTACTTGTGATATGGTGCTGTAATACAAAATATGTATATTTGGTTCTTTCCCTAGTGCCTGGTACAGAATTCCTAAAACTCTTAAAATTTCCTCAGTGATAAAAGCCTCTTATTAAAGTATTTGTTCTTTATACTCAGTTCTCTACACACAGCTCTTAAAATTTTGGATCTCTGGAGTGATACCAGGGAGGTATTTTTGGATGCTAATTAAATTACTGGTGCCTGGGAGCCTCTCGAGAGCTTCAAGATGGGGGCTGGTCACTAAAAAGGCCAAGCTGTGATTTAGAGGGTTGGGACTTTCAGCTCTAACATTGAACCTCTGGGGAAAGGAGAGAGGCTGGAGACTGAGTTAATTGCCAGTAACTAATGATTTAATTAATCATGCCTATGTAATAGAACCTCTATTAAAAAATTAAACAACAGATTTCAGAGGTCTTCCAGGGTGGTGAGCACATCAAGGTGCTGGGAAGGTGGCGTGTCCCTAGAGGGCGTGGAAGATCCTCAGCCCTTCCCACACCTTGCTCTATGCATCTTTGTGAGTTTTATTCTTTATAATAAACCTATAAGTCCCCTGTTTTCTTGAGGCCTGTGAGCCATTCTAGCAAATTATAGAACCCAGGGGAAAGGTTGTGGGGACCTTTGATTTATAGATGTTTGGTCAGAAGTATGGGAGGCCTGGGAATTACAGTGGGGCAAGTCTCGCAGGGCTGAACCTTTAATTGTGGGCTCTGATGGGATCTGATGCAAACTACAGGGAGGCAAAGTCAGAACCTAACTGAATTGTAAACCACTGTTGTGGAATGCATACCTGTATCCCCCCAAAATCCATATGTTCAAGTCCTAACGCCAAACAGGAAGGCATTAGGAGATGGGGCCTTTGGGAAGTGATTAGGTCATGAGGGTAGAGCCCTCATGATGATATTGGTGTCCTTGCAAGAAGAGAACCAGAGCTAGCTCTTTCTCTTTCAGCCACGTGAGGACACAAGGGGTCAGCAGTTTGCAGCCTTGAAGAGGGCCCTCAACAGAACCCAACTATGTTGGCACCCTGACTTCAGACTTCCAGATTCCAGAAGTGTGAGAAACAAGTCTCTGTTGTCTATAAGCTACCCATCTATACTTTGTTACAGCAACCTTAACTGACTAAGAAAGATCTAGCTAGTATTACATAATTGGTTGGCAGGGTAGGCAGGGGGTGAGGAAAGAAAACCCAAATATTTTGTGGTTTTTTTTCCAGTGGAAAACTTCATTGCCACATATTTCTCTTTTTTTGACTGATTATAAGTGTTATTTTATTTTTAACTTTATGTCCTCATGTTCACTGCTAAAAATAGAAATGCAAATAATTTTTGTATGTTTATTTTATATCTTGCAACCTTACAAAATTACTTTATTGGTTCTAAGAGTTTTGATTTTTTTTTTTTTTTTTTTTT
>NW_016107639.1:225883-255190 GCF_001604975.1 Cebus imitator | reverse complement strand
AGCCCACCTCAGCCTCCCAAAGTGCTGGGATTACAGGCTTGAGCCATCACGCCTGGCCTCTAAGAGTTTTTTGTAGATCTTTGGAATTCTTTTAAGTAGACAATCATGAAAACTGCAAAAAGGGTTTATTTTTGTTGTCCTATTGCCATGGATGGAACTGCTGGCACTATGCTGAGTAGCAGTGGTTACAGTGAACATCTTTGTCCTTTACCCAACTGCAAGGGAGAGCATTGAATCTTCTGATTAAGTAGAATGTTAGGTACAGGCTTTTTGTAAATGTTGTCTGTCCATTCTCCCTCTATTTCTTCCTTCTGAGAGTTTTTATTACAAATAGATGTTGATATTTTTCAAATGCTTATTGTGTATCAATTGATAAGATACTCAAGAATAACACATGCTTAGAAAGAGTACAAGAATAACCTTTATTTTTTTCTTTAAAAATACTGGTAAATATTGTTTTATAAACTTTTAAAATCATGCAATATATCAGGAACATTTTCGTGGATCAATCAACATATTCCTATAAAATGATTTTTAATGACCGCATTACAGTACATAATTGCTATGGTAAAATAATTCCACTTAGATACTTAGAAGATTCATAGTTTTTATATTTTACTACATATTGCTGTGATTCTATATATATTATATATTTTAAAGATCACTGATTATGTCTCTAAGATAGATTTTTACAAGTGGGATTTTTGGTTTAAAAATCCATATTTTTCAGACTTATGCATCAGCATAATTGCATAGTTTTAGTGAACAAATAACTGCATGGACCACTCAGTGTGCTATTTTATTGCATAGAATATTACATTATTTCATGTTTGTTGGTCATTGAAATACAATAGTTTAGCATGACATCTTTGTGAGTCTATGTATCTAGGTAGAGAATTATGTAATCCTAAACATCTCTTTGTTTATATCTGTTTTTGTATTTTCCCTACTAGATAATGAAGTCAGTGGAACAGAGATTTTGTTATGTTAATATTTGTATTCTTAGTAGCTAATTCAGTGCTTGAAACAAATTTTAAGAGGAAATTTGTTACAGAAGTATTTTTTTAAACTAACATATCTGAATAATTATAAAAGGAATAAATACTCATAATGGAAAATGCAGTTAGGTAAATTACCTGAAACTCACAACTAAGAAATAAACACTAAAAGCTCTATGGTAAAACTTTATCTCATTATTTTTGATATTTATACTAATAATAAATACAGTTAGAGATCAATGGGAAAAAGAGAGAGGAGATGCCATGTATCCAGTTATACTTTGAGAATTCACTTGTCAAAGAAACCAAATTCCAGAATCCCCAGGTCAGGATCCCTTCTTCTCTGAATAATGTGGGAATCACATTGAGAAATAATTTTTTGATAATCACTTTTCCAGAAATAATTTTTTTCCAGAGAAGTTTTTATCAACCCACACATTTTCATTTCAGAGTAACATAGTGAGTATAACAAAATTTGCAGACTACGCATACACACATGTGTGCATACAGACACTCTCAACGTGGTAATAATCTCCCAAGAATAGACATCATCACCTTTATTGAAACTTGCCTATTATAGAATTTCCTGCTCCTCATTGTAACTTACTATTTAGAATTGACAATTTCTACACATGACTTATATACATATTTTATTATTCCATTTTTAAAGGGTATTATCTTCATCTTTTAGAGAAAAAATGATTCAATGAGTAACTTTACATTTAGCATTATAGCCACTATAAACTGGTTGGCGTCATAAGTAAGTTTATTTTCCTTATCTTTAAGCCAATGGAATTGTAAATTCCTCTTCTATATTTCTAAGAGCTTGAAAGTTCTACTATAGCTAATTTTAAACTTGAGCATACAAAAAGCTTAGGATTAATAAGTAATTAACTTAGTAACTTTTGTCTTGGAAAACATGTAGGGCATAAATATGATTTATTTCAAACCAAAACATGATCACACTTGGAAACCTTGCATGTATGGAGGCAAAACTATAAATAAATGCCTATATTTAATTAAAATTTGTTTAATATTTATAAAATATAAAATATGATGTTATTTGTGAACAAGTATAGATTCTTCTAAGTTAAAAATTACCACGAGGACAAGTGTTTCTCTTTGGTTTACTAGATGCTCTAAGCCAAGTATCTCAATAGTCTCTGGCATTTACTAGACATTCAATGAGTATTGGTTTCATATATGAGTCAATGAGTTTTGCAATTGTCAAACAAAGCTTTTTGGAATATGTTAGACTTAATTCGGTTTGTAAATTTGGGTAGAATTACAATACATACAGCGGATCAGGAGGGACACAGTAAAAAAGTATCGAGTGAAAATGATTACTGTATATTTAAGATGAACCAGTAAATGTACCAGAACATACACACTGAAGAATAGCAATTAATTAATAGAGCAAATATGAAGGGCTTCACACGTCTTTCACAAAAACTAGTAGGAAAGTAGACAGAGAACATCATTTAAGAAGGACAAGTATACATTTTAAAGCCAATGAACTATGTTGCAACAATATGCAAAATGAATCTAGAAGGTAAATTTAAGTAGTTTTCAAGAAAGCTGTTCTGAAATTCAAGAGTTGAGTGGTGAAGTTCTGGGTTAGGACCAGAAATGAAAGGGAAAAGCATATAAAGCTTGATAAAGAGTAGTTTGAACTTCAGTTTCCCATAAATAAATAAATAATTTTAAGGAAAATATAATGGCAATTGTCATGTTTCCCTTTATGGACCTTGCTTATAAGCATTTGCAGTATACTTACCTGAATATTAAGAATAACTTAGCATGATTTAGAACCAGAAGACCTGGGTTCGTGTGTCAGTTGTGCTGTGTAATCTTGGTCATTTGTCTTTATTTTTCTGAGCTTCATTTTCCTCATCTGTAAAAATGAAATGAATACAGCTGTCTTTCTAAGTTAATGTGACATTTCAATGAAGATGCTTAATACACACACACACACACACACACACACAAAGGCTATAAACATTCTGGATTCTGCTTGTGGAAATTTTCAAGAATGAGTTAAATCTGTAGAACTAATTCTGAATGTTTGTAGCTAATTATTTGAATCAGCCTGTGTCCATGAGCAGGTGCCATCGTTGACTGGTGGTCCCATTTGCCATGCTTCCTAGTAAGAAGGTCAGCAAAGGTATGGGATGGCCCATTGGGCTGTATGGTGCCTGTCTGGGGAGACACTCTCTGGTCCACTTCTGCACTCACTGTCCACATGATAAACAGCTCCACAAACTTCCAGCTCCTTGGACCTGACATTTATTCATTCTCAAGAGAAAACACTTGGTCTTTTCCATTAGGACACATTTCAAAAACTAGTAGAGGAATGTCCAAGATTGATTTGTGTCCATTCCCTGGATTACCTGTGTGAAAAGGAGAATTCCTTTTTACTTTTCGGGGCAGATTTGCTCTTTCAATTAGCCCTTATGGGAGAGCACTTAATCCTCTAAAGGTGAAGGAATGGAGAAAAGAGAAATCCAACGATAGTGTGAATGAGGTGGAGCAAGAGAGCCTGCGTCGCCCCACTACCCGTATAAACAGCTTGGAAAGAAGTAGACAAAATGTGGCTCCTCCTGGGTATGGAATGATGGAAAGAATCAGGCCTACATCCTCAACATGGCTGTTAAAAAACCCGCTCCCACTTACTCCTGATCTCCCTTATCTTGCTCTACACAAACTTTTCACTTTCCGACATGGTATGTGCCTTACTCATCATGTTTATTAATTGTAACTGCCCTTCTACTCCTGGAATGTGAGCTCTGGTGGTTGGAAGTTGTTGTGTGACCTGCCCTGTAAGGTGTCCCCAGACTCCGGAATTGTATTGCACATGGCAGCTGCTCAATTATTACTGAATGAATAAAGAAGTCTGGATTGTTGCAATATTTGCTATTTTTCCACGTTCCTAATGACAATCTCCCAGTCTCTCATGATGAAAAATGAACCCCCATGGATGCCCAAGGGAGAAGTGGCTTGTCTGGAGCCACAGGCCATGCTAAGGGCAGGAACAGCACATCTCTGCACAGGGAGTGGATTTCCATCAGCAGCTGACCAGGCTCCAAGAAAAGCGACTCTTGCTCAGCTTAAGGTGCAAGAGAACTATGATTCATATGTGTTTGCGGAAACAGCAGTAAAGGAAGACAGGAGTTTATAGCAGGTGTCAAGCACACACGTGGCTGTCATCCCTGTGTTGCCACTGACAGAAACAGGAGCTCAGAATAAAGGCTGGGTCATTGTGCAGTTGGCTGTGTTTTGCCCCACATTTCTCTGTGTTTGTGAGTGTGTGCACTTTAATTTACCTCCAGTGTACCCTAAAGTGACCATAAGTGATGTGCAGTCTGGAAGAAGGTAGAGCATGTTATAATCAGAGCCCAGATTTTCTTTTTACTTTTTTGTTTAAATAGATAAACAAAAGGTTTGGGGTTTTAATGAAAAGCACAGGAAGTGGTAGCAAAAGAATAAGGTTCTTTATGGATGACATTTGAAAGCCCCCTTTCTCCTCCCTCCCACCCAGCCCTGACTATGAGCAAATGGGCCTCTTGGTAGTCTGTATCCGCGCCTGGGGGGCACAGGCCTCCTGGGTTCCCTCGCTGATCACGCACCAACATCTGTGGAAAGACACAGAGTAAGGCCTCCAGCAGCTTTAAACATTTAGAATCAATATAACACTTTCAGGTCTTAAATCTTTTAATTAAAATATAAATGGCATGGTTAGCTTCCATGTATTATCTGAAGATAGAGATTTTACAATTGATGAGTGAGAAACAAATGCATCAACCAACGTTAGTAGAAGTTCAGTACCACCTCTAGCGCTTGGTGTTTTTAACCTTCAGTGTTGATGTTCCCTTCTAACTATGACCGGAGACTTTATAAAGAGAGCTCACTAAAACATACCTCAGAGCACAAGAACTGAGCCACAGAGACACACCTGGAGCAGCTTCATCCTTTAGCTTACTCTGGGCTACTGGGAAGCTCTGTTCATCAGGGGACACTATTTCTGTCAATGAGCAGGAATCTTGGGTCAGGGTTCTTGGCAGTGACTATGGAACCATGGTCTTGGTCATCAACACACAGAGATGAGGGAGACAAGGGGGCTGTGGGACTGGGTGCGGGGACCTCAGCATCTCATGACCTCACATCTCACCCCACAAGCTTTCTTGGTTAGGCAGGTCCTAGACAAAGTGGTGATAAGGCATAGGCAATGATGTACAACACATGAGAATAATTATTTAAGTTGTATAAATCAAAATAAATTTGACTCTGAGCCACTACTCGGAAAGATCAAGGAGTAGCCCAGCCATTGACTGCAAGTCCAACCTCAGGGGCTCATGTATTTCAGGGAACTGCAAGGGGGCCACAGTTTACATAAGGTGGAGTCACTGGCGCTCATTTCTGTCATCTGTGATATTAGAGACAGAAATCTCTGATAATGGTGTCAACTTTCTCTTTGCAAAATTCAGCCCAAGCAACTTCTCTCAGAATGCCAACATGGTAAGATTGCTGGCTCACACAGAAGGAAATAGCTACCTCATGAGACTTATCATCACACGAACAGCATGGGAAAGACCCACCCCTGGAATTGAATTATCTCCCACCAGGCCCCTCCCAACACTCAGGAATTATGGGAGCTGCAACATGAGATTTGGGTGGGGACACTAAAAAACCACATCACAGGGCCACAGAGCCTTGTTCAGGAGCAGCACAGCAGGGAGTTGGCTGGGCCACATGTTTACCAGATGAGTTTCCAGAGGAGTAATCATCTGGATGCACTAAAAGAGTGAAGATACACACACATACATGCATATACACATGTACACACACTACACACACATATACACACATACACACATGCACACACATATACACATGCACACAGGCATACACACATATACACACATACATATACACACATGCAAGCACACATATACATATACACACATATAAACACATAAACATGTACACACATATACACAGATGCATGCACAAACATGTACTTCACACACAAACACATACAAACTTGTATACACATATAAACACACATACACACGAACATGCACACACATAAACTCATGAATAAAACATGCATGCACATGCATGCATACACACATAAACACAAATGCACACACATAGAAATGCATACACAGATACATACACACCTACACACACACAGAAACACATCTACATGCATGTACACACATAAACACACATCAACTTACACACACATGCACACACACCGAATGAAAAATTCCATCAGTAGATGCCAACACAAAGAATACCAAGATGCTAGAATTATCTGACAAAGATTTTATCATCTTAAAAATGCTGCAATGGGCAATTACGCACATGCTGGAAACAAAGGAAAAAAAAGGAAAGCCTTAGCCCAAAAGTGAATGATATAAAGAAGAACCAAATAGAAATTTTAAAACTAAAAACTGTAAAAGTCTAATTAAACAAATGAAAGTCAATGAATTTTCTATAGAGCAAAGCAAACACACCAAACAAACGGTGAAATAAAAGCAATAAAAAGTATTCAAACAACAGAGAGAAAGTAGACTGAAAACAAACAAAGAATCTGAAGACCTATGGTGTTATCATTCACACAGAAATCTAAAATTCCTGTCCTAGAAAGAGAAAAAAGAAGAAGGTAAGATTGAAAAGCATTTGAAGTAAAAATGTCTGAAAATTTAGCAAATTTTGTAAAAGGCATAGAACAACAGATTTAAGAAACTGGGAAAAACCCAAGGAGCATAACCAACCAACCAAACCAACAAATCGACACCAAGACACATCTTAGTAAAACATCTGAAAATTAAACACAAAGAAAAAAATATCAAAGGAGCAGGAAGAAAGAGCACTAACACCTCACACAGAAGGAAAATATTCATGTGACAGGGAATTTCTCATAAGAAACCAGGAAGGCAACATTTTTAAATGCTGGAAGAAAATAATTATCAACATAGAATTCTATATCCAGTGAGAGTATGTTCCAGTATTGAGGGGGATCAAGACATTGTCAGTTGAAGGAAAACTAAGAAATGGATGGCTAGCATCCCTTCCTACAAAAAAATAGCGGAAGGGAGTTCTCTAAACAACCACAACAAAAAAGGATAAAAGAAGGAATTTTGAAACACCAGAAATTAAAGAAAGAACAAAGAAAACAGTAAAAGTATGGATAAATGATAAATATTCATTTTCCTCTTAAGTTTTCTAAGTTATGTTTGGCAGTTGAGGCAAGAACTTCAACACCATAACAAATGTTTCTTACATTACATCAAGGAAATATTTAAGAAAAATATATTACAAAGGAGAAAAGACAAAGGCATACAGAGATGAAGACTTCTTTAATTCACTTATACAGATGAAACATAAAAACCAGTAGAGAGAAAACAAAAGTCAACAAATTACAAAATCGAAATCATACAGAGTCTGAGCACAGAACCTATGTTCATCATCACAATAAAATCAAACTGGTAATAGACAAGAGTAAAATCTTCAAACATTTTGAAACTAAATGAACAGCATGTTTCTAAATAACCCATGGGTCAAAAAGTGAGTTTCAAAGGAAATTAAAAAAATATATTGAACTTAAAGTGAAAAAATGTCAAAATTTGTGGTACAAAGCTGAAACATTGCTGAGAGAGAAATTTATAGAACTAAATGTTTACATTAAAGACAGAGGGGGAAAAAATCAAATAGACTAAGTTTCCACTTCATGAGTCTAGAAAATGAAGAGTAAAACAAGTTCAAATGAAAAGGAAATGAGTAATAAAGATAAGGCCAGAAATAAATGAAACTAAAAACAGAAAAACAATTTTAAAAAACTGGTTATTTGAAGAAAATCCAAAAATTGACACTCTTCTTGACAATATTGACAAAGAAAGAAAGAAAGAAAACAAATCACCAACATCAAGGATGAAATAAGAGACATCACTACAGATCATGCAGACATCAAAAAGATAATAACAGACTCTACACACACATTCACCTGCTTAGGTGACATGGATAAGTTCCTTGATAAACACCAACACCAAAATTCACCCAATATAAAATTATATGAATAGTCCTATAACTATTAGAAAAAATAAATTTAGAATTGAAAAACTCTCAGAAGAGAAACCTCCAGACTAATATGGTTTCACAGGAGAATTCAATTTCAATTCTGCATAATCTCAACCAATAAATAGAAGAGATGGGAGCATTCTTATTTCATTTTATGAAGCTAATATTAGCCTGATACCAAAATAGACAACACAACAAAGAAAATAAAACTAGAGACTAATAATCTGTAATGTTTGTGAATATAGATGCAGAAATTCTTAACAAAAGTTTACCAATTAGAATTCAGCGGTATATAAGAAGTCATATACCATGATTACAGGAGGTTTATTCAAGTAACATTATACTTAACAATGAAACATTTAATGCTTTCCCTCTAAAATAGGAAACAAAGCAAGGATGTTTAATTTCATCAGACATATTTCTGATATTGCTTCTGTAAACACATTTAGTCTGGTTCTGATACTTGGACATTTATGAACATTTGATTTGACTGTGTTTCTGATTTCCTATGTTTTCTGTATATTTTTCAAACAAGACTTTTTCAAACTTTATATTCATTGTTACACTGGGACAGATTTACATCTGGCATATGCCAGTATTTACCAGTTCAAGCTCAATTTCGATACACTGAGAAGATTCAGAACCACATGTATGATAGACTAAATAGTCCAAACCTGTGTGTTTTCTTCAGTGCTTCTGGTCTAGGGTAGTTTTCTAGCATTCTTAGAGTGAGTAACACTTTTACTTGTCTAGTTTTGCCCACGTTAATTTATAAACAGAGGAAATACACAGTCCCAATTAGGTTGGAGTGCCTGAGCCATTCAGTGGCAACACCTCTTCAATTATCTAGGGTTGATGGATGAGTACTGACTTACCAAGTGCAAGGAAAATTTTGAGATTGTTTTCCATTTTTTAGATGTGCGAGCCTGCAGAGTTTTGAAGAGAGAACATTGTGCTGTGTGAAGTTCAAGTTTTCAAAAGTCTTGGTTATGCCAAAGCTACAGCTTCAAAATAAAAAGTACAAAATCTGGAATGTTGATGTTCATTAAATGAAAAGGGGCATGATTTACATAATTTTAAAGCCAGCTTAAATTAGAAGTAAAAAAATTACCTTCGAATTTTAAGATAAAAGGTGAATATGATTTGACAAATTTGAGAATATAGAAATTTTCACAAGTATTAGATGACCCACACATATTATGTACTTGAAATTTGCTAAAAAGAATAGAGCTTAAGTGTTCTCAGAATAGAGAGGAGTGATAACTATGTGAAGAAGTGGATATGTTAATTAGCTTGACTGAAGTAATTGGTCCATTATATTTATGTATATCAAAACCTCATTCTATATGGATTAAATATATAAAATTTCAATTAAAATTAAACAAATAGTGCTCCTCTTCAGTTTAAAAAATACTTGGAAGAAATAATTCTTCGGGGAAGTTTGATCCACGTTTATCACTTAATTTATGCTTCTTATTTTTATTTACATGTAGCTTAAGTTTATTTTTGTTCTTGTTATCTGCTAGCTGCATATTTATACACTTGGATAGCACATGAAATCATGAGCCATGTGAATATGTAACATGTCACACAGTAATATTATAATATTAAAAATCAATTTTATTCATTTATATGTGGGTCTAGAATAAGTCACCTAGTCTTACTTACAATTTTAATTAAGAGCATGTAATATTCACGAAATTTTCCATATTCTTAAGCCTGAACAACCAATATTTAATTTTGAAGTCCATATTAACTTCTAATCAAAGGCACTGAGGGTTTGTAACCTTGAGTTTTCTTTTTCCTCTTGTTGTCTCTCAGGTGAGTAGGGTCTAGATGTCTGTGATTCTTCCTAACCTCAGGAACTACTTTTGTTAAAAAAAAATCACTGTATTTGAATGAGTTCTGATAGACTCCAGGTTAAAAGTGACTATTCTCCCAGACAAGAAGGCCATCCAAGGGACCCTTAACTCTTTTCGTCATGTGCCACTTGACCTCAGGAAAAGAGAATGAAGACACTTTGACCCTGGGGCAGTGGGCACGATTTATCCACCATAAATCAAGTGCTCTCAAGTCCACAGGTCTTGGGGTAAGCTGTATGACAATCAAAGTAAAGTAAAAATAATTTGCTGTGAAAATTTTTCTCAGAAACATGAAATAGTAGCTGTTAGAGTAGTTAGAATACTTAATAAATAAACAATGATCTTTCCTTCTAAATGTTGTTATGGACATCATTACCAGTTAGGCTCATTGCACAAGTATCAGCTGCATTTTTAATAACTAAGAATTCTGCCATTGATTTAGTTCTACTTACCTGTACATGTTGACTTTAGCAACCAGCTGAGACTATTTCATAGTGGTTTCAGTTTTATTACTTCATATGATTAATCTGTTGCCTTTAGATTTAACCTGTTGTCTTTAGAATGCCCAAAGTATGTATTTTAACTCTCATAATGTGGCAAAATTACAAACCTTTCTATCAAGGAGAACAGCATTGATTATGTAAAAGTAAAACATGATGGGTTTGTGTGGAACATTTGGCTCTTTCAAACACTTATATCTCTTCTTTGGGGTTATGTGTTGAATTCCAGTTTCTTATTTCCAGTCAGCTTGGATGTGGATTACAGGCAGACCTGAGCTTCTGTCCTTGCTGTGACCTCAACATCCACTGACTCTAGAGTGAAGGAATGGAGAATACAAGCATTTTGAACTCATTGTCTGTCTTCTTAAAGTTGAGGACCATTTGCAAGGTGATAAATGCTTGTTGACCTCTGATACAAAAATATCTCCAAGAGGAAGGAGAAGCATACAAGACTTAAAAGTAGAAAGCCTAGGTTTGATGGCAAAGACTACTTTCCCTGGACCTCCCTCTAAATATGACTAAATACTCTTGGAATAAATAACTTGACAGAAAACCACAAAAGGTCCCTGAAAGGTGGAGGGAAAACAGACCAACTGAAGACCTGTGGACTAGAGGAAGGCAGAACAGGGAGTTTCTGGACTTTACTTTGAAAAGACTCTCAAAATATAATTAAATTGTCATTGAAACTATGGATTACAAAGTAAGCCAGGATGCATATACTAAACCTAAATAAAGCACATGCAAAAATAGAAGATGTAAATAGAACCAAGGGCTTCCTGAGATAGTACCTAAAGTATTAAGGATTTTGAAAAATCACCCATGACACAAGTAAACAGAAAAAATATAATGTGAATGAGAAAAGAAAATCAACTGACCTCTCTTCCTTCAACATTAAGATGGATTAAATGCTGGAGTTATGTGAGAAGAATTTTAAAACATATTTATAATTTTATTACAATATAATTGACTGTTCAAACAATTTTAATTATAAAATTGTAATTTAATTTTAATTTAATTATAAAATTGTAAAAATTTAGTCTTAACAATTTAATTATAAAATCACAATTTTAATCATAAAATTGTTTGAACATTTATAACAAATTTCCTAGAAACAAATAATGGAAAATCTCTACACATACAATTTTGTAAATTTTTAAAAAGACTTGTTTGAAAATTATAGAACAAAAAAGTATAAAAATCAAAATAAAGAATTAATTAGATGATCTAAAAAGCACAATGGATATGACAAAGGATGAAATCAGTGAACAGGAAGACTGATTATGACAGTTTGCACAATGGAGAAAAATTGACTTGAAAAAAAGAGATAATAGTGTAAAGGGCTTTTGGGACAATAGCAGAGGGTCTAGTATTTGTATCATCAAAATCCCAGGAGAGAAGAAATTGTAAAACCGCAGGTGTATTTGAAGAAATAATTATATGATTTTGGTAAACTCTATATAATAGTATGGAGTGGCTGAAAACTTCTCCAATTTGGTGAAAGACATAACTCTACAGATTCAAGAAGCTTACTATATTCCAAATAGTATAAATGCAAAGAAATCCTAAACAAAATGCCTGATAATTAAAGCTCTAAAATCTAAAGGGACATGGATGAACTTGGAAACCATCATTCTTAGCAAACTGACACAAGAACAAAAAATCAAACACCGCATGTTCTCACTCATAGGCGGGTGTCGAACAATGAGAACACATGGACACAGGGAGGGGAGCACTACACACTGGGTCTGTCAGGGGGAAATAGGGGAGGGACAGTGGGGGGTGGGGAGTTGGGGGGAGATAGCATGGGGAGGAATGCCAGATACAGGTGATGGGGAGGAAGGCAGCAAATCACACAATAGAGTCATGCACATTATAAATGAATCAAAATAGAATTCTAGGCCAGGTGTGGTGGTGCATGCCTATAATCCCAGCACTTTCAGAGGCGAGGCAGACAGATCACTTGAGGTCAGGAGTTTCAGATCAGCCTGGCCAATATGGTGAAATCCTGTTTCTAGTAAAAATATAAAATTTAGCTGGGCAGGGTTGCACACACCTGCTACTTGGGAAGCTGAGGCAGGAAAATAGCTCAAACCTGGGAGGCAGATATTGCAGTGCACCAAGATCACACCACTGCACTCCAACCTGGGTGACAGAGTAAGACTCAGTCTTGGAAAAAACAAAAAACGACCACCAGAACTCTAAAGAAAATGTTCAAGTATCCCCACAGGAAATAAAAAGAAGAAAAAGACACAGAGGAACAAGAAACTGAGAGTATATACAGAAAATAAATACATGGCAAATTGATGCCCTGACAATTACTTTGTTACTTTATAAGGACAGTTACTTTAAGTGTAAATGACCTAAATACACCTCAAAAGACAGATTGGCTGAGCAGACAAAAACAATGAAACAATGACATGCTATCTATAGAAACTCGCTTTAAGCATGTAAAATGATGAAAAAACCTGTATCAACAAAACTTTAATTAAAAGGTGTGATTATATTAATATCAGATAAAAATAGACTTTAGAACAAAGAAAATTACTAGGATCAAAGAGAGGCAGATGTTAAATAGTGATGAAATGATTATTCCACTGAGAAAACATGGCAATCCTAAATTTGTGTGCACCAAAAAACAGAGCTTCCATATACAAGAAGAAAAAACTATTTAAAATGAAAGAGAAATAAACCCACTTTTATAGCTGGGAGCTTCAACAACCTACTTTCATTAATTGATAGGAATATAATACTTGACCAAAAATCAGCAAGCTATGGAAAAACAATGCCATCCATCACAAGGAACTGTTTAACATTTACAGGAAATTCTACCAACAAAATGAGAATATACATCCTTTTTAACCACCCACGGAACTTTTCCCAGGACAGACTATATGCTCAAGCATAAAATGAATCGTAATAAATTTTAAAAATTGAAATCCCCCAGAATAGTCCTCTATCAATAGTGAAGCAAACCACTGATGAATAAATAAAAGTCAGCAGAAACATCTTTGAATACAAGGAAAGTACACAACACACTTCTAAATAACCCATAGGCCAAAGCGGGAAGCTCAAATACATTTTTAAAAATACATCAAACTATTTTATAGTTATGAAAACAAAAACTGTACACATCAAGTGCATATAAAGCATTTATAACAGTGCTAAGAAATAACATAATACTAAGTGCTGTCTTTAGAGAAGAGAAAAGATTTTACATGAACAATCTAAGTTGCTTCTTGAAAATCTGGAAAAAGAGGAGCAAAATAAATCCAAACATGAAGAAAGAAGGTATTACTGAAGATAAGAGCAGAAATTAATGAAATTGAACAGAGAACATCATTGAAAAAATGATGTTCTTTGGGAAAACAATCAGTTAAACTCTGGCAGTACTGACAAAGAGAGAAAAGACACAAATTACCAGTATCAGGAATGGAACAAAGAATATCACTACAACTTTGTAGCCATTAAAAAATAATAAGGGATTTGTGTGAATTTTATGTTCTAAAGTTCAACAACTTAGAGAAAATGAGCAATACTTTACAAACCAGAAGCTACCAAATCTCACTCAAAGAAAAAAGTTTACAGATATAGTCTTATAACCATCAAGTAAATTGATTTGTAACTAAAGACTTCCTGAAGAATGAATACCTAAGCATATATATATATATATATATATATGAAATAGCAAAAAATAAAACATAGACAAGTGTGTCTCATGAACCTAGATACAAAACCCTTCAATAAAATATTAGCAGATTAAACCAGAGATGTACACAAAGTACAGTACATCACAAATAAATGGGACTTGTTCCAAGCATGCAAGTCTAGTTCAATACTTGAAAATCAATATAATACATCAGAAAGCCAAAGAAGAAAATATATTATAGCTGTATCAAGTGATGCAAAAAAAGAAACTTGACAAAATTCACTTATTTATGATTAAAAACAAAATTCAGCATACTGGAAATAAAAGGGAATTCTGCAGCCTGATAGAGAAGATCTACAGAAAACCTACAGTGAACATCCTACTTATAGGTGGAAGACTGAATGCTTTCCCTCTAAAATCGGGAAGAAGGCAATGTCATAAATTCTCATCACTGCTACTCAACAGAGTATTGGAAGCTGTAGTCAGCATGATGTAGCTAAATAAATAAACGGCCTACAGATTGGAAAGAAACACAACTCAGTTTGCATAAGATATAATTGTCTGTGTACCAAAATTTTAAGAAATTTACAACAAACCTAGAACTAAGAGCAAATTCAGCAAGATTAGAAGATACAAGTTCAACACAAAAGTCTCAATTGCATTTCTATATACTAACAACAAACGTGGACACAAAGCTGAAAGCATTAGTCTATTTAAAATCACTCTGAAAAACATTAACAGCTTAAGTATAAATCTATAAAACCATGGACAGGATCTGTACCCTAAAAATTACAAAAATAATGGTGATTAAAAAATAAATAAAAGAAGACCTTAATAAATGGCAAGAAATACTGGTTTTTCCTAGATTGGCAGTTTCCACATAGTAGAGATGTCAATTCTCCCCAAATTAATCTATAAGCATAATGCAACTTCTGTTACAATCCAAGCAACGTAATTTTTAGATATATGCAAGTTTATTCACACATTTACACAGAAATTAAAAGGCCCTTGGATAGTCCAAAGCATTTTGCAGAGGCAGGTTGAAGTGAGAGGCGTTAGTCTTCTGATGGTAAAGTGTGCTCTCTAGCTGCATTAATCAAGACTGTGTGGCCAAAGGATGGACACACAGATCAGTGAAACAGAATAGAGAGCCCAGAAATAGATCCATTCAGATATGCCCAACAGAGTTTTGACCAAGATAAAAAAGCAATTCAAAGGAGGAAAAACAGCTTTTAAATAAGTTGTACTGGGGCGACTAGGCATCTGTAAGCAAAAACATGAACTTTGACTTAAACCTCATAACCAAGACAATGGTAACTTCAAATGGAGCAGGGGGTCAAGAGAAGATATTTAATATTTATCTTCTCCACGTTTCCCAGGATCACCTCAATTAGAAATGATGCTAACCCCAGCATGTACATATGTTTCCTTTACAAGTAAACATTGATATTTCCGGAATACACTAAAATTTCCCTTTACAAATAATTCCCCTTTTGTCTGTAGTGTCCCTCCTTGACTCTCCCCCTTCTGTATCTTGGTGACCTTCACTGATGTGAGGCAGAAAAGCCATTGCCACCCTTACTGGGGTGGGAGGAGGCCAACACTCTGGCATCGTTCTTCTCCCCTGGGAACCTGTTGGGATGGTCCCTGCTCACAGGTGATGATTCCTTCCTCACAGGTGTGGCTCTTCCTCTATGCTGACTTCTTCCAAGCTGGGCACCTCGCCTTTTATCTCCTTTCCTCCAGCACCTAGCGGAGTACCTGGCACACAGTAAGTGTTTAATCACTTTGGCTGCATTGATTTGCGCAATCAATTTGGAAAGATTTAAAATGAACTCACTGTGGTTTGCTTTGATTTGAATGATTTGATTTTGAGGTGAATTAAGATAAAGTCTGAGAATAAGACTGAGTGGAAATGGTGAGATTCCTCAGATCTAGCAATTTACAGTCAGCAGTTGTTAAGCTGTAGACTTTTGAGTCAGAGAGACCTAAGTTTTGACCTTATTTCCAACACCTAGTAAAGGTGTGACTTTGAAAAGTGACTAATGTTTGCTTAGTCTCAGTAATTTTCATCTTTAAAATGTGGGCAATAACAACATCTGCCATATTAGTCCATTTTCATGCTGCAGATAAAGATATACCTGAGACTGGGCAATTCACCAAAGAAAGATCTTTATTGGACTTACAGTTCCACATGGCTGGGAGGCCCCAAAATTATGGTGGAAGGCAAGAGGAGCAAGTCACGTCTTACATGGATGGCAGCAGGCAAAGAGAGAGCTTGTGCAGGGAAACTCCCATTTTTAAACCCATCAGATCTCCTGAGACTTGTTCGCTATCACGAGATCAGCACAGGAAAGACCTGCTCCCATGATTCAATTATGACACATGAGAATTGTGGGAGATAACAATTCAAGATGAGATTTGGGTGGGGACACAGCCAAATCATACCTCATAGGGCAAAATTAAAAGGACTCAGTAATATCACCCATTAATTTGATTATAAATGTCATTGTATTATTTCATCATTTGAAAGATTAAATTTCTCAAATGCTGTGGCAATGTAAAATGATATATTTGGGTCTATGCTGCCTGTTTTTATATCTGTATGTATGGTAATCTTTGAGCATGGAGTTAGTGTTTGTCCAGACATTCCCAGATACAATTTGTAGACATATGTCCCATTACTGGGCATATACCCAAAAGATTATAAATTATTCTATAAAGACACATGCACATGTATGTTTTTTTGTGGCACATATACACCATGGAATACTATACAGCCACAAAAAGGAATGAGTTCATGTCCTATGCAGGGACATGGATGAAGCTGGAAACCATCATTGTCAGCAAACTAACACAGGAACAGAAAACCAAACACCACATGTTCTCACTCATTAATGGGAGTTGAACAATGAGAACACATGGACACAGGGAGGGGAACATAACACAGTGGAGTTTGTAGTTGGGTGGGGACAAGGGGAGGGAGAGAATCAGGACAAATACATAATGCACACAGGGCCTAAAACCTAAATAATGGGTTGATGGGTGCAGCAAACCAGCATGGCACATGTGTACCTATGCAACAAACTTGCACATTTTGCACATGTGTCCCAGAACTTAAAGTACAATAAAAATAATAATAAGACAAAAACCATGTATTTTCATCAAGAAATCAACGATTTGTTGACAATTTAGCACAGATACTTTGGAGAAAGGTTGTATGAAAATTGTGGTCCTTTCTTCACTGACTCATGTACTCTGTTGTTGAGCTCATTGCTGCATATTAGATCGCCTTGCAACTCATTAGGATCCTGGCTCCTAGAGTATGCTGAACACACATATTTGCTCCACCAAAATAACAATCACATTTATTAACACTGTGAGACTCACCACTCCCTTACCTACCGCTAATTCTTAGCTCTATGATTACAGAAACTCCTTTGATCCTTTGGATTCAGAAACCCAAGTTTGGTAAAATCTCCTTTCCACATTAATTTCACTAAACAATAGCTACAAAACTTGCCCCTTTTCTCCACTGTCAAAGTGAACCCACTTACCAGAACTGACAGGCTGCCTTCAGTCTAGAATAGTTCTGTTATTAATCATGTCTCACTTATGCACTATTACGTTAGACTCAGAAAGGGAGAGGAGGTCCCAGGATGAGAGGAATTCTTACTGATGAGCAAAAGGTTAGAAACTATGACAGTCTCTATGTACAGACTTCAAGAAATGTCTCAGGCCTTGATTGCAGGATTCTCTTGTAGGACAAAGGCTCTTTCCCATTCTCCTAGAACAAGCAACTTTCTATGCATTTAGTTCATAAATTTGTCTCCCTGCTTGACTTTTCGGGGGTAAAAGGATACATTTATTGGAATTTCTGCTTATCTTAATAAAATGTATATAATGATAATGATATATTATAAACTGTTGATACTCAAGATGCTCCATACACACTCAGTTTAAATCAAAGCTATTTTATTCCATTGTATGCATGGAGTAATTTTATGCTCTCTGAAGGTATGTAATGTTTGAATCTGAAGCCCAATATAAATGAATCGAATGCCCTATTTACCCCCTTTTTAGCCCACTATAGCACCAACTTTACAGAATAAGAAATTTCCTGTATCTCAAGGCAGCTCTGGGACAACCTCCAGGCTTTTTTCTTTTTTCTTTACACCTACCAACATTACATGACCACATTTGGATTATTTAGGTAAAAATTATTCATCTTATTTTTTAAATTCTTATATTTTTACCAAAAATACAAAATATTTTTGCTGCATATCCGGAGGTGCATAGAGGCAGACAACACTAGTTTGTTGTCTGCTCTGAAGTTTTATTTATTGGAGAAGTGATTTCTTCGTTCTCCCAACATCCTGGTATTGATGAGTGAGCAAGACACCGCTGGTGGGGTAAAGTGGACAGCATGGAAGAGGACGATGAGGTGACATCGTTTGGGGGAAGCTGAAGCCACAGACACAGAAAGCTTCCAGCTGTGTTTAGTGAACAAGGGGGCAGAATGACACCCACATCCTGCGGTGTGTCTCTGCGGTTTGTCGCAGAGTTACCTGGGGCTAACCTGAATGTTTGACAGTGTGCCCCGGAAAAAGGGGATGGAGAGGCCATTGAATGGGGGTGAAGCCCTCCCCTTCATGGTTAATTTAAAGTAATATTCCTATTAGAAGTTTATGCAAATCTTTTTATCAAAAGTATTTAAATCCTTTTGGTGGATTCAGGGATGATCGGAAGTACTTGAGAATATTTTGACATTGAATGGATGTATCGCTGATTTCTGTCATGCCACAAGAGGAGTTAATTACACTGCATAGTAAGATGAGAAAATTCCAAAGATGACCATGAAAGGAAGCACAGGACACACCTCCAGGTGGGAGAGCAGGGAATTTGCAGCTGGCCAGAGCTGAGGTGGCTCAAGAAAAGAACTTCTCCAGCATACGGAAATATAGAATGCAGACATCTCAAGTGAAGGAAAACTTCTTCTTCTTTTTTTTTTTTTGAGACAGTCTCACTCTGTCACCCAGGCTGGAGTGCAGTGGTGCAATCTCAGTTCATGGCAAACTCTACCTCCCGAGTTCAAGTGATTCTCCTGCCTTAGCCTCCCAAGTAGCTGGGATTACAAACACCCGCCACCATGCCTGGCCAATTTTTGTATTTTTAGTAGAGACAAGGTTTCACCATGTTAGCTAAGCTGGTCTCCAACTCTTGGCCCCAGGTGATCTGCCCCCTTCCACCTCCCAAAGTGCTGGGATTACAAGCATGAGCCACTGTGCCGCGTCTTGTCTTTTTTTTAGCCTACATCTCTTCCTTCTATTTGCAAAGATCAGTATGAAGCTATAACATGCTTTTGTTTTGCATTAGGGTTCTTTTTGTCCTATGTATCTGAAATATTGGTGCCTTTTCCTGATTCCTTTCTCCCTCTGAGCACCTACATTGGTCCCACTGACAGCAAATAAACCCTAAGCCTGTGGCTTCTCAGACTTTCCTCTGCACCTTGTCAAGTTTGTCAATGGTCCTCTTAACATACACAAGTCAGAGAAAAGTGTGTAACAACCTGGCAAGGCCAGGAATTTTCCTCTAGCTTTGTGTACCTTTCTCTGCCCAACACCTGCCTACCTGAAACTCAGACACGCTTCTACCGCAACGCAAGCAGAAAAACACTTAAAGAGTCCCCGTTCATCACTTCTCAAATTCTAGGACCTCCAAGAAACATGTTTCATTTATCAAATAGGTAATTCTTGGTCATTCATAATATTCACTGGGCTCTTGAAAAGCCTACAGTTGAAAAATAAATCTATTTAGCATTGTCTCAATCAATGTTCATAAAACATATTTGTGTACATAATATTCTTTTCGCATACAGTAAGAATTATTGTTCCATCACAAAGGCCATGACTCCGCAAAAAGTTATGGTTTGCGGTTGACACAACGCTGCCTGCAGGCTTCTGCTCCCACAGTGTGCAAAACCAGCTCTCTCCCAGGGCCTCAGAGAATATTTTCTAATGACTAGAAGCAGTTCCTCCCCTGGAAGGGTCGACTTATTCCTGTCTGTTTCATCCCAAATGTACCACCTCTTAGACCTCTTAGAGAGGCCTTCCCTGCTCCATTTCAGTCATTCTCTTTCTCAGATATACCCTTCAAAGCTTCTATCATAAAGAAATTATGTCAACTGACTGACATCATTTTCCATGTAAATATAGCTCCATGAGGATGAGGCCCCACTGAACTGGTTTTGTGCTGTGGCCTGGGTTGGTGGGGTGCACTTGGCTGGGTGATCTTCTGGATCCCGCTGGGTTCATGTCCATATCGCATACTCACAGGTGAACTGACTGTGTGTGGGTGATAGGGTGGCCGGGCCACCTCCCCTCTAGGAGGCCAGGCCAGTCATGATCAGTGAGGACAGAGACACAAGGAGGGCAAGGAGGAGACTCTCAGGGCCCCCTCAAGCCTGAGCACTGGCAGCCCATCAGTTTTCCGGGTTTACAGAGGGACCCTAAAGCGCAGACACACAGATGATCTTATTTTCCCATGAATTGCATTTTTTATCTTGTGATTTTGTTCTGTAGGAGCTAGAGTTGTTTATAAAAATGGAACCAGTGGGATATGAGAGAGAGACTTTTAAGCAGCTTGCTGAGATGATCACAGAGGTGGCAAGTAGGAAATTTATGATGCAGACTGGCAGGCTGGGCACTCTGGAAAGGTTTGATGTTGTGGGCTTGAGTCCAAAGCCTCTGCGAGGCAGAATCCCCTCCTCTCCGGAGCAGGTCATTCTCCTTTGACTGAACAAGGCCCACCCACATGACGGAGCAGGGTCTGTTTTCCTCAAAGTCTGCTGATTTTAAATGTTAATCACATCCAACAAATACCTTAACAGCAGCATCTAGATTGGTGTCTAAACAAAGGTGGAGCACTGGGGTCTAGCCAAGTTGACACAAAATTCACCATGACAGCATGCGGAGATTTGTACCACATATTCCCCTGTGCTTCTAGAATGAGCCAAGTAGCCTCCAAGGCCAGCCCAGATTTCACAGAGTGGAAATAAACTTGGACTTTTTCATGAAATAAAACACAAAATCTTACCACATAAGGTGTAAACAAAGGGAGGAATACAAATTTGAGGCCCTGGCACGGAAGCCTCACTATCCATATACAAGGCCTGCCATACCCCAGGAAGTGAACCTCGCTCTGAGAACCTCCCCCACCCACTGGGAACCTCCCCCGCCCACTGGGAACCTCCCCCGCCCACTGGGAACCTCCCCCACCCACTGGGAACACTTTCATTCCTAGCAGCATTATGGGGTATCAGAGGCAAAAAAGTACAGCAGGGACAAGTTCTACCAAGTTCTACCTTGTAGAACTAATGTTCCAAATTGGGTGTTCAAAACCTGTTGACAATGAAGAATTTCACAAGCAGGTTTATGACTCTGAAAATGTGCTTGTTTCTACCTAGACATGCATTTTCCATATATATGTATTATGATATATCAAATACATAGTGACAATTTTGTGATTAATAAAATATATATTAATCTGTAACAATTTTGCTGTAATTCTTTGTAATTTTCACATATTTTTTCAACCAATAGATATAAATAACAACTACCACTTGTGAAATATTTTGTTTTTTAGTCATCCTTATATAAAAACAACTGGGTAAGACTTTACTGGGAACTAGAAAGAGTAATTCCATTTATTAAATAATTTATAAAGGGAAGAAGAAAATAAAAGTGGCATAAATTTCAGCTCTGCTTTAATAGTTTGGAGCAAGATATTTTTTTCTGATCCTCACTTTCCTGATACATAAAGCGAAAATTAAAATATATATTGTAAATATTCTGAGCAATAAATAATTAATCATAGATGCCAGTAAACAATTTCCATTTTTAGAATTTTATGTGCAGTGTAACATTGCTCTTCCATATAAAATCAACACACAATCCTGCTAGTCACTTACGCACTTACTGGAACAAAACAAGTGGCCAGGATCTTAGGGGAGCATCTTTCTTCTAACTCAAAAGCTTTAGAAGAATTTGTGCGTTTGAGATTCTCCACCCGCCTGGTCTCAGGTGTCAAGACCCAGGGCTTTCCTTGGAGTAGGGAGCTAAGAAGGCTGCACACGCCCCCTCTCCGCAGTCCCTCCACATGCCTGTGGGAAGGTCCTGGCCCGAGTGCTCGGAATCGTCCTCCTACACTTCCTGGAGCTGCCGTTCTCCTTGAACGCCTCTTGCTTGCACAGAAGGTCTGAGTGGGGTTGGACTACTCTGGACTGAACGTTTCCACTTGCCAAGACATTCAAATGTATCACCAGTCAGTTCATTCCACAATCTTGTCCAGCAGCTGTCAGTGACTCATCCCGTGCAAGAACCACCTGCTACCTCATATCCAGACACCTTGTGTCCTGCTTGTACTTTATACTGACTTAGAAATGGCCTTGCCACACCCTCATAGAGCATCATCACCTATCCCCACCTGCAACTGGTGCTCCATGGAATAGCCCAGCTCCACAGCCCACCTCAGAGGCCTGCTGGCTGGGGCCACACATCGCTTTAGCCTGCATTTTGCAGAAACCAGAGGCAGACCAAAATCTCTGCAGCTACTTCTTGTTTCAGGGCTGCAATCCTGAGACACACGAGCAAGAAGAAAGGCTTGTGAGGCAAGGGAGGAGGAGCGCAATATGCATGCCCATGCCGCACGCTGGCCTCTGCTGGGTCTGGTTACAGAGTGGCCTATCTCGCTGGTGAGGCTTATAAAACTACCTTCTCAGAGCAGTCTGTCTGCGATAAGAAGACAAAGGCATTTGACCACCAGCTCCCATCAAGGGTCTTCTGCCTGTACCATTGACTCCCTCACACTTCTGGCTGTGTGTGCATCGGTGCCCTAGCTGGCACGTAATGCCTGTGTCACTGTGAACCCCCACGGCAGGAGGTAAGAGGCTGATCCTGCTATCCGTGTGCATGGGAAGTGGTCAGAGGCTGCTCGACGTCTCGGGCTGGCACAGGTGAGGACCTGAAGTTGCCCAGGTGAGGTGTTGGTGGAGTCCCCAGCAGGCGTGGCTCTCTCATGTCCCACAGCGTAAAGCAGGGTGGTCCTCAGCAGGTGCAGACTTTGTCTTCCTTAGTCAACTACTAAATGGGGGATTATACGAATGATGGAATGAACTGCTGAACCCTTTGTTTTAGGGTAATTCGTCCCTCTTTCATTTTACTCTCATAAACAATCACTGTGTGCAGTCACAAAACTTCATTAGGGTTGTCAGAAATGCTGAATGATGCGGGAGAGCTGGGGAAGGGCTTCCTGCCAATCCACTCTGCTCCTCAATAGAGTGTGTGTGCTTGGCACAGGGGAGAAAGGCCACCCTTTGTATTGCAGTGGCTGCTAATCTAATTTTCCAGGCCAAAGGATAGTCCCTGTGATCTAATTCCCAATCTACTACAGGATTGAGATGAAGACCAAATCATCTTAGAGGATCTAATAATCTTGTTTCAATTGATCAGTTTCTTAGGCAGTATCCTTCGGTTGAGACTTTTCAGATAAGTAAAGAAGATTAGGTTAAAAGCAAAATGCTCCTTTCTCAAATGTGTCTTGCGCATTGCCCATTCAGCCCTGGGGCAACTTGGTGGCCTCTCCTCGGGGCGTATGGGGCACACCGAGAGGCATTTACTGTACTGGGGCAGAGCCACGCGCCGCGGCTCAGTGAATAAAATGCTGCGGTTTCTCCCATTGACTGCCTGAAATAAAATAATCTATGATGCATGAACAAGTCTAAATGAAATAATAATATCCTTAGCAGTGAAAAACGGATTGGTAATACAGTAATTGAGCAGATTTATTGCCATCTCCTTGAGCTAGCCTGCCGAAACAGCCGGCTATTTTATTTAATCTCATATCAGAGGAATTACTCGCTAGTAATCCATTGTTAAACATCATTTAGAATGATGGATGAAAACGTCAGCTTTTCCAACATAATCAATTCATATCTCATTAGCACATATTATTTATGATTCTCATAATGGGACCTGCAGGGGTCTCCAGGGGGAGATGGAGACCTCAGCTGCTGTCGAAATGAGATGAGATATACTGTAGCTTATGAGTTAATAACTGCATATAAAAAATACTTATCCCAGTATTGATTGTTCTCACCATTTTACGAATGGATTGAAGGACTGGGCCTCCCCATCTTACTGTGTATTGGCTGTGTCTGGTGGCCCTTTCTCATGTGATTTCTAAGATTAACCATTAGGCTGAAAATATTCTTTAAAATAATAATAGGGATTCTATTTCAGAAGAAGGTTCCCTCCTGGGAGAGAGAGCCGTCGGATGCCAGGTGCCTGGGAAAACTCGGCCACCATGTGGCTGCCCAGTGAGGACTGGGGAGACTCCTTTCCCTCTTGCTACCTATGAAGATAAATTGACATATTTCTTTAGCTCCAGCCCAGTTGCTTTCTAAGGATACTCTCTACCGTGTGCTGCCTCCAAGACCGATGAAAAGCAAACCTTGATTCATGGCTTCCACGCTGCTGACGGCGCATCGGTAATCATGGTTAGAGTGTCCACCGATGCCTCAATTAAACTACATTTGAGAATCATTTTATGCCTCAGCTCATAAACATCAATAAGGGAAAATGAGTAATAAATGACTGTCTAGAGTACAAAGGACCAGCTCATATTTCAGATGAAAATGAAGACAAAATGTAGCTTTTATTTGCCTGTGGAATTCCCATTAACTGCATCACTGACAAGAGAGAGCTGGATCAATAGCAGGCCGGCCGCAGAAAACCGTTTCTGGCTGTTCAGCAGCCAATGCAAAAGGAAAGCTGTCATATTGTGATCTTTATCAGGCAATCTTCATTACCCCAGACCAATGATATACGCATATGCTGGTCAGCTAGGGGCACTTCTAATTCTTGGTCCTATTTGTGGTTTGAGTGTAGAGCGATCACAAATTATTTGTTTACAGCAATGAAAAATCTTCAATGTTCATCTCTTTTATTCTTTTTATAGGTAATCTATATCTGGAAACTTTCTCTCAAGGCTACTTTATTCACTCAGGATTTTAAAGAAAGTATTATATCAAATCTTACCTTCCTCCCTACTCTGAGTAAAGAACCTGTCAAGACTGTTGCTGGGCTTGATGGAGCAATTTGTAAGCGTCTTCTCCAAGTTCTGGAAGGAAATTTTGCCTTCTTTGTGAGCTGCTGTTCTCCCTTTAATTGAACAGAAAATGCTGCTAGCTGTGAGGAATAGAAATGAATGCTTCATGCGACGTGGAAATACAGCAAAACTCATTTCTTTTGCATTCTGTGTGCCTGCCAAAAAAAAAAAAAAGAGAGAGAGAGAGACAAGAAAAAGAAGATGCATTCTATTAAGTGGGAGATTGGGTCAGCCATTTCAGGAAGAACCCTTTTACATAAATTCCATGTTAACGAAGGAGTTCCATGATGTTTATCAAAATCTCTGTTCAGTTAAATCATATCACAGGAAGTACTTGATGGAAGCCAAATATCACCTACTCTCACTTATGAGAGGGAGCTAACCAATGAAAACACACAAATATGAGGAGGGTAACAACAGACACTGGGGACTACTTGAGGCAGAAAGGTAGGAGGAAAAAGACAAGACATCCCACAGGAAAGAAAAACTGGAAGGTGGGAATAGCATTCGTAATAGTTATGAGCACAGGAGTTCTAACATTTCCTGTTGTTCACTGGAAACTGTGACCCTGATGGATCTCAGTGTACTTTACAATGTTATTGCATCCTTCAGAATTTTTGCAAAGGAAATTACACTGGATAAACACTGAATCAGCTTCTTGCTGGCTTAGATTTCAGGAATCGAACCAGGTGGAAGGTCAGGCCTGTAGACTCCTCTGAAGAATGTTTGAAAGTCTGATTCACGACGGCTTCTTGGCTTCTTGAGTTTTCACCATTAAAATATGCTTTTTTTTGTACACATATCTTCTCCTCTTTTTACTATCAATGGCCAAATTTCTTCTTACTGAACTAATATGAATTTGATACTGTAACAAAATTTCTCCTGTAATGTGAAATGTATCCACTTCTGTTGAAAGTGAAACTCTGACTCTTAGGAATGTACAGAAGTTATTAGCTAAAAATGTGATTTACATACAAAATGCAGTGGAGGGCTTTACAACTCATATATTTACTAGAATATTTGCCAACAAAGAAGCTACCAAGGGATCATAAAGAGGTTTTACTCCTTTTGTGCCCAGTAGTTTTGGCTACCAGCCCTTTTTATTTTTCAGTCAATGATATAAGAATTGCCGTAAACGTCATACTTGAAAAAGTTTCACCTCTTCTGCATTCTCACGGAAGTGTAATCAAAAAGGACCATTTAATCAAGTTTTCAAAGTAATATCTGGAACCTCAAAAGACCCACCAAAATGACTTTGATGGCTTTTCTTCCCTTTTTTTTTTTTTTTTTGGAGAACAGCGACCACTAAATAAAGGTAAAGCTGTTTCCCGTAATCAGACTCCCATGCCCCACATACAGTATTCATTATTTCAAAATCTCAAGAGCATTGAATTCAGAACCTAAAAAGCTAGGCAGATGCTGGATTTTTAAAGGTTCTCTTGCTCTTTTTCATCCATTCATCCATCCTGTAGTCATAAGTATGTAAATCTAACCATCACCATGAGGTTCAAATTGGATCCTGGAGAATTACATGGTCTATTTTCACCAGCATTGCTTTTAGAGAAGCGACTGCTGAATTAGTTGACTATTGAACACATAGAACATTTGATTGTCAGAAGAAGTCAACGAAACAAAAGAAAAGGGTAACTTAGAACCTCTTATGCCTTGCTGGTAGGAATGTAAAATGGTACAGCTACTTTGAAAACAGTTTGGCGTCTCTCTAAATATTAAGCACAGTGTTACCATGTGCCCCAGCAATTCTGCTTGCAGGCATGCACCTGAGAGAAATGAAAGCATACGTCCACACAAAAGCTTGCTCATGAAGGCTCACAACAGCATTATTCACAGCAGCCCAAAGTGCAAATGATCCATGTGTACATGACCTGATGAGTGTAAACACAGGCTGGTGTGTCGCACCGTGTGATACCAGCCACCGTGAAAGGGGAGGAATGACCGAGGCCTGCTGCCATACGGATGATCGGGGAAAATATTACGTGAAGTGAAAGAAACTAGTCTCAAAAGCCACTTGCGGTATGATTCCATTTATATGAAATTTCCCAAATACAGAAGCCAAAATGAGAAAAAAGTAGGTCAGTGACGACAAAAGGCAAAGGGGAGGAAGAGATGGAGAGTGATGGCTAAGAAATGGTTAATGTCGTTTCTTTAAGATGTGGTGATTCTTCCTGAAATCAGTGGTGATAGCTGCCAACTACTATAGGGATGAATACACTAAATAAAGATCACTGCACAGCACACTTCAAAAGGGCGAGAGTTACAGTATGTTAACTACATCTCAATAAAGCTGTAAACAAAAGCAACCAATGACAAAACGTATCATTTTAATGACACGAATAAGTAAAGTATCAATGAGTACAGACATCAATCAGTGTTATTTTTCTATTATGGCCCAAATATCCCAGGAAAGATGTTTCTGTAGCTCCCCAAATTCAGGTTTCACAGATAAATAATCAGTCAGCTGGTCCATCTGTCAGCCAACAGGTAGTATCTATTGAGCTCCCCCTGGGTATGGACAATTCAGATGGGAAATGAACGTCAGCACACAACGGTGACTCGTTATGATTAATCTAAGTAGCTATTATCATATGGAAAGAAGGTAGACAAAAGCCACCTAACCTTCAACTTCTTGCTTTGTTGGTAATAGTACCATTTCATGGAAATCTGAAGCAACTCTTCTTCAGGGAAAGTTGGGCACAGTCTGTCTGGAGGAAGGAAGTGGGGGTTCAGCCAACAGGAGCATGAAGGAAGAAGCCCACACTCAGAGAGATGCTGAAAACGCGCTGCTGACTTGAGGTAACTTTCATCCATGTCATTTCAGCAAATGAGCACCTAATGAACATCTGTCTGCTCTGTGCAAAGCCCTGTGCTGAATATCATGAGCAATGAGTATATTTAGACTGAGCCTCGTAGTGCTTTGTGATTTGACTGGACACGGTTCATAGCGTGTTGTGAGTCCACAGAACATGGACTCTGAGTTCTGGATCGGGACTCTATCTATGTCCTTTACAGGTTGTTACAGTAAGATTTAGTTACTAAACTTCTCTGAGCACTAATTTTCACATAATTTACCACGTTCATCTAACGTTATCTATCCTGCTTATCCCACAGCATCAGTTTAATGGCCAAATAAGATAACGCCTAAGGATTAATTTTATGGGAGAAAGAAAATATACAATCAGAGGCGTTTTCTTTGGATTTTAGTGCTAAGATGGCTTTCGGGACAGTGATAAAAATGTGATCTGTAACATGAAGAATGAGTAAGACTTTTTGAGCTAAAGAGGAATAAAGAAAATATCTTCTATATGAGAGAAAGAAGGGGGCGTCACAAGCTAAAGTAAAAAAGAAAGAGGGCAGCAAGATATCCTCATTATAACAGAGCTTTTGCTTCAAAAACAGATTTCAGTAGCATGCATTTATTTTACACTCATGCATCAGACGGTTAGGTGGGGTGGCCAGGCTTCACAAGTCCTAGCCTGGGGCCAATTGCAGGTAGGGGCAATGGCTGCCCAAGTTTTTTCTGTTGATGGCAAAGGCAGAATTTCAAGAAGTCAAGCCCCACCGTGGAAGCACATTTCAAGCCTCTGCTTGGACCGTATCTCCTATATCTCAATAAACAAATCAAATCACAAAGCCAAGCATAAAATCCATTCTGTGTCCATGGCAGCCACGCCATCATGTAGACACAGTGCTCTTAAGGAGGAGTGAAGAGTCAGGGCGAAGAAGTGGGAGCGAAGAGTCAGGGCGAAGAACTGGGAGCAAAGAGTCAGGGCGAAGAACTGGGAGCGAAGAGTCAGGGTGAAGAACTGGGAGTGAAGAGTCAGATGAAGAACCGGGAGTGAAGAGTCAGGGTGAAGAACTGGGAGTGAAGAGTCAGATGAAGAACCGGGAGTGAAGAGTCAGAGGGAAGAACTGGGAGTGAAGAGTCAGATGAAGAACCGGGAGTGAAGAGTCAGATGAAGAACCGGGAGTGAAGAGTCAGAGGGAAGAACTGGGAGTGAAGAGTCAGATGAAGAACTGGGAGTGAAGAGTCAGAG
>NW_016107639.1:203720-223627 GCF_001604975.1 Cebus imitator | reverse complement strand
GAAGAACCGGGAGTGAAGAGTCAGGGCGAAGAACCGGGAGTGAAGAGTCAGAGGGAAGAACCGGGAGTGAAGAGTCAGGGCGAAGAACCGGGAGTGAAGAGTCAGGTAGTGGCTCTACCTGTACAGCCAGCTGGGTTGGAGGTGAGCCTGAGGAGCAGCAAGCACACTGTTGGTCAGAAGCCAAACATCGAGGAACTGGAGTGTCTAAATAAGTAATACAAATATGATTTGGTGAATATTAAGCAGCCAGGACGATTTTAAAGTAGGAATGGGCTTTAGGGAAATGGGGTACCGAAAGTAGGTGTTTAGAAAGATGCTCTGGAGCTCACTGGAGCATGTCTTCGGCTCACAGATATCCAGCTCCTGTTCTCCCAGACCATCATGTCTCTTCCCTGAATAACCGGGGCCACAAGTAGGTTGTCCTCATGACACTCAACTGCACCCCAAACTCGCCTGCATCTACCAATTCCTCATCTCCACACAGAGAAACTCCCACACTAGATTAATGTAACAGTCACTCATCTTCACAAAAGGTGTTGTCTTCCTCCTCTGTTTCTGCTGTAAAAAAAAAAAAATCACTGCAAATGTATCAACTCAACACAACATGGATGTCTTACCTTGCAGTGCTGTGGGTCAGCAGTCAGAAGGTCAGAGGTTCCACGTGGAGTGGCTGCATTCTTTGCTCAGGGTTTCAAAGTTAAAGTGGAAATGTCGGCCAGCTTGCACTCTCCTCAGGAGTTTGGTGGAGAAGCCACTGTCGGGTTGATTCCAAACTCACTGGGCTTGCTTATTCCAAACTCACAGAATTTGCTTCCATGCAGTCGTGGGACTGTGGTCAGCCTGGTTCATTCTGAGCTTCCGGGTCCCACCTTCATTCCTTGGCTGACAGCCAGGTCCTTTCTGCCTCTCAGCCCAGGCCACACCCGCTGCATGCCTCAAATCTGACTTCTCCTTCCTGCTTCTCTCTGACTTTTTTTCTGTTCACCTTTTTGTGGATGTGTGTGCTTACATTGGGCCCACCCAGATAACCAAGGATAATCTCCTTATTTTAAGGTCAGCTGATAAGTAACCTTAATTATATCTGCAGAGTCTCCTGTGCCATAGAAGGTGACATACTCCAAGATGCATGGCAGCACTGCAGGGGGTGGGGGGCATCTTCTTGGGGCATGTGTTTCCTCCCACCACTGCAATCTGCTCGGGTGCTGGATGGTGCTGGATGAGAATGCCTTGAGCCATGTAAAGTCTCTGCCCTGGACAAAGTCGAGCATGAATAGACCCCCCTCCCCATGCCAGTGAGTTCTCCACTCCATCCTTCATTCTTTCCAGGTCCTTGCTTAGTTAGCTCATCCATTGCTCTTGGCTAAATACAAAGTTCCAAGATCCTCCATCAGCCTCGTACAGGAACCCATCACTCATTTTTAAAAATCAATTTGTCTTTTATGTAATTGAAGGCAGTGAAGCCAGTAGGCACTTGTGCACTCACACTCCTGCCCACCTTGCAGTCACAGCTGTTCCTGTGTCCAGGGCACCCCGCTTCCTCCAGCTCCACCAGGGAAGTGAACTGCCTGCACTGCAAGGGCCTGGGCTCTTCCCCTGCCTCTTCAAAGTCCAGCCCCTTAGCTCTGAAGCTGACTTGGGGATTACCAGCACTGCATTCCCTGCTGACTCCCCGACTTCAGCCTGTATATTGAGTTCTCCCCAACCTTCCTCCCTGCTGAATTGCATATGCCACCCTAGCTGTCCATCAGTCTCTCCTCCCTTTTCCACTGGAGCGTCTGCAAGACTGAGCTTCCGCTGACTCTGGACTGCTCATTTTCTTCTCAAACTTCTACAATCAGACATCCACCTCCACTCAGTTAGAATTATTTTTATCATGTGAGTCAATCCAGGGAGTCCTAGCGGTTACCTCTGAAGTGATATTTCCACGTTGCCCACTCTCTGTGGCTTCATGCCACTGTTCAGCTTTCGTTGCACCTCCACTGCCTGGACTTCGGGCAAGTGTGGGCCACTGGCTCCCCTCTCCTCTTCTTCTTTGCCCCTTGACGTTTTCCTATGGAATTATCTCCTGAGGGGATCTATTCACTTACCTACTCTTCTGGGGTCTGTCTTCCTCCATCTGGCGATTGCTCACAAATGAGGCCTAGACCCGTCCTCCAAGCTTCAGGCTTCTCCACCATTCACCGTCTGTCACTGTCACCTTGATGTTCACAGCTTCAAACTTGACCTTCAGAGCAGGATGCACATCCTCCCATTGATGGGCTCTTGACACCTTCACACCGGGATGCACATCCTCCTGTTGACAAGTGCTTCTTCTCTTGGCGTCTGCCTTGGCCCCTCCACCTGCTCTGGCTTCTCAGCTTGCCTTTGGCTGCATATACTGGATGTCCTTCCATTTTTCCTTTTGAGATTTTTAACCAGTCTGTCTTTTCCTCTCCTGAAGACACCATCCCCATTGAAGTCATTGCCAACTTGGAGATTCCTAAAGCAAGCCTCCCAGTGGCCAGGGGGACTTCAGCCTCTGCTGCTCAGATACGTTCCCTTCAGAGCCACAGGTAAGCCACCTGAGTGAAAATCAGTCATCACGTTCTCCAGCTCCATGTGCCATTTCTTGATGCCTCATTCTTTTAGCTACATCTACACATTTGATTTGTACCATAGGAGCATGGTTACTTCCTTGCCTCTGTGATCCTCGCCCACAATCTCCGTGTTTCATGGGGTGCCTTCATAATCTCCTTTTGGATATAGTGCAGTGGGTGCTGCCTTCCTGCAGCCGTCCAGCTGGGAGAGCTGCCATGCCTTTGATTCTCATGGAGTGAAATGTAGCATTGCATCTGGCATGTTTTATGTTGCCACCTGCTCACTCCTCCAATAGAAGGTGAGTTATTTGAAAACAGAGCTTTTTTACTCAGTGAGGTCATGAGTGACGTAAGCCACATGAACTAAGATGCAGAGCAGAGGAACAAGGGTCTCAGACAGGGTGGGATGATGCTGGCAGCCTGCAGCACACAGCACATGGTGAAAACTCTACCACATGGGGAGGAACACAGCAGCACTCCACGTGGTGCCATGCATGAGCCCAGACAGGTGACAGCCCACTGGGACCACACACAGGGCTGGGCACAGCCAGCACACGGCAAATGCTGGCCTCTCTCCTCCCTTCCTTTTGCTATCCTTCACAAACTACCAACATCTGTGTTTCCATGGGGAGGAGAACTATATATCTCTTTCCAAAACAAGAGCCACAAACGTGAAAATGTTGGTGTTTCCTCCGGCTAGTGTTGGAGATAAAATTGTGGCTACCTGATATGGAGGAAAATAGATCTAAGTTGACCAAGATTTAAACTCAAAGCAAGTGAAAAAATTCGAACTCCAAAATAAAGAGTGAAATACTTTTATAAAAATATATTGTAATATGTTATTGGCTATTATATAATAAAGTAATATATTTGCATACATCTGAGTTTAGTAACAGTTTCAAAATATCTATCAAGTATTCTGCAACAAATTTATCCCATTTACTGAAACCGGAATATATTATTTCATGTAGCATGTGTATGTGTTCCATACATATATATAATTAAACTGCATGTTAGATTAAATCTGAATGAGGACAGAGTATTGTATCTAATTTGAGATTGTTAAAATACTGAGAATGACAAGATACAGGGAAGAGATAAAAGGGTCTAGGACAATTATTTAACAAAGGTATCATCAAGAAGAATTTCAAATGAAAACAAATTTTGGTGAAGGATGAAAGGAATTTAGTTTCTGGGTCTCACAGCATTGTTTAGTACATTTGTTATTATCTCTGCCGATCACCTTAACGTTCTCTACGCTGAATGACCCAGTGAAGAGTTTGGGTCATCATGCTCTTTAGTTCACATCCCTACACAGAAGTAAGAAGTCTTCATTCTCGAAAGGGACATTTGTGTGGAAAAGCCTGGCAGACTGACTGGCTGATGTGTGTCCAGAGGCAGCGCTGCAGAGATCAGGGGCTGGGGGTGGCAGTGCCTTCCTGGTGGTGAAGCAGAGGAAGATGGCATTGCCTCACTGATCTAGGCACCATAAACCCTACGACTCCCCATGCACACGGGAAGTAATGGGCAGGCGCTATTTTAATTCTGGAGAGTATTTGACTTAGAATAGGTAGTGATAGTCTCACTTTTTGCTTAAGGACACCCCAGGTTCCTAATTCTTAGTCCCATTTCCTGAACAGATTTCCAACAGGGAACACCAAAATGGATGGCATGTGGGCTGTTCCCTAATGGTGACCACAGACGGTCATCAGTACGGCGGAAACAGTTACATGAAGTCTCCAGGGCTCATTCAAAGGGAAGAATACCGTGTTTAAGAAGCTAATTACAAGAATTGCAAACAAAGCTCCTCCAAGTTTTCCCACTAATTCAAATATGGAAGAAGCATACGTCTCACAGGAAGGTTTGTATTTAAATGTCCAGTGCAGGCACAGAAATGACCAATGCCAGTGCACAGGGCCCAGTGCTTCTAAGGGAAGGAAGATCCAAATCCAGTCAAAGAGGTTCACGCTAGCCCTGAAGACTGCCACAGCCCAATCACACCATTGCCACAGGGCAGGATATTAAGATAATATTCTTTTCTCTGCCCAGTTAGAGAGTAATTGTCTATTTCTTTGTCTTTTAAGAACACAGCATAGCTTTCACAGCCATAACTAATAAGTAACCTTATTAACTATCTGTAGATATACTTTTTTCTATCTTTCAAAATCACAAATATATTTATAAAGATCCTCCTTACATAGAAAGTTAAGGCATATCCTAATTTAGAACAACAGGCACTCAATATGCACAGTTATTGAATGAATGGTTGTTAAAAATAAGGGTATGGCTACTTCTGAAGAAAATACACTAAATATTTTTTATATTCTCAGATTCAAATAAATACGGAGCTCCAATATGATAGTGGTGGCATTCCATTCTGTGTGGGGCTTCTCTGTGCCGGTTACATCAATGGCGCCACCCCAAGCATTTTGGGGGGTATTCCCTCTTGGAGAATTCAGTGAACTAATAATCTAAGTCACATACAGAGCATTAATTTGGGAGGTGGCATTGGACATCAGGTAGTCCCCAGCAGTGTTGATGCAGAACATTTCTGTTCTTGCAGAAAACTCCTGAGTGAGTGCTGATTTAGAGCTCACTGTGTGAACACAGGACAGACACAATGCACTTTAATGGTGATTCCTGAGGAAAGGTCAACAATGGCAGGATGCAGGGTTTTTTTCCTTTTTTTTTCCTTTGAGGTGGGGTCTCGCTCTGTTGCCCAGGCTGGAACACAATGGCAGATCTAGGCTCACTACAGCTTTGACTTTCCTGGGCTCAGGTGGTCCTCTTGCCTCCGGCTGGAACTACAGACATGCACCACCACACCTGGCTGATTTCTGCATTTTTTGGAGACACAGGGTTAAGCTATGCTGCCTGGGCCTCAAGCCCCTGAGTTCAAGTAACCTGCCTGCCTTGGCCTCCCAAACTGCTGGGATTACAAACATAAGCCACCACAACTGGCTGGATGATGAACCTGTTTCCAATGAAAATCCAAAAGTTACCTTAATCTAATAAGTGGGACTGGTTGATATGTATATGTGTGTATGCATGTATGTAATATATATGTGTAAATATAATATGATATCGTATACAGTATCCTATAACCCCCTAGCAATCACCACCATCCAGAACCCAGCCTTAATCCCAAATACAGTGACCCGGCGTGCTAAGGATAGACCGTCTGCTCTTTTCTACGTAGAAGTGCTGACCCAACTCAGAATGCCACAGACAAATAATAAATAAACTAAGGCCACTGACAATAGAAGAACATGCCAAACAGAGAGAAGAAGACAAAATTAAATGTGGTATTACATGTAGTACTGTGGTCTTGCCTCCTTTCCAGATCTTCAGCATGGCAGCCTAAGAACACTTGGCGTGAGCCTGCAGTGAACAGCTGGAAGCGTCACCTACTGTGACAGGTGCCTCTGGGCTTCTGCCTGCAGGCACCATGCTGGACAATGGGGGCACAGGACCCACTGCCCCTGATGTCCTGGCCTGCCCTGAACACACAGTCCCATCACAGAAAGCCTGCCTCCCCTGCCCAGCTTTCAGTCCTCAGAAACCACCAACCTGTCCTTGACTCTGGGCAGCTGCTCTCGCTATTTCTGTGGCTTTTTCTCCCACTCCATGCGTGCTTATATCCTATTGATTCTTCCATCCCAGCTTAAATGTCACTCTCGTAGAAACCTTTCCTGCCTCTCTGTGCTAATACCCCTCATTTCCCACAATCGGCACTTCTCTAATGAGGAGGGGGTGCATGCTCGGCGTCTGCCGCCCTGCACAGCCCGGGAGCTGCAGAGGCATGAGCCTGGTGCAGGACACGTAGTGAGGGCATGCTCAGTGTTTGTTACCAGAACACATACATGCCATAAAAGATTGGCGATGAAAGATGAAAAGCTTTCGCATTTAGTTAACACTCGTGACTGGTTGGTTGCGTCTCTGCTCCAAATCCATTTTCACTGGCCTCTCGGTGTGAATGGAACTCAGTGTGCATGGAACTGGACCCCCTAACAGATCTGTTTTTGCCCGCCATGCAGTGCCAAGCTTTGTCAGAATAGGGTGCAGAAAAGACGCCGTGGGAAGGTTTTCCTTCCTGCTTCCCTGTCCTCCCCTCCCGGCTCCTGCCTCACAGGCAGTCTCCAGCACAGGCTCCTGTAGCATGAAGCCATGTGCAGCCCCTTGGGGTGGCTCTGCAGCAGGGGACCTCTCCAAAGACACCATCCCTGAGCTGTCCCCTGCCACAGAATGCCAGGGGGTGGGATTCCAGCTAGTTGTAGAGGATATAGCTTTCCAGCACGTCCTGCAGGGTGGATATCCCTCAGTGTCTGCAGGGTGGATGTCCCTCAGTGTCTGCAGGGTGGATGTCCCTCAGTGTCTGCAGGGTGGATGTCCCTCCGTGTCTGCAGGGTGGATGTCCCTCAGTGTCTGCAGGGTGGATATTCCTCAGTGTCTGCAGGGTGGATGTCCCTCCGTGTCTGCAGGGTGGATGTCCCTCCGTGTCTGCAGGGTGGATGTCCCTCCGTGTCTGCAGGGTGGATGTCCCTCAGTGTCTGCAGGGTGGATGTCCCTCAGTGTCTGCAGGGTGGATGTCCCTCAGTGTCTGCAGGGTGAGCTTCTGGCAAGCTCCTCCTGCACAGGGGCTTCGCTGCCATTCAGTGAGAGTCACACTCCCCACAGTGCCAAACCCTGCTCTAGGGAGCCACTCCCCAGTGTCCACCTCCGCCCGAGGGGCCGTGGCTGCTCCCCACAACTGCTACAGCGGCACCCCTTCCAGCTTTCTTTCCATTTGCTCGCTCCTCCCTGTCTTCAGGATAAGTTTCTCCATGCAAATCACCATGAGTCGTCTCCTGGTTGGACTCACACACTGCTTCTGAGTAAGATGTGTATGTCCGATTGTAGCTGGGACAAGGAGTTGTGTGCAAAACTGTAAGAAATACAGAGTGTGCATGCACGCTGGCACCATAAGGCTGTGATGAACAAGCACGAATCCCTGAGGTGTGTCCCTGCTGAGGCTTCAGTTCTGGTGACACCAGCTTTGGAAATGAACGTGCAGCAGCCTGCCGCCAGGCTCCGCAAAGGTAACGCTCCTGTCACCTCCACGCAGACACACCTGTGGAAGGCATGGTTAGTCAGCTACAAACCTCACTCTAGGTATTTTGAGACTGGACACCAGGTATACAGCAGTTCTTTTTTTTTCCTGAAGCTATTCTAAATGTCTAACTATGAAAATACATATATTTATTTTTGTTTTCAATCTACATTAATCAAATCACTGCTGGCTTTCAAATTCAATGCACTTTTAACGCATGTGAAGTTTGTTTTATGCATATTCAAATTTTTATGGGGAAGTGACGAGAAACTTTTCAAAGAGTTATGACAGTAATCAACTTAAGCGTATTTGCATGGACCATAAAGAAGCTCATGCTACAGGGACTCTATGCAGCTAAAGAGACAATATTGCACTGGATCAAGACGCACGGAATACTGACATGTGCCTTCAGCAAGGCTCAAATTTTCTTATTATTCATTGAATACTCGCAATTGGAAGCCTTAGACTGCTTGGAAAACCTGGTGTATTTCTAAAGTTGTTAGAGTCTCTGATAGTTTTAGACATATATTCCACTCAAAAAAAAAAAAAAGCTGAGCTGTGTAGAATGTACACTTAAGGACCAGAATGGATGTGAACTTGTGGTGTAAACCACATAGGTCATCAGACACCAATACACCTGGTCTCTTAGAGGGTTGGACAGGTACCTGTGGTTGTATCAGGGTACCAGATTGCCTTTCCTGACAAATGGGGATTGAGGCTAAACATAAAAAGCAAAGCTATAATCATTCTAAAGCTCATGATATTATTCAATCATGTGATTAGGAAATGAGGGAAATTCTGAGAAAACTGTGGAATTAGAGGCTAGCAAATGGCCGGGTGAGGTATTATTTTTCTAAAACTCTTAGCTTGTAATGCAAATGCATGCACTTACACACACACACTCTGAGGAAATACTGTTGCATATTGGAGTTCCTTGCTCATCATAAAAAGCTTGTGACAGCCCATCAATAACTAATTGTATTAGTTACTCTACTGGGGTTCCAGGAGAACTGATGGAGAGGACTCCCAGTATTGATCAACATCCTGAAATCCCGTGCCCATTGTTTACTGAACTGGTCAATTATCATTGAATTTTTCATTTTGAGCTGAAATGGAAAATTAACAAAAATCAAGCAATTATGTAAAACGTTATAATGAATGAAAAGGAACTGAGGTTTTAGTGCTACAAATATACTGCATACTCATAGCTTTTTGTCTACACATATTATAAAATAAATAAATGTCATTATTAACATTTCAACTAACCAAAATCATCTCCCACTTCCCTTTTCTATCAAATGAAATAGAACAGAAACAACATTAATTTACCTGTTATCTTCAACTTATAACCTTCTTTCTCAAAGTTAGAATATTGAAAGTTACTGTTAAATGTTAAGATCATAACTATTGTCTCATTCGTTTAATAATAAGCCAGATTTTAAAATATCTATTGCCAAAAATTACATGTTTACTGTTTTAATTTTTAAAGAACTAACTATTTTTAATTAAATTATTTTGCTGGTCCTAAATAGGAAAATAGAGAATCCCTAGGGTGGATTATTTTTAGATGGGTAACAACATAAAGTAAAATCTCCTGTATGATATGACCTAAAAATGGAAGTGTAGCAGATTTTAAAATATGTATAACCCAGAAATGCCAAGATGTAGTAGAGAAGAATTATAGGAAATCCAGAAATAGCAGTTTCTACCTAGGTCTAATGACTGAGCTGGACATACATTTTATATCTGGGAAGCCACAAATGTATATTTGTCATGCTACAGAATGCCTGTCGTGGTCTCCATGCCAACTGAGAACACTGTGACAAAAACAGGTAAAGGGATATTAAATACACTTTACACATAATCTAGGGGTCACCTTAGTTCACATATGGGCAATTGTCAGTTCTAGATACTGAATTTGCTGTATGATAGGTCCCTTTATGGATTTATGGAACAGAAAGTCACAGAGGAGAGCAAAAATAAATACACCTGGGGTTTTCCAGTCGCAGTAAAATGTACATCTGAGATCTCATATTTGAGAAAAATCAGGCCTATGTTTTCAGCAATTAACAGGATGGGTTAAAAAGGCAAGTAGCAGGTGGAGGTCAGGCTGTAAAATGACCCCATCATCATGACCACATCACCAGATAATGCCACCATGACCATGTGATCAGGATCATGCCATCAAAACCATTCCACCACGGTCATTCCAGCACCGCCAGGGGGCACAACCACGCCACCAGGACCGTGCCATTGCACCCATGCCACCATGACTGCAACACCATAACCACATCCCCATGACCACATCATCATAACTAGAGCGAGAGAGAGAGCTCAACCCATCAGGGAGCACAGTACCAAGTAGTCAGCTCTTTGATTTTGCTCCACATTATTCATAGAATGCAAGATGTCAGGAGCATGATTTACAGATAAAATCTCCTTTAGAACCTTTTTATCGTCTATGTAAATTTAACAAAATCACAGGAAAATGTGTTTGCCCTAATCTCAGAATTCTTTTATTTTATCATTGCATCATACCTTTTATCAAAAGTAACCTTTAAAAAAAAAAATCATTGCCTACTGTGACCAAAAAGAGTCAACAAAAAGAACAATCTTAATCGCTTTAAAGGAGTCCGATAGAGTTGTAATTTGCCTTATAAACCACATCACTGTGCTGGGGATTTACAGCAACATGTGATCTTTAAATAGACTGTATATCACCTTCCTGATGGTCATGCAATTAAGGATCTGGACATGAGGAGCAAGACACTGCCAAAAAATAGTTCTCAAAAGGGAATTTGTAATGTCAGGGAGGATAAAAATAATTTAGAATTCAGGGCAACATGATTTTAATGCTGAATACTTTGTGAAGATTAAGCCCCCAAATGTCCTATCTAATGCATAGAACCTTTCCTCTGGTCAACATGAGTAGCATGGAAGGAGATTTTAAAAAAGAAAACATAAGAGAAAGAACTTAATGAGGCAAAGAGAAAGCATAGCATAGATTTAATGAAATAAGATTGTTCAAATTATTTTATAAATAAGTACTTTTAACAGTAAAATGTGAAACGCCTAAAAAGAGAAAAATGCTGTCAAGGTACTCCTTGCAACCTGTACTCAACCAAATATTTTGGTAATCTGAGGCATTAGATGCATTGACTGAAATTTTGCAACTTTGTCCAGAGACTGTGTCATATGCATAGACAAGGTACCACTGCACCTGTTAGCGTCATGGCAGACCCTACCGTCTCTCACCGAGCTCACCCAGGGCCGAGTCATGAAAACTTAGCTGAGCGTGTTTAACAAAGAAAACAAATGGCCCAGATCTACTACTGTTCCCCATATGCTACTAATATGAGAAGATTCTTACATATACTAAATAGACCACTTATAAAAATACAACGTAAACATTATTTGTGAAGTTATTGGGTTATTTGTTTTTGTTCAGCCTCATGAGTTCAGGGACCATGTTTGTTTATTGCTTTATCTCAAATTTCTAACACAAAGACCAGAAAATTGTAGACATGGAAAGTGGGCTTGTTGAATAAATGAATAAATAATCTTCACAATATTTCTTCAAATATTTCAAATCTCACGTTGCCTTACTCCTCTTCCTTAATATATTATTATGATATGTTATATAATACACCCTGAGTTGTATATATAAAAGATGTGTTATGTATTGTTCATACATAAATGCATGTCTGTGTATATGGATTTATATGGGTATACCTGTGTGCCTGTATACATGTATATATACTATATATTCAATATGTTATATATTGTTAAGTGCATGTGGATAGGCTCATATGTATCATGTATATGTGTAAGTACACTGTATATACATATCATGTGTATGCATATGTATACAGTGTATTATACATATAATTTGTTATTCTTAGTACATAAACACAATTTTTATTTTTAGTTTTAACTTTGCACACAGGCTAAAGAACATGCCTTTGCAAACCCCAGGTGCAGGAGTAGTTGTGAGGCAGAGAGCATGAAGAAGCCGACAGCACGTGAGTCCCTTGCTCCCACTTTCCCATCCACATCTCTTGCTCCTTTGCTGTACGCAGGCACTGTGTTAGGCTCCAGAGATTAAAGGAACAATAACAAAACCTATACTCACTTCTGCATTGGCTCTGATTCTTCTGCATGTTTAACCATTAACTAACTTCTCTTTTGATTAAAAAAAACCTGTATTTTTATACAGATCAACCACATAAGAATTTACTCTGTTACTATCAAAATTATTTTGTTTAGTTAGAGCCTTTTGTTTTTCATTAAACTCCAGTAAGGCAGTCTAGAACTTAGAATTTTTAGGAACCAAAACATATTCCATCTTGATTGTAATTGCATCTGGTAAAAATATGGTGCCTGGTGTGTGTCTTTGAAAGAAGTAATGAATCCAGGAAGAAATGTCCTTTGCAGATGTGGTCATTGCAACAGAGTGAAAATACACGGTACTCCAGAGGTCAGAGCACTGGAAGGTCTGGGGGCTCTCTTGACCTCCTGTAACATTCTTTTTTTTTTTTTTTGGGGGGGGGACGGAGTTTCGCTCTTGTTACCCAGGCTGGAGTGCAATGGCGCGATCTCGGCTCACTGCAACCTCCGCCTCCTGAGTTCAGGCAATTCTCCTGCCTCAGCCTCCTGAGTAGCTGGGATTACAGGCACACACCACCATGCCCAGCTAATTTTTTGTATTTTTAGTAGAGACGGGGTTTCACCATGTTGACCAGGATGGTCTCGATCTCTTGACCTCATGATCCACCCGCCTCGGCCTCCCAAAGTGCTGGGATTACAGGCTTGAGCCACCGCGCCCGGCCAACATTCTTTACTGTCATTCAATTTGTTCCAAATAAGGTGAGGTTTGAGATATTTTGCTTTAAAATTTTTGCTTCTCCGTTTCCCTTTTATCAAGGAACCGATGGAGCTGATAGATACACAGGAGTTAGAAGGAAGGAGGCCTGGGGGCAACAGAGCTGCTGCCGGAGCGCCGTGCTGAGCACCTTTCTCAGGGCTGATGCGCTGCCTTTTGTGAGATTCGCCGCCTGGGCAACTTACCTATCTTACAGCAGTGTCATCTGACTGGTCAGTTTGCTTTAGGTGACAAATAATTTCTACTTGGATTTAATTAGTAATAGTGCAAAACTTTGAAAATTAAAATAAATATTTGAATAAATAAAATTTTTTAATAAAATTAAAATTTGACAATAATGTGCACAGTTAAAATATTTCATAATAATATATTTAGGTGACTATTTTAATAATACCTATCTTGCCCTCAATTGGGCCTAAAGAAACTATATTATGCATTAAAGAATAATTTTAGATATATATTTTTCCACTTATTTAGGTATAGAGCATATTTTAACCAAAAACATGTCTCCATTTCAAGTGACACTTACTTGTAGAGCATACATCTTTGGATTTTTAATGAAAATAATTTTTAAAAAATTCTCTCATATAGAACTACTTCCCAAAGAATATATGTTATTTTTGTCAAACAGTAAAAATTAGGTTGAGGATTTCAAAAATGTAGCTTTGATGTGATCGAAAACATATATTGGTGATGTTAGCTTCATCACTAAGTGATGGTGATATAACAGATGCTGATTTTTATCTTGGCTGAACACATGGGATATTTGAAATGGGAATAGTAAGATATGAGTATAAATAGAAGAATTCATAAAATTGTGATTTTTATTTGACAGCGTAACTTAACCTGCTGCATACTTAGGTTAATAGAAGTAAGACTACTGAGTTAAGTCCTGTTTTGCTGATTAAGTGTTATAAACTATGTCATGAACATAGCTCTGTGCAATTTTCTGGGAGCATCATATCTGTGCAATGAAGCTTCCTGAGAAAACCATACAGACTTTAATTTCTGCCATCTCCAAAGGCAGGTGCCTCTCCGGCAGTCTACACTGGTGCAATGCTGCCACCAGATGGTAGAGATCACTACACAGGGCTGGTTAATGTGTTTTCAGAAATACTCAGTGAATTTCTGACATAAAAGGGATATTTTAAATCAAAAGATCCTACCACATACACCCACTGCCATCTGTGTGTTCACACACCTTGCCTTCAACAAAGAGAATACTCGCAGTGGTGAAGATATTAATGCTTTTCCCTGTATGTAACAGCATAGAAGTGCAGCACATTAGCAGTTTAAGGTATTTACTCTATGTGTGAGGATAATGTCAACGATTTATTGAATGAAAACAGTAGAAGCTTAAAATTGTGAACACGTCACCTGCTTCTAAACTGGCACTGAAATGGGTTTCTAGGAAAATTCAACATTCAGAGCTCTACCCTGACAGCTGTAGGCACAAACTTAGTGTAGATGCCGTGACTAAAGACAGCAACAGCAATGGTGTCCTTAATTAGGACAGAATTAAATTCTCTTTTGAAACATAGAATATACCTAGAAAATCATCGCAGAAATGTTCCTCTTCATCCACCGTCAAGTTAGTAAAAAGTGCTTTCAGCTTGAAGAATGTTGAAGCCTAGGTACTGAAATTTCTTCGGCAGGGCTGAAAGCTTTTGTGTTTCAATGCAGATTACATTGTTCAAGACAGTAGATAAAATGACTCCAATTACTCTGTTCTTATTCACTAAAGATTTTTAAATAACATTTAATAAAGATGTCATAATAACATAAATTATTGTTAGTGCAAATTATTGCAAATTATTGCACTAACAATAATTTATGTTAGTGCAAAGAGAAGTTAAACCTCTTTTAAAAAAGAGTGATAAAACAAATTTTGAGAGACTGTTTTCTTTTGAGTTTGCAAAATTTCAGTACAGAACTATCAACTTTTCATAGTTAAGAACCTCACTCATTCACTCTCTAATGTGAACGATGTGCCTTTTATTACTTAGGGACAAATTTCAAAGACATATCAATTGCTATGAACTTAGACTCGGGAGATCTTTTAGAAAATTGAACAAATACAGACGGTGTTAGAGCAGAAAGTCTATCTTTCAGTGGTCAGAGTCTTACACAGAGGTTAAATAGTGCTAGAAAAATAAGAATGTAAGTGTATATATAGAAACATTAAAATATATTTTAATAATATATATAATTGTTTAAATATATCATTTTACATTTAGCCTATCTTTCTCCTCATAAATATTTTGAATTTTCTAGTCAAAAATGCAATATTGAAGACATTAAAATTGGTGACAAAGTATTTACAAATATTTCGTTATAATTATATGTTCCTATGGATATGTAGTAGCTTCAATACTACCCTTAAAATTTATTGAAATACATATATTTGGCTATATATATGCACAATTATATGTGTTATTCTTATGTAAGAATTAGTAAATCATTTTAATGAATGGTGTGTCTTTAAATCTCTCTTCTTAGATGTCAGATATTATCATTGTTGTATTGAAGTGCAGCACGACTGAATAAGACAGTGTACTCTCTCAAAGGAAGGTTACATTGTCAGTTAGGATGGGCAGCAGAATAAGTATTTTTCTGCAACAAAAAGGGACTATAAATCAAATTATTCTTAGCCTGTGATTAGCTCTGTCCTTCATTCTGAATTTCTTTTCTTGTGTGGATTTGAGTCAACCCATAATGTTATTTTAATTTAGTTTTTTGTATGTAATACATGCTCCGGTCAGGTAAATGAACTTGTCATGATTGAATTCAATAGATTATAATGACCTTTTATCTGTATTGCAGAGCGTCAGCTCGTAGGAGGCAGCACTGGCTTAAGCAGCTCCAGATCGGGAGTGAGTTCTAATTGAAAGTCTTCATCAATCTTTAATGACAGCATTATTATCATTGTTGAATGTGTTCTTCCATTTGCTTTTCCCCTTTTAGAGGCATTTCTAGCAGCTTCCCTGGTGCTGGTGAGTGGGAGGATTCAGGAAATGGCAATATCTGAGTTTCCTATTGTCAGGCAGGCGTGGCAGAGCCCAGGCGGCCGCTCTTGACCCGTTTCTTCTGGCGGTGCTCACCTTGGACCTTGTTCTCCAGGGACAGAGCCACCGCCAGTGCTGGAGAAAAGCCCCTGAGGAGAGCTGCTTGCGGGAGGTGGTGGCGTGTTGTGGAAGGGCTCGGGAGACAACAGCATGGGCCAGCCAAGTGACAATTTACAAAGTGTTGCTCAAAAACAGCACAGATTTGAAAGGGCATCCACATGTGACAGTGTTCGACTCAATGAGCATTTGATTAGTTTGATCTTTAATTCTAACTTTTAATAAAGCATTCAGATGTTAGCAATTAATGTTAATAAATGCACAAGAGTTTGTATATTCATACATGTAAGTAGTTGAGTTATATATGCACACATACACACATATATGTCTTCGCATATTTATGGTTGGTAGGCTGATAGTTTTAGCTAGATCATGTTTCTTCAATTTTAAGTAAAGACTAAAGAAAATTCTCTTATTAAATTTGGCTAGAAGTGTATCACAGATCGCCGATATTTTTATAGCACACGCCTATCCCTCCTTGCTTAGGTTAAGATACATTCCAGTAATAATGCTGAAGTGGCCACTTCCTTTGTACTTACAAATTGAAACACTTTTAAAAATCTTTAGTTTGCACTTCACTATTTCCAAGATTTGGCCACAGTAAATATTTCCAGGAGCCCTGCTATTGTGTGCACCATTGTGAATAATTTACGCAACAAGGAGGCAGGGATTTTAATTGATAGTGACTAGTGAATTTTCTAAATCTGTAAAACTTCTACAGGCTTAAGCTTCCAATAAATGCCAGTGTCTATTTTTATGCCCCAACCTCTATTTAACAGAAAGCCAAGTGCATCAGCCTGCAGCTGCTGGTGCTGCAAAGGCCAAAAAGGGGCTTTTGTTCCACCTCCAGCCCCGTGGGAGGGGGCTCTACACCAGAACTGGGAAACCGCTGTTTGCATTTTTTCTTTTTGATATTCCTGGGCAGCGTGGAGAAGTTGCTGTTGGGTTTTGGTTTTTGTTTTTACAGAATATTCTGGTGACTCAGGTTCCTATCACCAGGGCTGATATCTAGATGGAGTGGAGGGAAGCCGGGCCGTCAAGGAGCGCACAGTGTTATGTGGATGGAAGGAGAGCACTTGCTTAAACAGCAAGCTTGAAACTTAATAAGGAGCAGCAGATTATCAAAGACCATGTCCGTGTAGTGCACTAGACTCTGGGAAAACCGAGCGCTGCAGGGAGGGAACAGTGAGCCGAACTGGCTCCCAAGGAGCTTTCTTTGACAATGGTAGATTCCTTCTCTATTTTTACATTTTATTTTCTATTTTGAAGTGAGCATGCCTTTGAATTTCAAATTATTTTAGGGGAAATTAACAATAAATTTTTACAGACAAGCGTTGATAAAATAAAATTATTAATCATGTAAAAATTATTAGGAAAAGTATCAAAACTTGACTTGGTTTAAAGTATAAACCTGCATTTACAGGAAGTCAGGTTTTCAGGAAGTCATTTCTCATACTTTAACCCATGTTCAAATTTTGAGACTTCTTAATACTTTTTGAAAGTGTAAAACAGAAACAGAGTCCTATTATCGAGTTTTGAGGAAGTCATTTTTATACTTTAACCCATGTTCTCAAACTGTAATTATAAATATAAAACGTAATCCATAGTGAGATTGTTAATGAGAAGAGGAAGTTTCCCTATGTTTATTTTAAACATGTTCAGGGAATAATGCAATCAGGAATCATGGATTTCTTCTTATTATTATTTGAATAAAAACAGTCATGCATTGGAAAAATCACAATGCAAGTTAGTCAAACAGAAGGCCATTCTGGAGAGTGTCCATTGGTGTACAAGTTTTCCGTTCATTTGGTGCTATCTTCCTTTCCAAAAGATCCTCGGAGCTGCTTCTCTGTTTCCCAAAGCACTCAACATTTTTCTTCCTCCTCTTCCAACATGATTATTATTTGAGACAATTTAAAGAAGTAAACTATACCGTCTTCGTTCAGACTGCAAATGTGAGAAACAGCCAAGTAAAAGAGTGAGGCACACATCTGACCAGTTCTAAACTGTGACTCTCATTAGATTGAATATCATTATGCAAATGTGTTAGGTGTTTGCGTCAATTGAGCATCATTATGTAAATGTGTTAGGTGTTTGTGTAAATTCAGTGCCATTATGTAAATGAGTTAAGTGTGTAAATTCAGCATCATTATGTAAATGAGTTAGGTGTTTGTGTAAATTCAGCGCTGATTATTTCCACTCCCCTCTTCCAGTCTTTTGGGACTGCTCAGAGGTTCCCCAGGAGTCCACGTACTTTCTCCAGTCTCCCCCCACGCATCCGTCCCCGGCCCCTGCACTCCATTGCATGGGGCTAAGGAGAAGCAGGCTGCAGCAGGTGCCAGATAAAGGCTGGGCCACTGAAAGCTCCGAGCCTAGGGCAGCTCCTTGATCTCACTCCACCAGCTGACTCACGGAGGGCAGCAGCCAGGGATGGGAGCTACGTCCGCCTCCTCACTGCTGTCTCTTCCTGGTTGCTGTTTGGAAGGCCTGGCTCCTGGCATCCTGCCTTAAGTCTCACTTCAGACTCACATCCACACTTAAGATCTGATGACAGTCAGTGTTAATTCCAACACTGGCTCTCAGCTTGCCCCAGCTCATACTTCAGAGTGTGTTTGTCTGTAGCTGGTTAGGTTAACCCTTTCTCAACTTCAGGCAGGCAGACCTTCCACAGAGAGACCTTTAAAACCCACAGCCAGGCCAAGCCACCTGCTTGGTCCTAAATTGGGCTCCTAAGTCCATCCACAATCTTAAACTCAAGCGTTCCTGTCTTTGATCACAGCCTCCTTAATTGACTCGTCTTATGAATTGACTATTTTCACTGTGATCTCAAATTACTTAATCCAGCTCACTTCACTCAGCCTATTAGCCTGTTTGTAGTTACATTTGACTTTCTGAGATAAAGGATACATAAGTGCTTTATACAATTTAAAACACTCACTAAAACTAGCTGATTCTTCATCAATCAGATGTTGTAATCAACTACTTAAATAATATCCCAGATAAGGCCCTGGACTCTTGGGCCCACTTGATTGTTGTCCTGGTGTGGAATCGATGCCCCAGTAACTAAAACCCTAATGACTGGGCTACACTCAGCTCCTCTTCCCCGCCCTTGATCTGGACCACACTGCACGAAACAACCTGCTGATTTATTCACTATAAACACTGGTGGTTTTTTATTCGCCTCTTTAAAAGTTATCTTATTCCAAGAAGCATTCCCAGCTTCCAGCACTAAGCTCTGGCATGTAGTAGGTCTTCATGGAACGTCTTCTGGTGAGAATGCTTTTCCCTCCAGCCCTCATGTTGGCCCACATGTGCTCACTCTTGGTGAAGGTTCATATCTACCCTGCAGAGATGAACGAGGGTGCCCGCACAGAGCAGCCACGATCATCCCACTTTCCATGTTAAGGCAAGGCTATGCATCATTTAGGCTATTTTATTCCTTACTCAGTCTGGGTGAAATAATATTTATTTCACAATACACAGGACGCCCTTGGCACATGTTCTCTCTCAAGCGATCATGTGATGCTAAGTAGCTCTGCCTCCTGTTCTCTCTCTTCATCTTTCACCACTTTGTGTTTGTCTCCAAAGTTCTACGTCTTCCAGACTAAGGAGAAAAGAACAGAAAACACATTTTTTGATTCCTGTTGATGCTTGCTGCGGGTGGCCAATATCATCCTCTCTTTTGACAAATGGTTGTGTTTAACTGAAGGGTCATATCATTGTTTCATCTACTATACAACAGCCAACAACCATCCTTCATTTCCTTCTCTCTGGCTCTTGGTCTCTCAAAACTCTCTCCTAGAAGCCCTTGGTAAACAGGCCTCCAGGTGGTTGATAGCGTCATCCGCAATCCCTGTGAGGATCTGCAGCCCGTGGCTTTTCAGGGCTTCTTCCTGCAGCCGGCGTCTGCGCAGAGCAAGCTCATTCCTGCAGTCTAGGCCCCTAACTGCTCCCTTGCATCCTCTTCCTCCAAAGGGTGCTCCTCGAAGTTCATTTATTTACATGCTTTTCTCTTTTCAGGAGATAAATTATTTATCCTGAAGATTTAAAGTATCACCTCAATGCAAATCAGTAGCAAATCAAGGTTCTTCCTCTAACGAGTTTTCAGACCTCAAGGTGAGAAGCTTCAGTCAATAGGAGGACACTCTCTCTTGCCCAAACTTCCAGCTCCCTTTTCCAATGTCGTCTCAGAAAAGCTTTCAACTTCCCACCAGCTACACAGGCTGAAAGGCATCATC
>NW_016107639.1:174063-197935 GCF_001604975.1 Cebus imitator | reverse complement strand
ACAGCCGCGCTGGCTGAAACGGCCGCGCTGGCGACCGTGGAGCACCTCTGCCCGGGAATTTCCTAGTTTGTGGGCAATAAAAACACGGTGTCCACTCACCCTCTGCGCTTTCACTGGGAGCTGCAATCCTGAGCTGTTCCTAAACGGCCATCTTGGATCCCTCCCCTGCATTTTTAGTTTTAAAATATTCAATCCAGACGGATCTGGGTTTGAATTATGACTTTGACTTCTTTTATGCTGATGAAGCTGAGTAGCTGATTTGACCCACGTGGTCCCCTTTCCAGACCTACAGTGATGGAGATCACTACTTCACAGCACTGTGGAAGGATAAGCCAATGCTGTATCAATGTCACATGTAAAGTCTTTGATTACATAGTATGTGCTTAGTAAAGTTGGGTTTCTTTCCCTTCTTTAAGGACCGATGCCTAGTATTGGCTTCCTTTTGTCTGCATCCATATCACCTAGACCTAGCACAGTGTGCATATGTTAATAAACGTGTCGTGTACATAATTATGAGTAGAAACCAAAGGAATTATATTTTTGCAGGTGTGTCAGTCTAGATGCCTTTGTCCAAATGAGGCACTTAAGAACTGTATTAGAGGAAACACACACACACACACACACACAGACACACACACATACGCACACACAAGCTTAATGCATATGTGATGAACAGAATAATATATTATCTAATATCATCAAATTTCTTTTATTAAAGTGGATCTTTAGAACATCATGAGATTTATAGAGAGATGCTAATATTTATCATTTAAAAGTTACAAAATGTTTTTTGAAAAGGCAAAAATAAAATATCTTTTTAAAAAATGGAGAATTTAATCTTAAGTTAAATTTTTATTAATTTTTTTAAGTGATGGCTTATTTGGTAATGGCATAACTTGAATACATTTTATTAAAGAAGTTTAATACATGCATTCTTCCAAATTACTATATCTCTGTAAAGAGTTATTAATTATATGTACAAATTTGATATCTTTAATTTGGGTACTATTTTTCGTCTTTCATTATTGAAGCTTCAAAATCCGTTTAAACTGCTCATAACCCCATTCCATTGTCTTAAAAAGCGGTTCTTAGATCATACACTTGCCAATGAAGAGAAAAGTAATCTAGTCTACATTTTACTGAGATGATTATTTTGCATGTATATTATCTTTAATGTAAGCAGCTCCCAAGCTGCCATGCAAGACCCGTTTTGCTGGCACATAACTGGGTCATGACACAATAGCGCCCAGTCCTCCGGCAGGAGCTCAGCCCAGCAGCAGCACCTCCCCGGACGGATAAGGCAGGTTAACCTTTGCACGTTCACTGGGACATTATTACGATGACCTACTTTAGTATATTCATATTTTTCAGACCCATAGAGTCATGAAACACTAGAGTTGGAACAGATCTTTTAAATAATTTTGTCCAATTCCCTCACTCTATAGATGAGAAACCTGAAGTCTGGGGAAGGTTAAACACCTTGCCCAAGAGAAACTCTGTTTTCACGAATATGTTCTGTCTTTCTCCTCCAGTTACTTTAGAGTAGGGGCTGTGGAAGATTATCCCCATCAGACCTCATGAAAGTCTTAGCAATTTGATGGAAACATTTCCAAGTCAGCATTAAAGTATTTAAAAGGACACATCAAATTGGTGACTGCACAAATCTTGGCTACAATGCACAAATTTGAGAAAAGAATATTTATCCAGCTTATGTTATTTGTCAAAATATCTGTCTATAATGAGCATAGTGGATTTTAACCAAACGTCCTAAGTTCTGTTTCTTTTACCCCTAAGAAGTCCATAGGTCAATTTCCTGATTTGTATAAATCCCTGAAATTATATTTGAATTTCACGTGTGTGTGTGTGCCTCTGTGTGTGTGTGTATTTTGCAGAAAAGGTCTGCTGTTGACCAGGTGTGTGGGCCGGTAAGAATACAGGGTGGCTTGATGATGTACGCCCTTCTAGGAGGAGAGGGCGCTTTCAAGCCGGCAGAATCCTTTCTTCTCTAGGCCCTGCTCCATCGGGGCTGGCAGACATCACCCACTCGTGCCATGGCAAAGACACGGGCACTGTTGTCGAGGCTCAGGTGGTGCTAAAAACAATCTCAATCAAAAGATAAGGGAAGCATGGCAAATTCCAGAGGAAGAAATCTGATAAAATTAAAGCGTAATAGACACTTCAAACTGTGTGATCTGACCTAATAAGTTATTAATAGGGAACCATTACTCCTCATACATTTTTTATTAGGAAGGCATTGCCTTTTTGTCAAGATTAGTGGATTATAAAATATTTGTGCTACACAATATAAATGACCCTGCCTATTAATAAGTCTCTAGAAAGATATGCTTAAATTGAATTACATTAGGAAGAGAAGTGACAACAGAAAATTAGGCGTAATTAATGGGAACACATAAATAAACCACGTATGGAGGGAAAAGGGCATTCTCCCCATTGATCATTTTGATAATTAATTGCCGATATATTCTAATGACATACTACTATTACTGTTTGCATAAGGGCTGCTTCATAGAAGATGAAATTTGTGTGACTATAAATATGTATTATAATTTATAGCTGGGAGATAACTAAGTTGATCACATGCCTCTAATTAGTGGACATAATTTTGAAGAGCTAAAAGCTAACACGATATTGCAATGAGGGCTCATTAAAATTTGTTTCACTGGAGCAGAATTGCTTGTCTCCCTGTGAATCGAACGGTCACCATTCCCAGTAAGCCTGAAGGAAGACGACACAGAGTCCCTGCTGGGTGTGGTGGTGTGGGCAATGTCACTTTATCATTTTCCATGGGCCAGAGCCAGCAATCCACTTAGGGCTGGGATACCTCAGAGATACAGGAAATTATTTTTCACGTCTCATTCACATAATGGGCGATGCGAATTGAGTTACCCAGTAGATGAGCTTCCTGCATCATCTCCATCTGCAAACACATATAAGGTTTCCGCTGATATCACAGCTCCTCCAAGCAAACACTGCCCCAGCCTTCGAACGGGAAGGATTCGCTATCTGCAACCATTCTAGATTTGAATATTTGCTGCTGTAACGTGCTGATTTTATAATTACATATGTTATTTTTTGACTGCTTCAAGTAGTCAGCATCATACGCTCTATTTTTCCTTTTGCTCACAGTAAGCAAGTCTAATTAAAAAATGCTCAACATTCAATTTAAAATAATTGCCGATGCAAAAAAAATAAAAATAAAGCTAATCAACCTCTTACTTGCTAATCCATATTATTAATGCAGAACAAATGCATTAAAGCAATGCTGAGGGCCAGGCACAGCACCACGTGAGCGGCGGGGTGCTGCAGGCCTGACTCCCACCTGGGACGTGTCCCGGGGAAGGCGGGTCTTGCAGGGGCCGGGCGTGCAGCTTGCAAATGTGTCTCATGCCGAGGGGCTATCACACAGATACCCTTAGCTGTGCGTTTGTGGAGCTCCCTGACTCTTTTTCTTTGTGGTTTAGGAGGAGGTGTGTTTTAATAATAGTTTGAGAATGGTTGACTCACTAAAAGAGAATTCATTCAGCACGTTGGCACCATCATCACGAAACTAGGAGAGCAGGTACTTGATGCCAGGAAAGGCATTCTCTTCACCTGCATGCTCACTCCGTCCCTCAGAACGCAACCCCTTGACACTGTGGATGGGCAAGGTCACTCCGAAATAAGGAAGCTGGGAGCCTTTTCTGAAGTTTGGGGACAGAATAACACACTTGGGGTAAAGGTTTGCGATAAAGATAGTTATCTATGCTTTAGAGAAAGCCAACATTTTGTTTTCTAGTGTGATTTGCTTGCTTTTCTTGACCATAGTAGCATTACCCTTTTAATTTATGAATGTAAGCATGTATGTATTATTGTTGATTTATTTGAATCTTTAGATTATTACGCTTTTATTCGATGGTCCTGGAAAATGCCCTAACACTGAATATACCAATAGGAAAGTCAAAATGCAAATGCCATCATTCACATGCACGGGGGCTCCTGGAAGATGCTTGGAAATGTAGAAGAAGCAGCTGTTTTCTGACCAGAATTACGGCCCCAACTTTGTTGTCAGGGAGGAGGCCCCAGAAAATGTCCTTCTCTCTCTGAGCTCCTTCCCGTCATGTGTGACAGGAGGAGGTTGGTCCAACAATCATAGTCTCTTCTAGAATTGGGCTTATTTAACTTTAATTACTGCCATAAGTGTTCTCAGAGGAGTGAACAAGGGGAATAGGGACACCCATTCCCACTAGCAGCCCACAGGGGAGGTGGGAATATACACGTGTGTACGGATGTGCCCTGGGAAAGGTGAGCAAATGTCTTGGTCGACAGGGCACACTCAGGTGTGCCTGAGAGCCTGTGCCTCCCACACTCTGAGGGGCATCCTGGTGTGGCATGGCCAGTCTACAGGGAGCTGTCCGTGCCAACACAGGCCACGCCTGCTGCTCTTTCCCATTCCTTTAGCTAACACCGCCCCCATCCTCCTGCAGCTGGCCGCGCTCAGTGCACATGTGCTCACGCATGTACGCATGTGCCAGCGCCTGTGCAGGCCAGGCAGGCATCCCACTCCCCTCCAGCTGGCCTGCTGAGCTGGGCTTCGTAACTTCAATAAACACAGGGCAGAGACTCCTCTTCCTCTGTGAGGGTAATGTCTTGAGAGCAAAGGAGACACACCCGCACACAGCGACTAGAACATCACAAGCTGCACTGACCCATTGGAATCCACTGTCCGGCATAGCTGTGACTGATGTTTCCGTGATTCTGTACCAGTGTTAGCTTTACGCTTGAGGGAGTTTAATTGCAATTTGGAAAACTCATGAAAATTTGGAGTCGTCAACATTGTAGATCATCATCATCATCACCAATAAATAAATTTCTGAGTCTATCGCAGGCTTGGGGCAAGTCCAGTTTCGAGCTTCCTCGGGGCGGGGGGAAAAGGGAGGCCGCTGCTGCAGGATGGAACAGGCTGGCACCTGCAGCTCCCACGAGGGCAGGAGGCCGTGGAGCAGCAGGCACAGGGTCAGGCTCGGATTGGTGGCCGTGAGGTTCGGGTTAGGGCTTGGGTGGCCACGAGGTCAGCTTATCTGTGGAACTGGAAAACCTTGAGAGGCCCTGAAAGTTCACTCTATGAAAGGCAGCTACTGTTTCCCCTAATACCCTAAACACACGATTTACTTATTACCAGAAAACTGTATTCTCAGCCATTTAGAAGCCATATTCAAATCATCATTGAACAACCCCCCGTTTTCAAAATCATGTCCATATCGTTCTTCTTATGTGTTCCTGCCCACCCGTCGGCTTCTCCCTGCCACGTTTACCATGCGTTATAGCAGCTGCTTGTCTCTCCCTTTATCCTTGTACTTACACCTTTTAAATAAGATGCCTAGTTTTCACCCTCGAAAATACAGAATTTTATTAACGCAACCTCCCTGATTTTACAGAGAAACCCATCTCTACAAGTTGCAAGATGTGCATTCATCTTTCAGTGGCCGCAGAGCCCAAGATCTCACTGTCTTCTTTTTCTCTTTTGTAGAGTGAGCTTAGATTAGCCGCTTCTCCACAATTCTATACGACATGAGTTTTAATACATAACTAGTTATTAGTTGCATAGGTATTTATTCTATCCTTCCCCAACCCTTGCATGTCAGAGGCTCTGAGTGATTCCCCCATGAGTACAAACCTCTCGGCTGATAGTAATTAAGCAATTGAGCATGTGCTGGAGAAAATACCAAAACAATAATGGAACATTCCTCAGCACTGGGAATTTTTCGGTAGAATATTTCCTCCATTGCACTCAACATTTTGGTCTGAATACAAAGGAAAATAAGAGACTTTTAATATAGGAGCATAATGTCATTTTCAAAATAACTTTGCTCAAAATAGTAACAGAGCCAAAGTAAACTAATCATAGAAAAATGTTTATCTAGACATTATTCTCCCTCAATCAAAGTCAAGAGGACCCCACACCATAGGTACCCATCAAACAGGGCGGCATTTTCCAGAACATGAAGTCTAGCTATTCAAAGATGACTGTAGTTTTCTCACAAAGAAATCCCAAAACTGGTTGACTTCCTTTCTCCCAGATTCTGAGTTGCTTCCCCTCCTCCAGAGAATGTTCCTGCTCCCTGGCAACTTACACACTGGTCCACAATGTACTCTCCAAAGACTCATATCTAGTTTGTTGAGCATTTATAAGCTTTCATTGCATAGATATTATGGAGGATCCAGACCAAACATTTAATTGCAGACTTTTTAAAAAAATATCTTCTATGTACAAGACACTGAATTCACCTTCTCTGGTTCCTGGGCTCACGTAAGCCCATGGCACAGTCAGCAAGGGTGCATTGTGTGTAGGGATGAGCGCCTCATGACCCAGTTCTTCCTGCTCTATTGCTGGCTGGTGGACCAGCCGTGGGTCCGTGAGAATGTCCTGGGGCGGCTACCGCAAATGACCACAGATTAGTGGCTTAAGACCAATGAAATGTATTCACTCACAGCTCAAGAGCCCAGGCATCTGAAATCAAGGTCTCAGCAGGGCTGGCTCCTTCTGGAGCCTTCTTTAGTTCTGGTGGCTCCGGGCATTCCCTGGCTTGTAGACACATCTCTCCTGTCTCCGCCTCCACCATCACACAGCCTTCCCAGGTGTGTCTGTGTCTCTGCATCTCTTCTCCTGTAAGGACACCAGTCATATGATTTAGGGCCTACCCTAAACCAATATGTCCTAATATTAACTTAAATTCCATCTTAAAAGATACTGCTTCCAAATAAGGTCATCCTTGGGGGTTCTGAGTGGACATCGACTTAGGGGGCACTCTTCTCCCATGCCCTCTGCGTATGTGTATGAAAGTCTAGTTACAGTGGAACAAGCCAGCCTCCCAACCAGGAGGACAGCTTTCCCTCTCAGGGCCAAAGTCCCACAAAGTTGACAACACCTTTGAAGAGCAACCTGATTTGAAATTCTCTAATAGGATCCATGTGAGTTGTTATGTAGTGCAGATAAAATATCCCAGGCAGGGCAAGGTGGCTCATGCCCGCAATCCCAGCACTTGGAGAGGCCAAGGCAGGGTGGATCACAAGGTCAGGAGATCAAGATCGTCCTGGCCAACATGGTCAAGCCCTGTCTCTACCAAAAACGCAAAAATTAGCCAGGCATGGTGGTGCATGCCTGTAGTCCCAGCTACTTGGGAGTCTGAAGCAGGAGAATTGCTTGAACCCGTGAGGTGGAGGTTGCAGTGAGCATAGATCGAGCCACTGCACTCCAACCTGGTGACAGTGCGAGAGTGTCTCAAAAAAAAGAAAAGAAAAAGAAAAATTAAAAAAAAAAATCCCAAAGGAGTCCATTAAAACAACCGACGATGTAATTCGTGACTGAAGCCATCCCTGCCTCCTTCCCGGCCCGCGCCGGCAGGTTCATCACCTCCTCAGGAACCTTCCTTGCCCAGGTCCCAATTTTGAGAAAGGTATTTCTGACAGAGATTTAACTTACTACAAAGCCATTTGAAGTTTTATTTCTTTGCATTAATTTTGGGTTTCAGAAAGTTCTGAATTTTACCCTGTATTTTCAAAAGGAAAAGACTGCGTGTCTGAATGAAGTCACCGTTCTGTGTACCACGTTGCTTCTGCACGTTACATATCCTAAGTGTAAATTCTTTTTAAAACACTGTGATAGAAAAAGAATTCATTTCCTGTCTGGAAACATTAGGAGGATTCTAGGCCTTGAGAGAGGGGACAGAGCTCCTTCCCCCAGCTTCCAGGAGGAGCTATTCCAGGACGCCCAGGCTCTGGGTTTGAGACGCGCTCCTCCGGGTCATGCTCCTCCCTCTACCCTTCAGTATTTGATTTGGAGAGGGGATAATTTCTATGGGTGCCTTCCTGCTACAAGAAATACTATCCATATTGTTAGGCAACTAAGGTCAACTTCATGTGGAAAAATCCAGAAGAGTGGAAGAACATGGTCCATATTTTCACAGCGTATCTCTGAGCATACAGGCCCTGCGCCATTTTTGTCTTCTCCTTTCTGCTCTATTCCATGGCCTAAATCCTTTATAATAGGTTAGTATAGCTTTGGATAATTTTTGCAATGTCACCTTCAAAAGGCCTCTAGCAGCTTCCCCTCTGGCTTTGCACCCATGCAGCACACAGCTTCTGCTTGTCTCTGCTCGCTTCCCTTCCACATCTGTGCAGCTGTGTGGTCCACTTCCCACCCTTTTGCCAGCTGTAATCGCTGAAGAGGCTTTGGAAACAGACTCCTCCTGCACACAATTCAGCCCTGACTCCTGAGCATGGAGCAGCAGACACCAGAGCCCGTCCGTTTGCATCATGGGCTGGGGTTCCAGCCCGGGCCGCTCACAGCTGGAGTCTTGGGGGTCATCGCACAATGTGCTGCTTCTGCGGGGCTCGGCAATTGTGGAAACGCCAGTGAGAAATATTAAATAATAACTCTGTGCCAAACCACTGGGAAAATGAAGCAAGCACTCAGCAGCTCTCCTCATTCCTCCTTTTATCCCTGCGGTGGAGGGTCTAGCAACACCGCACTGAGCAGCAGAATGGAGCAGCGGGGACAAGGGTTCAAGGCCTCTGGCCGACTTATTTGTGTGCTGATTGCCAGGTCCACCTGGCCCCGGTATTTAGATTTGCGCATTTCTTTGTTCCTTTCCAGAAACATATTTAGGTGATTCAAATGAGAGAACAACATTTTTAAAGCCTGCATCAACACACACACATACGACTCTTCCTGGGAAAAATATCAGTTTGTGGTATTTTTCTTTTTATGTGAATCAGTACTTAGAGACAACGTTATACCAAAAATGTAACTTCTTCCTGTAAAAATTTAGCATCATCTTAAAAAAATCGAAGCTAGTATTTAGTGGCCTTAATTCAACTGGTTGTTTAAAAAATAAATAAATTGCTCGTGGTGACTGCTAGTTTTTAAAATATGCATGTTCCCTCTTGGTAGTGAATAAGTGTAAATTACCCTCACTATTTAAGTGGGTGCCGTTTGGAATCTCCCTTCACTTGTCTTGGGTTCAGTGCCCTCTGGTGGCTTCCCCTGAAAGTGCGGCCCCAGGTGGCGGTCTCTGGGCCGGTGGGACTGGGAAGAGCTGGTCCCTCTCTGCACATCTAGAGATGTGGAATTCATCTTTTTTTCTGGTATGTACTGAGTGTTTTGGAGACGTGTATAAAGAATATTATCCTTTAGCTAAAAGCTCTCAAGAATGTCTCTATTATGTCTTGACATGTTATGTTTAGCAAAAGGATAATTCTTGTATGCTACATAAACTAAATTCAATCCGTGACACCACGCTGGGAAAAATATCAAAACTACAGTCCAAGGTGGCCTCTGAAAAACTTAATGGCTGACTGGACTTGACACTGCCAGTGCCCTGTGTGGCAGTTACTAATATGACCAGCACCTGGGAGAAGGCTCAGTGTCTGCACCTGCTACGTGTAGGAGACGCTCGAGCCCTTTGGACTGTAAGAACAACGCCGAGGTGCGGCAGCAATAGGCGTTGGAGTAGAGTGCGTTTCCTCCACCACTAAATCATGTATTGCAAGCAGACCTAGCAAGTCAAGCAAGCATGGCACAATCTCCATAACAAACAGGGCGATCTGCGTTTCTCCACATCCGGTTCCAGGTTCCAGGTTCTTTCCTGTCTCACTCACTGACAGTGTCTCCCTGGCCTTCCTCTAGCATCTTCCTGAGCTGGTGGAAGCTCCCTGGGCATTCACCTCCAGGGCTCCTGCTCACGCGCACCCAGCCCAGCAGTCCCCTCCCTCTCCTTGGACCTGGCATTACAGCTCTCTCACCATCCCTGCCCTCGGTGCCTTCCACACACTGGAGCCCTCCCACCTGCCTGCCTGGCATGGGACCTGGGCTTCCTCACAGCCCGTCCACACTCTGCGTGACTTCCTCATCTCTCACAGTGTGCGAGCCGTCAAGGGCACGATTTGTGTTTGTGTTTGTCCTTATGTAGCTACCAGCCAGATCAAAGCCTTCCCTTGGTAGGGAGCGCACTTAAAGCATGCTAAGTGTATGGACAAGTAGACGAAGCAACGTCGCGTTCCTGAGAGTTAAAGACGACATCGATGCAACACAAAATAGTCACCCTCGGGATGTGTGGCTGCTCGGTGAGATGTGTGCCCGGAAGGAAAGGCCCAGTGCTCTGCGGGCTGGGGCAGGAAGGGAGCCTGGAGGAGTGCAGCTGGAGGAGTCTGCTGAGATCTGAAGGAGAAGGCGGTGGGAAGGACAGAGGGAGAGGAGCGTGGCACAGGGTGGGCATCACGAAGACGCGGCAAGCAGAAGGAATGCATGGAAGGCTGGGATGGGGGAGGCAAGAGGCACAGAGGAGCCCTCGGGACCATGGGCAGGAGCCGGGCCTTCATACTGAGGGCAATGAGAGCTGGCACTCTCCAGAGGGCACAGCAGAATGTGGACGGCATGCGAGCAGGGTGCTTTTGAAGACTGTCACTTTGGCTCCTGGATGAACGGCTGGTGGCGGTGGGCTGTGGCTTGGTGAGGAGGTTCAGACGGCTGGCCGGGGTCCAGCAGGAGCAGGGGTGGGAGGAGGTAACGAAGAACGGCTGGGCTCTGGCTCAGACAACAGGTTTGAGGGCAGTGACAGAGAAAACGCCTGAATCGACCCAGATGTGAGGGCCCCATGTCTATACTCGTCTGCTTTGTCTTTTCTTTGAGATGTCCACGTGAAGAATGGATTTAGAGAGCCAAAGCGCGCAGGGAAGCTTTGGGCTGAAAACAGGAGTTCAAAAACAAGTCAAGCGGGTCAGTGTGAGGACTGGCTGGGCACACGGGGGCCCAGCTCACGATGTGGTCAGGAAATGCCCTGCAGCTTGGTTGGGCTGAAGGAACGGTTGTGGCAGGATGGACGTGGCTGTGAAGCACAAGCACTCTGGCAAACGACTTGGCGCTATTCGTAAAAATTAATACCTACCACCTTGCAATTTCCCCCAAGTGTGTCTTAGAGAAACCGTTGTGTGTGTATGAACGTAGATATGCATGTGTGTGTAGTTCCATCCACACATATGGATGCTTTAGTCTTTGTGTTTGGACAGAGACTTTAGCTTCTTTTAATTGTTGGCTTTTGTGCATAATTCTGTTGTGAATATATATATATGTGTATATATAATTGTGTATATATAATTGTAAGAGGCAAACATTCAAGCAATTTAATTGCATGTTTATCATAGAACAGATATCTAATTTGTAGAGTATTCAATTGAATACTCTAGAAACAAAGACTGAATATCAACCTATTCATAACAAAATACATTAACCTAAAAAACATTATATTTGCAAAGAAAGGAAGGCACACAATAATACCTAGCGTGTAATTTCTATTCATGTCAAGAAACAGGCAAAATGAAATTATTAGCATTTTGGATATGGAATGGCGTTTTAATTAAAGGCTAGGGAATGGTGATCAGGAGAGGCAGAAGAGTGGTTTCCATGGAGGAATGATGGGGCTGTGGTCAGGAACCAGAAGCCAGGGGGATTTTGTCTTGCTTTTTTATACAGGCTGAGGACCTCAGTCCTGTAATTGGTAAGGTTGGACTTCTCACGTTTGATGTGATTAATGATATAGTTTGATTAAAATCCAACATCTTTCTAGCAGTTTTCTAATTATTTCATCTTTTATTTGCTTCTTTTTCCTCTTTTTCTTCCTTCTTTTGGGCTGATTATTTTCTATGGTTCCATTTTATCTCCACCATCAACTTATTTACACCTTTAAACAAACAAAGATTGCCTAGAATTTACAATATACATCTTTAATTACTCAGAGCTAGCCTTCAAGTAATGTTGCACTGTTTCACGTGGAACGCAAGGCTCTCAGGACGGTAATAAGGCCTGGTCTTCTCCAACAACAGCCCTTTGTCCTTGTGGGAACTCTGCATTTCAAAACTCTCTCCTTTCATTACAAGGGCATTCCCACAGCAGCTTTGCTTGACGTCAGTCATCACTGCCTTCCAGGGACTCTTGACACTTTCCTCTTCTCTCCGTCATCTTAAAAACATTGATGGGAAGCATTTCTTCTCTGGACCCCCCCAACCTGGCCCTTCTGTTCTTCTTGCTCTCTTTCCCAATATGGCTGCTATAGCTGTTCTGCAAAGCCACACAGAGCTCCAGACCACAGACTTCTCCCGCCATTAAGACCTCCTTTGCATTCCATTCTTTCCAAGCCACCAGCCCTTCCTTGGCCTTCCAGTCCCTGAGCAGAGAAGCTCCTCCCCTCCCTCCTCCCCTCCCTCCTCCCCTTCCTCCTCTGCCTATTCCACTCACCTTCTCCTCACTCCAACTTCCCTTCCACATTCACCGGCAACCTGTGATCTTCCAGAAGACAGGGACTTAGGTTCCTTTGTGTTCTACCTTGCAGCTACACATGAATATTACTTAGGAAGAAGACATTAAACAAATATTTTTCGAGTACAAGGACGACCCTCACTATATTTAAGGTAACACAAGAACAGTCATGCCCTCTGTGTGTGTTTGTGTATGCTATGTATATGATGACTTTGCCTTGTCTTACAGGTGAAAGCACAGTTTCAAGTACACTAAATGGTATAGTTTTAAGGTTCTATGGACCCCAGACATACTGCTGCAAATTAGAATTTTTATTTCTTGCTCATTAGATACTCTATCTGTATGTGGGCCTTGGGATAAAATATCTCAATTTCTATTCATATCTAAATTCTGCTTCTATGATTTTAATATTATATAGTTCACTCAGTTTAAAAAATACCCATTACTCTTGTTATCATAGCAAAGCATTTGTTTATGCATTTGAAGAGAAAAATATGATTTCTTAGATATAAGATGTTTGTCTTGCCAAAATACTCCAAACTTTTAACTTCGCCTTTAACCTTAAATCCAGAAGCACCAATACAATTCACTAATCCATCCTTCCACAGTAAAAGCATATGTGCTCATTTAGGAGGAAATCAGATTTCATTGAATATTTCTTTGCTCTTCAGAATTTTTGAATCTTATATGGGATAATTTTTGTAATATGTATATCAAGGGATTCTGTTTTCTTAAAAAGGTGAGTCAGAGAACAGCATTTCCTACTCCTCTGCTGAGAGGTGGCTCCTAGATGTTCCTCCTGTCACTTCCTGTTCCCTGTGGTCCATAGGACCATGATGGTGGCTGTCCAGGCCGTAGAGTGATGCCACACTGAAGAAATCCTCCCACCAATGGACCTTCCCCAATAAAGTCGGACAGTCCAAGTACCCAGGTTGGCTGAGAATGTGAGTGTGTTTAAAAATGTGGCCCTGGAAGGTTCACACTTCTAACTATTGGGCTGCTCTGAGGAAATATGTCTACTTTGAGAAATCTTTGTTTCTCACATATAATATCTCAGAGTTAGAGTCAACAAAGCATATCTGTCATAACTTCTATGACCTTATGGTCTATCCCCCCCTGAGATGGATATATCAGTGGAGTTCTTGCGCTTGAATATTTCAGTCTGATGGGCAGGTGCAGCCCCACAGCAGTGGGCCTCTGCGTTGGCATTCCAGGATACAGGGTCATTTCCTGCATTACAAGCAAAGGCAACATTAGCTCTCCAAACAGAGTAGCTCGTCTTGATGTGTGCAATTTAAAGTGACTTAACTCTTTGACAGTTAAGCATCAGCATTGAAATGTTTCTCTCTCAGGACTCACCCTCCTGCCAAATGCTTCATTTATGGTCAATTTGGTAATTGGGGGCGAGTTCATCTGTTCCTTTAATAGCACTTGCTGAAATTCCGGAGCCACTCGTGGAATAAAACTGTTGTGCACAACCTCGTGATTTCCAACATTTATTACGCCCATTGTGTAATGTCTTTTCAATCGTTGCCATTTTTATAAGTTTCTACTGATTCTTTCTCCTGTCAGCTCTTTGGAAGTGATTCTATATTTTTACCGTCATCATGATTGTGTTGCTTTCTCAGTTAACTTAATTACGGCTCTCAAGTCTTCACAATGAATCAACGTGACTAATTTTTTTTTTTTAACAACCCTGTGAGGTAGCAGTGTGTCCTCATTCCTGCAGTTAATAATTTGAAAAATTATACCAGAGTTTTTGTGACTCATCATACTATGAGGTAAGTAGACGACAGATCCCCAAATTAGAACTCACAACGCTCATTTCCATATAGTTGTGACATTGTTTATTCAATGAAATGCCCCCACTATCATACACACACACACATACATATATGTATGTGCATATATATGTGTGTATGTGTGTCTCATACATGTGTGTGTATGTGTGTGTGTGTGTGTGTGTGAGAGAGAGAGAGAGAGAGAGAATCATCCATGTCAGCGCCAGTATCATGTCTGATTACAGCGTCTGGATGAATGGATGAGAGGGAAGGCATCACCAGGTTTTCTACCATGTTATATACATATAAAGACCTTTATATGTATAAAATATTTACATCACGGCATAATAACAAAATATATTTTTATTCCAGCCCTTTGCTTTGACAGGGCTATAGCTAAATCATCACAGCTCAATATGGTGAGGCTGTTTTAAACTCTAAAGAAGAAGATTCCAGAATATATTTTAATAAACCACCCAGATGTCTAACTCTCTGTGCCTTGTACGTATTCTAACCTAAGGCTTTTGCGTTGCTGTTTAGACATGTTCATTGTGTTCTCCTCCTAAGTAATAACTCAAAGTTTTTTTTAAGAATTAAGCACTTTAAGCCACCCTACCCTTTTTTCAACGCCAGTGAAACAACTTACTCCACACACCTTACTCTGCCCAGTTTATTTACATACCTGTTTCACAGATGCTTAGAAGAAAGACATGGCTTGTGGCCAGTGCTCAGCATGCTTCTGTGAGCTGTTCTAGAATTTGTTGGGGATCTCTCATGAAAGTCCCATTGAGACTCTTCTGGAATCCACGGAAAGGGCTTCAGTGTGTTTGCAAGCAGAGTGGCACTTGGGTCTAATATCAGTACCAACTGGGAGACTCTGTGTTTAACTGAGGCAGAGAATCTGGATTTTACAATTGACACAGGCATCATACACATCCTTAAGCAGCTAACAAAGCAGGCAAGGGGATTTGGAAAGAACATTGTGACATTGTTTTTTTTTCTGTTTCTGTTTTTGTTTCTGTTTTTCAGCTTTTCACTGGTATAAATGATGATTTCAACTAAATCCAGGTTGGTATCATTATTTGAGTTTTCATTTGTTTGGTTTAGGCCCATGTTACTCAGTTTTCTCCCCAAACAACACTGAAGATCAGCTTCAGAATATCTTTCACTTTAAAGATACTGCAACCCTTTCCTCTAGTGTTTTCTAAAGTTACTTGAGTCCTATTTCCTTGGAGATAAAGCATTCTCACACTCACACTAGCCTTTCAATAATTTTGATGAGAACAGTCCAAGCCATGTTTACAGAAGGTATGATCGGGGGTATAGAACTCAACAGAAGACTCATGATGACCTAAGCATTTATGTCTAAGGTTTGAGGTGTTCATCTGACAGCTGGATGAATCGGAAAACATGCACCGTCCTACGACAGCTTTACCAGTCACTTCTCAATTGATTTCAAGAAGGTCCAATGTCGGCTACATAATGAGGATGAAATTTTAGTTCCATGAAAGAAAACCCTTCATTCAAGGATACAGGATACTACCACAAACTATTTTCTTTGACATTTTCCAGCAGTAAAACCATTGTATTGATATTTTTGCTGCTCAAAATGGAAGCCATTTGTGATGGGCTTTTTTAGTTGTCTTAAGAATAAGTGGAATTCTATTTTTGCTAATTTTTTTCCAGCTCATGGATGGAAAACAATTTCCCTTTTATAACAATCCAATATTCCTATGTACATATCAAAAATACTATTTTGAATAAAATATTACCTAAATATGAAAAAAGAGATTCTTTCACCAGCTAAGTAAAAATTATTTTAAATAACATAACTTCTTGTTCTGAGAAAAATAGAAACTTTAATGTGATCTGAACGGTTTCTTGTCTGATTAGTTTAGTGGGATCTGATGAGTGCCTGGTCTCATCAATCATGTTAAATCTATGTCAAGATCTATGGGTCAGATTCAGAAACTAGGGTAAGAACACAGTGGTCAGACAGCTGTCATATAAAGGATTTCATTTATATGATTCATGGCCTAAATTTGTTATACTGAAATCGTGACGTTACAAAAATTAGTTGATAATATTGCCCTTATAACAAATTCCTGCTTTCATCTTTCATCATGAGGTACTCCTGGCATGACAGGTACTTTTCCATGTAACTCTACAAGCAAGAGCATAAATAACATTATTCTATATTTAAATGCATATTATTCGATAATATTAATATTAGGGGTTTGGTATTTTGATTTGGTTTTTGTTCATTGTTCAGAGAGTGATTTGACAATTTCCATTTAATTAAATGCGAATTTTAATCATGTCACCAGTCTCCATGGGTTATTTGTTTTCAAGTTAAATGAAACCTCTCCTTGGAAATTTCTGTAACTGTCTCTACTGACCTTCTCTGGGGTTTTCGATCGTAGCTGTGTTTCGCGGACATGGTCCTATTGCTTTGTACTTTATGCAAGTGTTAGATTATTCCGTCCTTAATTACGCTCTGTCAGTTTCCTGGCTCCACGATCTGTAATTATGGAGGTCTTTCCTTATGGCTGGGTTCTGTGTGGCTATCTTTCCATTCTTGAAAAATCGTTTCTATTCTTGGAAATGCAGATCTTCTTCCTTCCATTTCTGTTCCTTTGGGACACTTACATGACTCCTTCCTAAACTAAAGGGAAACTTGATACCCTTGACTTACAACGAAAGATGTGCTTTGAAGCTTTTCATTTTTTAGGTGAACCGACAATATCATGATTAACAGGAAAGAAATCACCTTGTAAGTTACTTGTTCATATGTTTTCTGCCATTATCAAGTAATCAACCACACAGTGAAAGTAATTGCCTTTTAAAACATGTTCTTCTTATTGTATTTTACCTTATCTTATTTTAATAAGTATTAATTAGGAGCTTATTACCTTTCCCAGAAAATGAAATATAATGAAGTTCTTGATCCAAATAAGATATTGTGTTTTTTCTCTTTCAGTTTAAACTACATTTTAAAAAATTGGTTTGTATGTAGAAACAGAAACTAAAAATCACTTGCTTCTTAATTCTTTTCAAGATGTTGCTATTTGCAAATAATTTTTTTTCTTTCAATGGTAAGTGATATTCAAATAAACTAATTTGCAAAATTTACTGCTCAAATGGAAGCCATTTGTGATTGGCTGTTTTAGTTGTTTTGAGGATAGGTGTAAATTTTTTTTGTTGATTTTTTTTCAGCTTGTGAATTCAAAACAATGTCCCTTTCATAACAATATACTATTAATAAGTTCAAATCAAACATTCTATTTTGAATAAAACATTACCTAAATGTGAAAAAAGGATATTTTTTCACCAGCTAAGTAAAACTTTATTTTCATTTTTATGGAGTTGAGGAAGGTTTCACAAGTATTCTCGTTTCCATCTAGCTTCAAGGGACAAAAGATTTTAAAATTCCTTAAATTTTTACAACATATTCCACAGTTAGTTAATTTTATAAATACTTTAAGAAGATATATTTAACCACTTCACATAATTTAGATTTATATTATTATTTTACTATTATTGAGACAGGATCTTGCTCTGCTGCCAAGGCTGGAGTGCAGTGATGTGATCTCTGCTCACTGCAGCCTGAACTCCGCTCACCTCAGCCTCCTAAGTAGCTGGCACCACAGGTACGTAACCTCGCCCAACTATTTTTTAAATTTTCTATAAAGAAAGGGTCCCACTATGTTGCCCAGACTGGTCTCAAATTTCTGGCCACTGGTAATCCTCCCACCTCAACCTCCACTATTATACTATTTAATGCTGAAATTCTAAACATGATTCCTCATATAAAGAGGAAGGTGTGATCATTCCACATAATGAATGATGCAGTTTTTTCCCACTTTTTATTTAATTTTTATTTTCTCTCTTCACAAGTAATATTTCCTTAGGAAAACATGTCATTGCCTAAGTAAACTATGAAAATGTGCAATAGTTGTATGAAGAGTTCAGACTCTTTTTTAGATATTGAAAAAGTTTGAGACTGATCTTAATTTTACTACTTTTCAAGGATGAAATCATATTATTTTCCACTTACAAATCAATATTTATCTTTAAAATCCACTTTGATTTTAATCAGTTAATTAATAGGAGATTATTCAAAGTTCAAAATAATGAATTTACTAGATATGGTGCAATAAATTCACATTTTCTTTAACATTTCAAATTCATTTTTTTCACAATTTTATTAATTTCAGAGTGTTTCATTGGCTCTATTGAGATCAAAATATGTTCATAAAGCAGAAAATATTTTAAAGTATTCTGAATGCATCCTTAGTGATTTCAGTGGCTAAAAACATTTGACAATATTGTAATTTTTGCCTCATACATTAATTGTCATGACAATGATGAAATGACATTGATCTTCTTTTATATAAAATTGTTTTCTAGAATATTTAGATTCTTCCCTAGGCACTAATGTTACCTCAATTTTACGTTATTCATTATATACGCTCTTCAAGGAATATGGAAGGATATGCTCTCTTCTTTGCTTTAAAACGATTCTCCAGGGGGTCAGAAATGGGTGTTATATTTCACACTAAACAAAATATCTTGAATTAATACTTACCTTCCAAGGAGCTCCCACAGTGAAACACAACTTCCCATTTATACTCTCAGCAGGGCCAGGGAAAGCTTTACAAGTGAGAACCTAGAGGTTAAGTGGCTTGGCCACTTTTCCAAATCAGCCACAGACCAAGCCTTCCCACGGGCATATGGGGACGAAAGTTGTTTTGTGTGAGAAATCAGGCAAAGAAAACGTTTGTACACACAGACACACACAGAGGAGGGCCTGACCCTGTGTCCATTTATACTACAGAGGACACAGATGGTGAATTGTAGAACACATTTCCATATCAAAATCAAACAGAATTTTTTGGAATCTCATTTCAAAGTTTTCCTCAGTTCTGCAAATCTGATACTCATATATAATCCTGTTAGTATTTTAAACTGCTTATATTACGACAGTTTAACACAGAAGAAAGTTGTTTTCAGAAATTCAAAAGTGTTTTTAGAAGCAGAATGAATAAAAATGCTTAGTTAATTGTCATGTATTTGTTAATGTTGAAAGGCCATGAAATCACAGTGTTACTGTTGCTTCACAATCAGCTATTTTTAAAGCCATCTTATAAATTAGACCTCCTAAATCAGACAGTATTTTTCCCCACGCATTTTGTTATTAAAGACAATTGGTTTAATTCACCATTTGCCCTCACGCCCAGGCAAATCTTCTCCATCACCAGGAGATACCGGCAGAGGCTCTGTGCATTCCTCTGGAGCACGCAGTCATCTGGGAGGTCCTGGGTTATTGTTCTGCTATAAAGCATGCCATCTAGATGATTTACAAAGTGTCTGTACATTCTAAAATTGTATGATGCCATGTATGATTGAATTCTAAAATTCAAAAATTCATATAGGACCTCATAAGATTTTAGAATGTACAGACACTTTGTAAATCATCCAGATGGCATCCTTCACAGCAGAAAAGAGAGAGTTTCATTGGAAGTCACCTGGGGCCTCCCAGATGACTGAAGGCTGGGGAGACCCAGGGTGAAAGAAGACAGACGCAACTCATGTTGCCTTTGAGAAAAGGGGAAACAGAAGGAAAGGAAAGAGAAACAGACACAAAAAGGGCTCAGGAAGGTGGAGAGAAGAAGGCACACCAAAGGAGAATGGCAACCTGCCTTCCAGGCTAAGGGGTCCGGTGGTCCTTCCTCATTAGGAAGCCAAGATAATTTCCTGTACCTGCCAACGTGTGACTTTATTTTCTCCTGTGTAAAAACATCGCTTAGATTGAGTGGATACCTGACACACTCTCACAAGAACAGATGGAAAATAAGTGAGGGGCCATCACAGTGATGCAGACAGAATGCTTACAATGCTTCTTACCCCTACGTACTCAGCCAACAAAAACAGAGACAGACCGGCTGTGATCTCAGCACTAGAGATCAGGACGTCCCGGAGATCGGTGTGAGCACGGCCCTGATGGAGCCCACATTCTCGGAGTGGACAAAAGTTACACAATCAGTTACTGAAGTAGAGGCCTGACGCCTGAGACGGAGCACGTAGGAGTGGTGACAGCGTCTCTGGCCAGCACGTCGGCAACGCTTTCCACCAGGGCTCCTGCGTTTCCCGGAACCGAAGGAACAGTTGTGTGCAAGGGAGCACATTCCGTGACCAGCAGGTGTCCCTGGATGCTAACGCAAGTCCCCTTTCCAGCAGGCTCCAACTGTTTTGGAATTGAGAGACTTTCATTTTGCTGCTCACTGTCATAGACTGAATGACAATTTTGAAGACACTGAGAGCACTTCTTTCAAGTCTTTATTCTTTGAGGTTGACTTTTTAAAATTGAAGCAAATGTTTTAAAATTGATTCATACAATCGGTAAAACTGCTCTGTCGTGTGCGGCTCTGAGCCTCTGCGTTTGTGTTTTTCATATCGTTGCCTCATTTCCTCCAAACAGCACTAAATTGAATGTGTTGAGTTTTACGGCTGCTATTAAACCTACCAAGAACCACTCTCAATAAACCCTTCTCCTTAAAGGAGAATTTTTATCCCCCCAAATGATTGTCTGGCATCCTGACCTTGACCTCGACACAGACCTTGGCCTTTAAGGACACCTGCAGTCTGCGGTTGTGCTAACCACAGAGCTCAATCTCTTTCACGGTTTTAAGCCAATGTGTTTCTCCAGAGCTAATGGCATGCTTGCAATCATAAAAGATATGCATTACACAAGCTCTCTGTTTTGCATTTTCGTTATTGTGCCTAAGAAACAGTAAGTAGACCAAATTGAACGCCATTAAAAGGGGCCTCATCATAGAACACAGACGCCCTGCTATTGCATATTTGTGATATATGGGAAGTTTCATCTTAAAACATGGTGAAAACTCCATGAAGGAATAACTCAGCCAAAAGGCTGTTGCTCTGAGATGATTTGATCCCTTCATTGTTTCCTAATCATTTGAAGTTGACTGCTTGAAGTAAAGACTCTTTATATTTGTACAACAGAGGAATGTGGAAACACCAGTGACTTTTGAAATGATGTCGGGAGATGGTGTTGGAGCATTTCTTAAAGAAACGCCAGCAGAGCCATGCACGCGGTGGCTGAGGGCACTGCGCAGACAACGCCCTCCTGGCTCGGAGCAAAGGCGCCTCCTCTCAGTCAGCAGGTGAAGAATCTTGACGGGCATGTCAACTCGTTTCACTTGTATTCCCCAACACAAGTAGGCTGGGGCAAGGCGCATTGAGTTAAAATCTACCTAAATAAGTCGAAGTGAGCTCTTCCAGCAAATAAACAATTACGTGATTCCACCCGTAGGAATTCTAATCAGGAAAGGTTGCTGCTCACTTTGGTTTCCAGCACGCTCTCATCATGGTGATCCCCTAGTGCTCTCCTGATGCATTCTCCCTTTGAAAGAGGAAGCAGCATCACCTGACTTGCTGTTGTCATTTCCTGTGTCTCTGCTACCAGGTGTCTTATTAAAAATGAAACCAGATATAAAGCAGGTGCTCAGTAAGTGTGTGAATAAGTGAATTAATGAATGAAGTTATTCGGGTAAATTGCCATAAATAGGTCATATAAGTTTTAAACCATGTCATCAAAACCAAATCAAACAGATATCCCCTTCATATATCTACACATGAGACTAATTTTCATCTAGTTAAGTTTATTCTCAAGAAGGAAAATTCTCTAAGCAAAGATGCTCTTCAACATTAAGTTATGAGTTAATTGTACTAACCACTATTTCCTTAATGTAGTCATATTTTGAAAAGTAAGGCTTTGCTGGTAATTCTTTCATTTGAAACCTTGTACTCTGTTTTCAACAGAAAAAAATGATATTTTAAACTGGGAGCTTTTAGAATTAAAGAAAAAATCTCTTTCAAAACATAGTATCTTCCATATAAACAGTGAATTCTATCCTTCTCCTAACAAAAAAACGTACAGTTTGATATTAATCTTGAGAACAAATCACTTTAATCTAATAGCCATGGTAAACAATAAAATATAAGTTTACCAGGTGAAAAGAAATTAATGTAAAGAGATACAGGAATGAGAACCACACCAAGTGTAGAAAACAAGCTTGAAAATGGCTATCCTCTAAAGGTCTACTCCTAAATAATTCATGATGAACTAATTAATAGTGAATTTTGTGTCTCTTATAATTACTAACATTGGTTAAACTGAGCCCTAATAAATATCACATTAGGTATTGAAAAGTTCATTTTAGTCAGTATCACTAATCCTGCCTCAAACACCCCTGTTTAAGGCTGAAATATTCTTGCTCTCTTTTCTCCTTTTAAAAGAGGAAATTGATTGACTCTTAGGGACAATAATTTTTACATGTTTATATAAATAACATTGAAAATTATTCTCAGTATTTGACGTCACACAGTTTAATTGTAATGAATGAATCAAATTATACTGATAATAAATTTTTAATGGCACTTTAAATTTGCAGGAAAATTTGTATTTTATCATAACACCATCATTAACAAAAGCAAATGACTGGGAAACACCTTTCCTTTGAGCTGAAGTTCATATTATCTTAGAGGTGACGTTATCATCTCCATGATCTATTTGCTGCCTATGTTTTTGCAGGGGCTTTAATTTTTATGCCAGAAACGGAATTTTCTAAGTTGCAAATAGAAAAGCAAATTTGAATAGCATGTGGCTGAGAGCTGTGGCAATGCCTCTGCCTGTCCAAAGCTCCAATCACAAAATTAGATTCCATAGCTTTGCAGGATGAAATTCATGAACACTGGGTATGCTTAAAATAAATCATGCACTAAATTAGTCTTTAAAAATAAATGTTAGAATTGAATAAAGTACTAAAAATATATTTACTCTTGGGATGATTTCTATACAAGTTGCTTTCTAAAACTATTTTAGAATGATGATTGCTGCAATGTGATTGTTAATAGTTTGTCTCATGGGTAACAATAACAGTAACTTCATAACATCTTAAATACGTGTTTTAGGTGGATGTGTTTAAACATCATCTATATGATCCCATGAGGAGGATATTGATGAAATATTTGAAGGCTCTCCAAATGCTTCCAAAGTTGTTCTTGGCCATTTTCTTTATCCATTATGCAGATATTTCAACTTATTAATAATTAAAATCGCAGCACATTAATAATTAGGATCTCCATTACAAACCTGACCTTTAATTGAATTCTATAGGAATAGATTGAAAAATGAACCTCTTGATTTATGCTAAGAATAAAGGTTAAAAGCCATTTTCCTAGTCAATCTGATTTTCTTGTTCTGGTTAAATAACAAACATTGGAGGAAGATTCTTCCGTAGCCGTATTTCTGCCCCTCCCCATACACGCCCCATGATGCTCTGTTTTGACAAACGGGCTAACAACAGTTCAAAACTGGGGGGCACGTTCCCGGGGTGTTCCATAGTCTCCCTTCTCTAGAAGCACTCTGGGAAGTTAAACATTTCCAAAGGTTTGAAAAACAAAACTGGAGGCAGGTTATGTCCACGCAGAACTATCAGTGTGGCCATTTTAACTGAATTCGGTCAATTCAGACACATGCCTGAGGAATCCAATCCATCAGTCTGACTGCGTTTTTTTCTCATTTAATTACTCATTGAAGAGCAGTGATGGACTCAATGCCCTGCACAGACATCGCTTTTATTACGTGCACAAATATATGCCGGCAGCCGCCGCTCCGTGGGGCAGACACAGAGTCTGGCAGTGCTGGTGCTTTCAGAGGCAGCCTGTGGCCTCACACGTGGGAGCGTGTGGATGG
>NW_016107639.1:148594-173493 GCF_001604975.1 Cebus imitator | reverse complement strand
TGAGAGGCAGCCTGGCACACAGAGACCTTGAGATTCTTCGTCCCCCACATTAAGAAGGCTCTTGGGACACGTGTTCCAGCCTTGAGTTTCCACCCTCTCTAGCCCTTGTCACCAAGCCCCACGTAGGAAGTTCTGCAGGGACTTTGCTGACAGAGCCATAGGTGAGAATCAAGAGTTTCTAAAAATGAGGGAAAGGTGATGTCCTTATGGATGACACAAAAAGCAAAGTACGTTTCTCCAACAGCAGCTACGTACACCCGAGGACGGGCAGAGAAGCGAACAGAACAGATGTGAGGAAGCAGAAAAGAGTCATAGGATGCTTCCTGCGGTGGTCTGCGTCCAGTACCTGCAGATTCACTTGGTGGATGCATCCACAGTGTCCCCAGCAGCTGCCTGCTGCTTCCTGTTCTTCCCCCTTTGAATCCCTAGAAAATCGTGGAGGGCACAGGAGTTTGTGCTCAGCATCTGGCTTTCAGAACACACAAAATATTATGAAATTTCTTTCATAAGTAATATTCAGACATATTACTTTCTGAAAGAAAACTGGGAAGACTGACATTATGTTGATGCGCTCAGATTTCTGAAGTTAAGGAGCCGAGAAAGAGGTTACAATGGCAACTGGCACATGTGTTTTGTTTGGCTCCCAAAGTTCTTTGTACTTTAAAAAATTAACCATCAATAGTTAGGTATAAGATGTTTCACAGGACAAACTTGGATTTCTGTACTCTTTGGGAAAAAATAAGACTCTGGGCAACATTAGGGTCTTTTTTCAGTTGTAACAATATGCAGAAGCTGAGTAAATGTGTGTCTTCCCTAGAAGTTCACAGTAGGAACTCTGGTCTTATTTTGGGTGATCTTTCTGCCCTCTTTAGGCATCTGGATTTGGATCTGCTGTCAAAATCACCCGTCTACATGCAGACAGATCTGTCCTGGACTGGGTAGTGCAGCTCTGCCATAGGCACTCTTGTAAAATCACATGGAAAGAGGTAATTTTTACGTCTCCTTTCAAAGATCGCCTGGTGGCCTCTGCTGTCTAATCATAATATAGACCTGGATTTGCATTTCTTCCTTGAAAGTATTATGTTAAACTGGGTTCTGGGAAATGCAATAAACTAAGAGTTTCCCACATGCTTAGAGGTAAAAGAGCTGGAAAGATTGTTACAAAGAGTATGGTGACTAGTAACCATATTCTCACCTTTCTGTCTCACCTGAGGTAATTCTAGAGTTTTATTTTATCAAATAGTACATCGGCTTTTTTTTTATGAGGCAGATGAGGAAATTAGCATTTTTGGGGTGCCATTTTCTTCTGGCTTTGTTCTCAATATAATTTCCAAGTAGAATTAGAATTGCTCCCAAAGAATTTTTGATCTTCGTCAAAGATCATGTAAAAATGAATATGTCCTAGTTTCACACACATTCTACCAAAACTGGATGTGCCATTCACTGCACACAGCAACTCTGGACAGGCCTCTTACCGATGGTCCCAGAACCAAGCATAGTCAGTGTTGAACACGCAGACACAAAGGCACTTCCGTTAAATGAGTGGTTTTGCTGATGTGGTTCCCATAAGAGAAGGAGGGCTGAATTATGAAAAAGCAACACAGCATCGGGCGCTTTTGGGTGTTTTTGTACAAGTATGTGACAGTGTGGTCTAGAAGGCTGGAGCGGAGGGAGTCTCCTGCCCTGCTGGAGGGTTTTACCGCGCCTAGTGCTCAGCATTACCAATCTGGCGACGGGTCAAAAATGGATTGACTTCAACCAGTTTGATTATTGTTTTTTAATTCTCTACAGACAAGCAAAGCACCTCATTGTTTGTTCCAGTGCCTGGATGGACTGCTCCCAGTGACCATGTCTTTCCTGCTACTGGGGTGCACCTCCTATGTGGAGCTGTCTTTCCTGCTACTGGGCTGCAGTCCTCCTAAGGAGGATTCGGATGACTGGGGTCTAACCAGCACACTGCCCTGTGTGCTGGTCACGGCTGTGGCTGTGGCGGGCACTGACAGGGAGGGGCAAGGGTCACTCAACCTTCCTGCATTTCAGTTTTGCATCTGTGAGTCAGAAAACCATCTTTGCTCCAGATCATAAAGTTGTTATGAAGATGAAATAAGATCATGCCTGTGCAGATGTGGAAACATTTGTAAATTACAAAACACCTGGCAAGGAATGTGCATTGTCAAGGAAAACTAAGCCCCGTCAGGGCACTCCACATCATGACTTACTTTCCTAACTAACTCATGAATCGTATTATCTCACATATTACCCAGATGATGATGATGATGATGATGTGTGTGTGTGTGTGTGTGTGTGTGTGTGTGACAGAGAGAGAGAGAGAGAGGGGTGGAGGGGATAGGGAGGGAAACAAAGAACAAACTACAGGAAACAAACGGTTTCATAAACGCAGCAGAAGCAGTCCCATTAAGGCTGTTGCAGGACACTTGAAGAGTACATCAAAGATCATTTCTAAAAGGTGATGATCTTATGCAAACAGAAATTTACCAACAAAATGCAGTTTTCTTCAGTGTGAAATCTGCCTCCTTAAGTGGTATTTCCCAAAATCTTTATTCATTCTTTCCAAATTTAAAGTGGTGTAGGTTCTCTGGTCACTCAGACTTTTAAAAAATCAATGAATTCAAATGCCCAGTTTTCACCTTCCAAGGTTTTACTAAAATTAAACAGATGAACATGTGGCGAGATTGCTCAAAGCTCTGTTCTATTCAACTGCAATGATTTGGCCGAGCAGAAGCCACGATGTTTTTAGGTCTCCTCTTTAAACTCACACTCTACAAGGGCAGTAAATCACAAATGGTCCTCTCTGTGTTTCATATGTAAGATTTTATTACTTAGTTAAGAACTGACTGATGTGATGACAAGCTCTTCTGCTTCTTAAAGCATCACTAACTTTTGTTTCTGTTAAGGCTGTGAACCGGCCAGGTGTGGTGTCTCATGTCTGTAATCCCAGCATTTTTCAAGGCTAAGGCAGGTGAGTCACTGAAGGTCAGGAGTTGGAGACCAGCCTGGCCAACACGGTGAAACTTCGTCTATACTAAAAATACAAAAATGAGCCAGGCGTGGTGATGCATGCCTGTAAAACTGGCTACTCCGAAGATTCAGGAGCTTGCGGTGAGCCAAGATGGCGCCACTGCACTCCAGCCTGTGCGAAAGGGTGAGACTTCATGTAGACATATGCCAGAAACAAATTACATGGGGCATTTGTATGAACTGTATGTGCCTGTTGCTTTGCGGAACATTAGAGAGTGTGTCAACAGCACATTTTAAGAATCTGGCAAATGAATCTAATTATCTTTCTTATCTCAGACACCTCATCTCTAAAACAGGAATATAGCACCAGTTAATTCACAGGGGAATGCTAAATGAGTTAATATTTGCAAAGCATGTGGAACAGTGCCTGGACATGGGAAACGCTCAACGTGTGTTATGATAGATTTGGTTATTGCAAAAGACATGATTTCATTCTTTTTAATGGCTGAGTAGTAGTTATAATTTCTTTCTTAAATGTAAAAATTTTAAAACTTTCAAGTGTTTAAAAAATAGATTATAAAAATCACAATGTGTGAACAATTTCCATATTTTATCCTTTGATAGAAATAAATACTGAGAAATAAAGTCAGATATAAACCAACATGAGAACACCACAGACTTTAGAATCATGTCCCCATCTCTTGATATTAGTAAAGAACGGAACATGTTTTGAGGATGTGTTTAGCAACATGCCAGCAAATGGGTACTATTACATATATATTAATATCTCATGTAACCTCCCCTCAGACAGCAAATATAATGTAATATTTAATCTCAGAATAAACTGAAGCAATCACGAATGAAGTTTGAAGATTTTTTCTTTTAATTCCTCTTTACCACAATTAGGATAGCTGTTCTTTCTTTTTTTTCTGTTTTAGAATTAAAGTCACATATCATCTAATGGGGGACCTTTACATCTGGAAATTGGCAAATGTTCAGTGTTTTCCTTTCCATAAGTTGTTTTTTGTCTTTTGTTTTTTTCAGAAAGTGAAAAAACTGAATACTTTCTGGAGAATATATTATGTTTAAGTAGTTATCAATCTTCAGTAACTTTGAGTAATGGCATTTGTCAGGGAAAAGTATTGCATGTGTGAAAAGAGGACCCTATGATCCTACAGCAGGAAGGCCACATTGAGCATCTCAGAAACAAGGCGCTAATCAGAAAAAGATGGTTCAGAAAGGAGAACAAGCCTTAGACGCACTGGCAGATTGACGGCAGGCTCCCCACCGCGTGCAGCATGTGCACCTTGAGTTGGTCAATGAGATCAGTGAGAACTGCTACTGGAGAGTGATAAATATTTCCTGTGTGGAGCTGAGCAAATATGAAGCTGTGATTTAGTTATTCTATATATTCTTCTTCCTTTGTTTTTCAATCCTAAATACAGATAGTTCTAGCTATAGCCGGAGATCATTCTAAAAAGAAATAAGAATTTAAATTGGTAATTTAAGTGTTTGAACATTCCTTCTATCTTCTCTTAGGAAATGCATACTAAAAAAAAAAACAACACTTAAATGACATGTAGCACTGCTATTTATTATTGATGAAAACAGCAGTGACGGAGTCGAAGGGTGTAAGTGGGGCAAGAGGCGGGTGTGGCCAGTGGAAGATTTGCTACTTTTCTTGGTCAGCTCAAACAAAACTAGCTTTTCTTCCATTTTTAGTATTAACATTACGAGAATTATTTAATTTCAAGAAATATTATTCTGTAAGTATAATTCTGCAAAACAGAAAACCCTGCCCTTTGGCCAGTGCTATGTGTGGTGTGCAGTGTCTGTTAAATTGTAACTTAGAGAAACAAATTTAGTCATTCCTCAATCTGATCCATCAGTTTCACTAAGCCTTGCAGCAGCGAGAATACAAAATAATATTTTAAGGAAATTTGATTCTTGAGGCTGCTGTGCTTCCTTATACATAAATTACCCTTAAACCACAGTGGTTATTGAAATAAAAATTCCATTTCTCTTACTTTGACAATTCCTTTGGGGGGCAGGGAAGTTTCCTTCCCCAACACGAATGAGCAAAATTGGCTGTGACATCGATGTGATTATTACAGTCATGCTTTTTATTTTTAATATTTTCCTCTTGACAGATTTATTTCGTTTCAAATCAGAAATACTTCTTCTGAGGAAAAAATATATAGCCCCCTTATGTTTCCTGATACTGAAAATTACCAGATGCCAAGCTGTGAACATAAGGAAATTGAAGACCCTTTTGAGCGACCTCACGGACCACAAAGGTGGAGGTGTGTGATGTAGCGGTTTAGGCAATTTCATCGAGGCTGCTTGGCTCGTGAAAAATGAGAAATAGGTTTTCTATTACTAAATATAATGAATTTCCTGTCTGTCTTGTCACAAATTGTCAAACTTCATTCAGTGGAAGAAAGATCTGGACCAAACATTTATGGAGGGGTCGTATGAATATCCACGTTGTACAGTGGGTAAAAGCTGTATGATTTTAGATCGCTATTTTATTTTGACCTAAAATTTTAAACTAATGCAGTTAGTGGGTGAGGTCATGTGGGCAAACTTTGACCTATGAAGAAAATACCGTGAGATGCCATGCCCTGAAGTTGTACGCATATATATTTTGTTGCATATATTAAATATCACATCCAATGGTTGCAGGAAGGGGTTAATCATTTTCTAGGCAACCAAAGAGGCCTTATGGAGGCTCTGTCATGCCTGTCATCAAGCAATACCAGCAGTTTTGTGGGTAATTACATAAGACTCGGTGATCTGTAATACAGTAAGAAAGAAAGACGTGGCAGCATGAGGTACCTGGTCACCAGATGATATGCGGCATTTTGCTTGAAGGTCAGTCACGTCCAGGGAGTGAACAATGCTTGTGTCATCTTTGTGTTCCACGTGTTCTGATGGAGAGGATTGCTCGTGCACTTAATAACGTATGCCGATGTGTTACTTTTGCTCACTTCCTACTCCCAGAAACAGTACCTTTTCCTGTCCATGTTCCACCTCTGACGTGCTCCCTTCCTAAGACGGAAGAGTGGGACTGGAGCTAGATGACCGGGTTCCTGTCCCTGATATGTCTGTGACACCCAGCAAGTGACCCGGATTCCAAGCTTTATCTTCATCTTCTGAAACATGAGGGAAGGACTGTCACGCCTTTTGACCTAAAAGAAGACGAAGAGTTTGTGGAAGTTCCCACAAGTTTCCTGGCACATAAGATACACCCAAACATGTGTGGGATACACAAGCATTTAAACTGCTATCAGAAAGAACAGGCTAATGAGACTTCATGGGAACCAGCAACCCTCACAAAACAATAACCCAGAAGACTGTTGCTATTCTCGAACAAATAATAATCACGATAAAGAGAGGTTTGTTGCTACGGCAACCCCCAGAGACCTGGTGTCTCCCCACTGCTCGCTGTGCAGTGGATACAGCAGGTGGCCTGAGCAGGTGGGCAACAGCCTTCCATCAAGGCAGTTGGCAAAAGTTTAGAGAAAATACCAAGTTGAAGTTGACTCCACATGCAAAGGCCCTGAAAGAAGAAAATGAGAGAGAGAGAGAGAGAGAGAGAGAGAGAGAGAGATTAATCATGAAAACCGAAGTGTTCACATGCCACCATGAAAATGAATGAATGAAAAGAGAGGGAGGGATGTTATAAGAAATCAACATGGCGATGGAAAAACATTTCTATTTCTGTGTTAATTTTATGTATACAATTGAAAGCTTGCATTTCATAAACATTGTTTAATATTTTCAGCATTTTACCGGCAAGATCATGGAGATTCATAAGAGCTAAAATCAAAGGCACACAGGCGACCTGTGTGAAAAGCAGAATGGAATGCATTTGTCTAAGGACGTTACCAGTAGTATACAATGTTATCTCTAATTTTTAAAAGATATGGAAGTGTACAAAATGAGAAATATATTCCAAATTTGTACTAACATGTAAACCAACCCCTATCATCCCTCCAGTTAATTCTAGAGGCTGAAATTGTCCATTTGTCAGTTCCAGGAACTACATCTGTATCTGGATTTTCTGGAATCTAGAGTCTTCCAGTCCCTACAATAGAGGTAGACTATTTTGGTTTAGAAAAAAATACGAATTTATTTTATTTTATTACAGCTGTCTTCTATTGTAAACTGTAACATTTTCCTCTTTAACTTACAGCTTACTCTCCAGCCCTGAAACCTGTGCCTTCTCACCCTAATCCCCAACCCCGGCTGCCTACCCCACCTCTACCAATTGCCGCTTTTAAATGCTTAATGTTCTTCTCTCCTGATCCTTGAGAACTTCATGAGCCACATTCTCATCTGTCTTGTCAGGGCTCTACAAAGTATTTTATCCTTTCATTCAATAAGCTTTTATTGAGCAACTATTATATGACAGCTGCTGTCATTGTTGTTTAGATAGCGGTAAATCTTAAGAAAAAATAAATCATGGAAGAGGCATGAAGTTAAATCACTGGACTATCATGTATTGTAGACAGTGATAACTATAAATAATCAGGGAAGGGAGGTAGGTAGAAAATGCTGGAGGTGGCAGTGACAGAATTGAAGCTGTTGTGGGTTTCTCAGTGACCCTGTAAACAGCAGGAATGTGACTTAAACCTCGAGGGCACAGATCATAAGGCTATCAAAGGACAAGCACTCCAGGAGGAAGGACTAGCACCTGCAGAGACCCCCAGGAAAAACCAGGAGGCCATGGTGCCTGGGAAGGAAGGGGGTCAGAGAACCCCAGAAGAGAGGCCAGGGAGATGCAGGTGTGCCATTTCACGCGCAGTTTGGAGCATTCTCACATGAGTTTACTTACCTCACATTTTTCTTTTCTCCTTAAAAAGGATGTCCCTCTAGTTGCAAAATAGAGAAGAAAAATAGTTAAGAGACAGACGGAGTCCTGGAAAAGTGAGGAAATGGTAAGGGAAGGTGTACTGGAATGTGCTGGGTTTTCCTGGGATGTTCATTTTCCATTGTCAGCTGGGAAACCTGAGGGCTTGCTGGCGGATTCCTGAAATGTGTGTTAGAAAATTGTTAGCAACTGTGGAACATGGAGGAGACATCGGAAAACCAAATTACGCCACACCGTAAATGCTCAAGACCAGAGAGGAGGTGACTCTGTCCGGATGTTGTTGCTCACTTACCCTCGGGATCCCTGGGGAGGGGCTGGGCCTTGGTATCCAGTGGAGGGTTAGTCAGCACCCACCGAGACATGTCAGCCATGACTCAGACCCACTCCCCTCTCACCAACAAACTGAACACCCAGGGACTCTTCCCTATCTCCCCTCTGCCTTCCCGCCGTGACACTGGAAGGAAGCTGCCCACCCCTGGACTCGAAGCCCTGGGTCCCTTCCCGGTATGACACTGGTAGGAAGCTGCCCACCCCTGGACTCCAAGCCCTGGGTCCCTGCCCCTTTCATCTTCTTAATGACCTCATTCCTGCCACACCATCCTTGATGTCCACTCTGTGAGACCTTCTCCAAGAGCAGGTGACACACTGTACTATTTGCCTTCTTCAAAAGTCAACAATGCTGAACCTGTCCCTGCTGCTCCCCAAGCCACTGGCTTCCCCATTTTCAGATTTGACACATAATGCTTTCAACTGTAACTTCACCTTCACCCTGACACATTCAGGTATCTTTCCTCCTAATGCCGCTTGGAAGCAAGAAAGATCGAGATTGTCTGGAACCAAAGCCCAGGTCCCCTCCCCGCCCTCCCTGGGGAATTCTGTACCCTTCCAATGGCACACCCGCTACTCCTCATGGTGAGGCCACCACACCTCTTGAGGGCACCTGCCTCAGCATCCATGGCAGGTGCTGCCTGAGGACCTCTGACAATTCATTGGTGCTGGTGACCTCATTACCCAAGTCCCAGCCACAGAGTCCAGGAAGGCAGCACAGTGCCGGTGGGTCCGTGTGAGTTTCTCTGGGCTGCTGCAACAAATTACCACACTCTGGGTGACAGAAAAGTGACAGAAATGCATTCTCTCCGTTCTGGAGGCTGGAAGTCTGAAATCAAGGTGTTGGCAGAGCCCGTTCTTCCTGAAAGCCCCACCCCACAGACCTGCTTCCTCAGGCCGAACATGTTCAGGGCAGTCCCTCTCAGCGGGTGGCCTACTGGGGATGGCTCTTCCTCCCAGCGGGCCTGAGACTCCCCTCCACCACGTAAGACACTGGAATGGCGGGGGTCTGGTACGGGGTGGTCTCAGCCCAGGCCCCCCACTTGGAGAGACGCCCAGGGGCCCTGCCTGAGGAACAATCTTTTATTCCTTCAGGAAGCACCAGAGATTGATGGTAGAACTGAATAGGAGTGTGAAAATTATAAAGCTTTTAGAATAATACACAGGGATTATCTTTGCCACCCTGGATTTCTCAGGCATAAGAAGTCAAAAGTATTTTATAAAAGTTATATTTCATTGGTCTGGCTCGGTGCCTCACGCCTGTAATCCCAGCAATTTGGGAAGCCTAGGCAGGTGGATCACCTGACATCAGGAGTTCGAGACCAGCCTGGCCAACATGGTGAAACCCCATCTCTACTAAAAATACTAGCTGGCCGTGGTGTCAGATGCCTGTAATTCCAGCTACTCGGGAGGCTGAGGAGGTGGAGGCAGAGGTTGCAGTGAGCCGAGATCCTGCCATTGCACTGTACTCTGGGCAGCATGAGTGAAACTCTGTGTGAAAAATTATGTTTCATCAAAAATGAAACATTTTGCTCATCAAAATCTTGGTTAGGGAATAAGAAGGTCAGCTAAGGTCAGGAGAAAAGATTCACAATATGTATGTGTGACAGAGGACGTGGTGACAGCATACGTAGGAATACCTACAGCATCACAAAGTGAAGGCAACCCAGTACGTTTGATGAGCAGAGGCTTCCTGAGATGTGTCCCCAAAGCAGACACATTGATAGTAAAACAGAGAAAAGTGCTCAACATTATTAGTCATTTGGAAAATTAAAGCTACACTATGCTCCAGAATTGCTAAAATTGAAATTACCATCAATCTCAATGTTAGCTCAGGATTTAGAGCAACCAGACTCTCACACGATTGGCAGGAATGAAAGTGGCATGGCCATTTTGAAGAACAGCTTGACACTTTCTTTTGATGTTAACATCCCTCTACTCTTTGATCCAATTATTTTATTTCAAAGTATTAACCTCCTAAAACCTATATATCTACAAATAGACACAAAATAATGCTACTGACAACTCTCACCCTAAGAACAGGCATCAGAATAATAACAGTATTAAATTACAAAGGCACGAGGAAGACTGAAAAGCGATTCCAGATTAAAGGACAGTGGAGAGTCTGGAGGAGCAAATTTGAATATGAATTGACGGCTCAGTGATGGCATGGAAGCAGTGCTAAGCGTTTCTGATTTAGTTAACTGTTTTGTGGTTATTTAAGAGAAAAAGCCCCCTTCTAAGGAAATATGCTGTAAAGGGAAAAGGGACACGATGTCTCCAACATGTTCAAAGCTAATTACGTAAATTTAAACTGGTGGCAGGGGCAGGCACTGTGTAAAGAGTGTATAGGAGTAGCTGATCCTGTTGTAACTTTATTATATGCTTGACATTACTACGTTTTTTAAATTACAAATGAAAACAAGACCACTGTCACTGGGAGCATTTCAGCCTGACTAACAGCACAGTCTAGCCTGTGACCAGCTCATGCCCTCTAATTCTATAATTCTATTATTAATTTTTAAATAAAGCCATCCTTTTCAAACAATAAAATAAACTAAATAAAATTTCTTAGGCTCTTATACGTGGATGGGTAGGGTGACCTTAGACACTTTCAAAGTTTGTTAAAATACCTCCGAACACCTGTTGAAGCATTTTGAAAACTCAGCTCATCTTTAGGAAGTTTTAAGACTTAGAAAGTTCTCCTCATATGGAGATAAAGTATCAATATATCTGTAAAATTCAAGTAACTGAATCTTATCTTTCTCAGCAATGGCAGCAGGGATCATTTTGTCTGATGTTCTGGGTATAAATTTATACCTACAAGCAGTATGTTCACTCTTTTCATATTCTTGAAACAAATATTCACTGGACACATGTCCTTGAATGCTTTCATTATAGTGACCAAAAGTTAAAGATTCTTACTTTCATATGCCTTAGTATTTATTGGGAAGATACTAAAAACATGCAATTAAACAGGTGATTAAAAACATAGATTTTAATAAATGTGAAGAAAATAAATTAAGGCTGTGAAAAAGTAACTGAGATTGCTGCTTTAGACCCAGAGGTGAGGAAACCTTCTCTGAAGGAAGAGGTGGCGTTTGAGCTGAGGCCTAGAAGCTGCAAAGAGCCAGGCGCACCTTGTTCCAGCAAGAGAGGCGGCGAGAGCAGATGCTTTCAAGCGGGGGATGGAGAACGACAGTGGAGCTGCTTTTTCTTTTTGAGATGGAGTCTTACTCTGTCACCCAGAAACACCCATCTTGAAGTCTCCTGGAACTACCTTTGGAGACTTTAGGGGGAGTAAAATTACTAATACGATATATACAAGTGAAAACCAGACTGTCTGTTCCTACTGTCTTTGCCCTGTCGCTGAGAGTTTGCATTTTACGGCCGTGGTCCTCAGGCTAATAACGTAAGAGCATTCCTAAACTATGACCTCAAGTACCTTCTTCTCACTTTCTGGGCTTCTAATGCATGAAGGGAAGATATATTATCTATTAAATTAGAAATTACTAATTAAGTTCACAGAAAAAGTCTGAAATTAGGAAACGTCATTAGCAAGAGAATCTGGTGAAACAATTAATTATATCTACTTATTAATCCTTTGAACAAAGACATTTTAACACATGGAGCCTATAGAATGCTAACTAGTCATTTATTTATTCTTTTTTATTAATAACACTTTTATTGAGACATAGTTCACATACCATCAAATTCACTCTTTTAAAGTGGACAATTGAATGGTTTTCAATATATTCACAAGGTTCTGCAGCCTCCATCATAATCAATTACAGAACATTTTCATCACCCCAAAAAGAAACTCTCCACCCTTAACAGTCACCACAAATTTAATCCAGTCCCATCCTGAGCCCTATAGAAGCTTGAATCCACTCTCTGTCTCCATAGATGTGTGTACTCTGGAAGCTTCCTATAAATGGAATCATGCAGTATGTGGTCTTCTGTGACTGGCTTCTTTCCCTTAGCACGTTCACTGGACTCATTGTGTTGTGGCATGTATTAGTAATGCATTCTTTCTTGTAGCTGAATAATTGTCCATTGTAGAAATAGAAGACATTTTACTTACCCATTAATTAGTTAGTGTACATGTGAGTTGTTTCTACTCTGGGGCTATTATGAATAATTAACATTCATATACAAATGTTTGTGTAGATACATTCTATCATTTCTGCTTAGTATATATATAACAAAGAGTGGAGTTGCTGGGTCACATGGTAAACTTTCAAGGAACTATCAGACTGTTTCTCAAAGAAGCTCTAGTGTTTTCTGTTTCCACCAGCAGAGTGTAAAGGTTCCAATTTCTACAGGTCCTCGCCAACATTAACTATTTCACCTTTCTGATGAGGAGGGCGTAAATATGCACATCACTGCTGTTTCAATTTGCATTCTCTAAATGCTGATGATGGTAAGCATCTTTTCATGAACTCATTGAACATTTGTGAATCTTTCATAGATAAATATCTATTCATTCAGACCCTTCATGCTTTTTTCAATTAGCTTATTTGCCTTCTGATTACTGAATTCTCAGACATATTCTGAACATAGCTCCTCATCAGATACATGGCTTGCAAATATTTTCTCCCATTATGTGGATTATGTTTTTACTTTTTAGATGGTATCATTTAAAGCACATTTTTTAAAACCTTGATGAAGTCTAATTTATTGACTTTTGTTATCAGTTGCTTGTGCTTTTAGTGTCATATCTCAGGAACTATTGCCAAGGTCATGAAGACGCATGCCTACATTCTCTTCTGATACTGTTGGAGTTTTAGTTCTGACGTGTAGATCTTTGATCGATTTGGTGGGTTTTTTGTTATTGTTTGTTTGTTTTTTGAGACAGCGTCCCACTTTGTTGCTCAGGCTGGAGTCCTTGTTGCTTAAATCTGCATCAGTTCTTTCTCACAGACACATGTGTTAAATTCTTTTTTCCTGTGTGTTTTATTCCTGCTTTTTCTCTATTTCTTTGCACGACTTATAATTTTGTGTGGAAAACTTGGCCTATTTGACAATACATTTTATGAACATTGGATACTGAATCCTCCCTTCCCCCTCTATGTGGGGCCTGTAACATTCACAGCTAAAAGTTTTAAAAATTCTGATTGCTTCAAATGCAGGGATGAATACCAGAATATGCTGCTATTTATGTAAAAACCTTGCCCCTGTCCTTTAAAATTAGATGAAATATAAATATTCTCAGAAATATGGAAATTTGTCTGAGTGAGTATGAATCCCATCTAAGAACCCATACCTTTTGTGTAATAATAATGTTATTAAAGTTTTCAAAGTAATCTTGAAGTAGTATTAAATTATGAGACCGCAGGCATCTGAATTATCAAGTAGGCCATTGGCTCATGAAAGCGTTTTATATTCAGAAATAGAATCACCAACCACCTATATGTGTTGGTGATTCTAGCTCCTAATGAAGAAAAAAGGACACATTTTATTGTAGTTTAAATCTTTCTCAGAAGAACTCTCAGTAATAAATTAATTAGAAAAAAAAGAATGTCTAAAGATACTAATTGTGCTGCTTCTCCGTTTCAGAAATAACAAGTTACATCTGAATATGAAACAAGAATTACCAAGAGACTGTAATTGCTAAAATGGCATACATTTGAGAAGGCTTTAAGAGCTATGATTTTAAGTATTTTCTCTTATCCACAGAGCCCTCTAGTGGAGTGAAGATCATCAAACATACATCTTTGGAAAAAATAACCAAGCTTCAGAAATTGTGTTAGTTTCAATGAATATAAAATCTCATCTTGGGAGGCATTTCTAGAAGTAAATAAATACTCCATTTTACTTTCTTCACTGATCAAAAATATATTTTCTCAGCAAAAAAAAAAAATGCTACTTTGGGTAAAAGACATGTAAATAGATTTATTATTTAATAAGAAGTACTGTTATAATACACTAACATAATGACAATGCTTTTTTTTAACTATATTACATCATCAGGGTTTTTTCTCTATTAATCTCTAAGTTGTTTTGTTAATGAGTTTTATTGTTTCATTTTGTTTTATTTAAAAGCAAAAGATATTAATGACATTGAGGAAATGTCAAAACACTTTTCCTATATTGCTGGCTAATGAATATTATTAAACTTTAAAATTATTTGACAAATATTTAAATTTTCTACTAAAGATATTTCTCCTAAGTTTTTTCTGTATTTATTTATTATAAGCCAACTATTGTGGAAAATTTCTAACATATACAGAAGTAGACTGAGCTCTTACGTACCTATCATCAGGCTACTACAATTATTCACACGTAGCCTTACTTGTTTAATCTACACCTTCATTTATTCCACCCATTCATGTTAACTTGTCCTGCTAGAGTTTCTCATAAACTAATGAATAAGAAAAATTCCTCTCCTCTTTTTCCTATTCTCTACTGTCAAAAAGACATGAAAATATTGACGTTAAACTCAAACATGATCTCTTCAGCGGTGTTATTTATCCAGTTACTCACTATGCTTCACAATGTGCTTTCTCTACCCCTTGTAGTGATATCTCATTAAAAAATAAAAACAAGTGACTTTTATTGAGTAGTCACTATTGTTAAACCCCACAGGGTTCCAGCTGGTGAGCTCAAGAAGTCTTGTTTTTGAATCATATCATTAGAAAGGACATGGCTTTTGAAACCCCCTTGTTTAAAACAATATTGATATAATTTGGCCATGTCCCCACCCAAATATCACCATGAATTGTAATAATCTTCACATGTGAAGAACAGGGCCTGGTAGAGATAATTGAATCATGGGGGCAGTTTCCCCCCTACTGTCTTTGTAAGTCTCACAAGATCTGATGGTTTGACCAAACGGAATTCCCCTGCAGAAGCTCTTTTTCGCCTGCCACCATGTGAGATGTGACTTTGCTCCTCCTTCACATTCTGCCACAATTGTGAGGCCTCCTGGCCATCTGGAACTGTGAGTCAATTAAACCTCACTTCTTTATAAATTACCCAGTCTCGGGTATGTCTTTATGAGCAATGTGAAAACAGACTAACACAAATATACTTTGAGACACTTGGCTGTTTGAAGTCCTATGAAAACTACAAGATCAAAACAAACCAGCTTCAACCAGGCACATATAAAAATGCTGGGACTGTTACAGTAGTCCTCCTCGAATCTAATCAAGATTGTTTCCCATTTTTGATGGAGTTATTCAAAATCTTCTGCGCTTGCCCAGGATGGTATGTAAGACCATTTCAGGTTTTGTTTTCAGAGATTGTGTTGCTGAACACAGGTCTCCAACGCCTGATAAGTTTAATGAAATTAGGTTTGTGTTTTGGAATCATACTATACCTGAACCAAGCACTGCTCAGAGCATTTTCTTAATACTTTTTTGAGTTGGTTGTGTTTCGGCATTATCGGGTATAAGTGAGAAATTAAAATTATTTGAGGTATATATTGTGATGTTTTGATATAAGTATTCATTGGGAGATGATCACTATCATCAAGCTAGTTAACACATCCATCACTTCACATGTTTGGCGTGTGTGTGTGTGTGTCTGTGTGTGGCTGGGGAGAATAGTTAAGATCCATTTTTCGAAGTTTGAGTACACAATAGAGCATTATTAACTATAATCACTCTGCAGGGTGAACGAGTTCTCCAGAACTCATTCATCTTATAACTGAAACTTGGTACCCTTTGACCAATGCCACTCCCAGGGCTCCCCAGCCCTGGTAACCACCGCTCTACTCTGCTTCTGAGCTTAAGGTTTTTAGATTCCACATATGGGTGAGATCATGGGGTATGTGTCTTTCTGTGCCCAGCTTCTTCCACTTAGCACAACAATATTCAAATTGGTCCATGCTGCAAATAGCAGGATTTCCCTCCACATTTTTTAAATTTACTTGTGATGGTTAATTTAATGTATCAGCTTGGCTGGGCTAAGGAACGCCATTGTTTCTGGGCGTGCCTGTGAGGGTGTTTCTGGAAGCATTCAGCATTTGAATCACTGGACTGAGTAATGAAGCTCCCCTCTCACCAATGCAGGCAGGCATCCTCTAAACCACTGAGGACCCAGGAGAACAACGTGGCTGAGGAGGGGTGAATGTGCCCTCTTCCTTGAGCTGCAGCATCCTTCTTCTTCTGCCTTCAGACACTGGAGCTCCTGGTTCCTGGGACTTTGGATTGTAGGGCTTCTCCCAGGAGCCCCACTTCTCAGGCCTGCAGCCTCAGAGTGAGAATAACCCCATTAGCTTTCCCAGTTCTTCAGGCTGTGTACTCAGACTGAATATCAGCACCAGTTCTCCTGTTTCTCCAGCTCATGGACAGCGGGTTGTGGGGCTGCTTGGCCTCCATACTTGCATGAGCCAATTCCCATAGTACATCTCCTCATATACATATGTGTGCGTGCGCACACACACACACACACACACAAACGCACACACACATACATGCACACACATGCATAAAATCTACAGTTCATTCTGTTTCTGGAGATATCATCCATCTGTTAATGGATGCTTGGGTTATTTTTATATTTTGGCTATTGTGACTAATGCTGCAATTATATGAGTGCAGATATCTCTTCAACACACTGATCTCATTTCCTCTGGACACATACCCAGAGTGGGATTGCTGAATCATACATTTGTTCTATTTTTATTTTTTTGAAGAAATCCTATATTGTTTTTCACAGTGACTGTACTAATTTACATTCCCCCCAACAGTTTGAAAGTGTTTCCTTGTCTTCACATCCTTACCTATACATGTTATCTTTTGCCTTTTTGGCAATAGCTCTTTAACAAACAAGATAATATCTCATTGTAGTTTTGATTTGCATTTCCCTGATGATTAGCCATGTTAAGCATTTTTCATAAATCTGTTGTTAATTTGTATGTATGTCTTCTTTGAGAAACATCTATTGAGATTTTTTGCCCTTTTATTTCTTTTTTTATGGCATTTTAGGTTTTGGGGTACGTGTGAAGAACATGCAAGATTGTTGCATAGGTACACACATGGCAGTGTGATTTGCTGCCTTCCTCCCCATCACCTATATCTGGCATTTCTCCCCATGCTATCTCTCCCCCCCTCCCCCCCCCCCCTTTCTCCACCATTTCCCCCCAACAGACCCCAGTGTGTAGTGCTCCCCTCCCTGTGTCCATGTGTTCTCATTGTTCAACACCCGCCTATGGGTGAGAACATGCGGTGTTTGATTTTCTGCTCTTGTGTCAGTTTGCTGAGAATAATGGTTTCCAGGTTCATCCATGTCCCTACAAAGGACACGAACTCATCATTTTTGATGGCTGCATAGTATTCCATGGTGTATATGTGCCACATTTTCCCTATCCAGTCTATCATTGATGGGCATTTGGGTTGGTTCCAGGTCTTTGCTATTGTAAACAGTGCTGCAATGAACATTTGTGTGCATGTGTCCTTATAGTAAAAACATTCCATGTTCATGGTTGGGAAGAATCAATATCATGAAAATGGTCATAATGCCCAAAGTAATTTACAGATTCAACACTGTTCCCATCAAGCTACCAATGACCTTCTTCACTGAACTGGAAAAAACCACCTTAAACTTCATATGGAACCAAAAGAGAGCCCGCATAGCCAAGTCAATTCTAAGCAAAAAGAACAAAGCAGGAGGCATCACACTACCAGACTTCAAACTATACTACAAGGCTACAGTAATCAAAAAAGCATGGTACTGGTACCAAAACAGAGATATAGACCAATGGAACAGAACAGAGGCCTCGGAGGCAACACAGCATATCTACAACCATCTGATCTTTGACAAACCATTTTTTAAAAATTGGGTTATTTGTTAAGCTGAGTTTTGTGTACATTTTAAATATTAACATCTTGTCAGATGTATGATTTGCAAATATTTTCTCCCATTCTACAGGTGTCTCTTCACTCTGTTGATTGTTTCCTTGGCTGTACAGAAGCATTTTAGTTTGATGCAATCCCATTTGTCAATTTTTGCTTCTGTTGTGTATTTTGGATGGCATATTTTATAAATCATTGCCTACACCAAAGTCAGTGTTTCCCCCATTTTTTTTCTAGTATTTTATAATTTCAGGTCTTATATTTAAGTCTTTAGTCCACTTTGAGTTAATTTATGTATATAGAGTGAGATAAGGTTGAATTGCTTTATTATTATTTGTTGTTGTTTCTTTGTTTCTTCAATTATTGAAGAGACTATTGTTTCCTCATTGTGTGTTCTTGGCATTTTTGTAAAAGGTCAATTAATTGTAAATGTATAGATTTATTCCTGGGTTCTTCATTTTTTCCATTGTTCTATATATTTGTTTTTATGCCAGTACTATACTGTTTTGATCACTATGGCTTTGTAGTACATTCTGAAATCACAAAGTGTGATGCCGCCAACTTTATTTTATCTTATTTTATTTTATTTTATTTTATTTGCTCAAGATTGATCTGGCTCTTCTGGGTCTTTTGTGATTCTTTCCATGCGAATTCTAGGAATTTTTTTTTTTTCTATTTCCATGGGGAAAAAAATGCCATTGGAGCTACAATAGAAATTTAATTGGTCCTCTAGTGAATTTGGGGTAGTAGGGACATTTTAACAATTTTAATTCTTCCAATCCATGAATGCAGATTGCTTTCTCTTTATTTGTGTTTTTTCAATTTCTTTCATCTATGTTTTGTAGTTTTCAGTGTACAGATCCTTAACCTCCTTGGTTAAATGAATTACTAGTACTTTCTTTAAGTTATTGTATATTTGATAGCTTTCTTAATTTAGTTTTCAAATAGTTTGTTATTAGTGTATAAAAAACAGTGGACTTCTCTATGTTGATTTCATGTTATCTTATTTTTATTGAGATTGTTTCTGTAAATGCCTCTCCTCCTTACTATGTTAAAGGATGAAGGTGCCGCCCTGCACAACTCCACATACCCCGACTGACACCCAGTGAGTACCAGGCATACAGGGAATTACAGACACAACTCGACCTTTGCTTCAGGTGAGCTGTGGAAGGTGTTTCTCCACCAGCATCTATAGCTCTACTCAGACAGAGCTCTTTCCTGTCCTGAACTCAACTAGGAAGAGACACTTCCTGAAAGCCAAGCTCTAAAATGACCCTTCCCTGACTGAGCGATGAGCACTGACTCCAGCAGAGGTATAGATGTCAGCCAGGGTGCAGGTGCAGGCCAGTGGGCACAGGATCCTGGGCAGCACTGACATACAGGACATCCCAACCCCACCACTGTCTGTGGAGCAGGTTAGACAGAAATGATACTCTAAATTACTCCATGGGGAGAAAATGCATATCCAAAAAATACAAATTTATCATAAGTGCCCTGAATCACAGCAAGCCTCCTAGCACAGGTGGAAGGGGTGAAGAGGCACGTGAAGTCTGTAGTAGAATCAAGAATGTCCCCAAAGCCACTGTCATTACATTCTCACCAGCCCATCATGGAGAAGACCCTGTGGACCAGTGTGAGACCCACTATGTGAGCTTTATAGTATCCTCTGAACTGTTAAACGTTTTCAGTGCAGTGTGTGGTTCCGTCATTCTGAGCAAGCTCTTCCCCTGTCTCCAACAGGTTCCAAGTTAAAGAGCCATTCTAGGAGATGCTATTATAGCAAAATACATGCTTTGATGAGTAGATACTAATACTACAGTTAAGATTTTTGTGCTCAGAGTAGGGAAGCATGCTATGTTTAGGGCCCTCACTTCATAATTTTGCATTAATGAGGCTAATTTCCCTCTGAATGTGCTACCTTTGCCTGAACACAGGCAAACCTGACTAGTTTGTCCAAACGTTACACACAGGATATAAAGGGATAGTTGTCCAACCAAACACATCTTGTGCTATGGCTGGCCTGTATCTCCCAGCCTCTGTTAGGGATAGGTTTGTTCACATGGCTGACATCTCACCAGAGAGCTGCTAGTGGCCGTTCTGGGCGCTACTGTTAAGCCCGGGCTGTATAGCACTGCTGTGACTCCTCAGAATCCTCTTCCTTCTTAGCATCTTCTGGGACCACATCTGTGTCGATCTAGCTTCAACTATGCCAATAACAATAATGTTCCCAAGCTTTAATGGACATCAGAATTACCTGGAGTTAGAGGGTTCTCCAGAGAAACAGAACCAGTAGGATCCATAGAGAAAGAGTTGATGAGAGTCAACTCATGTGACCATGGAGGCTGAGACATGCCGCTATCTGCCATCCATAAGGATAAGACCCAGGAAAGCCAATGTATCGTTCACATGAGTCCAAATAATTCCACACAGGTGGTGTGGGTGTGCATGTTACTGAGTCTGAAGGCCTGAGAGCCAAGAACTCAGTGTTTAAGAGAAGGAGATGATGGCAGTCTCGGCTCAAGAAAGGAGAGGAAATTTGCCCTTCCTCTGCCTTTTGTTCTATCTGGGTCCTCAACAAATTGGATGCTGCCACCCACATGGGTGAGGTGAAGCTTCTCCACTCAGTCTACCAATTGAAATGCCAACTTACTAGGAAACACCCTCACAGACACACCTAGAAATAATGTTTTACCAGCTACCCAAGTCAAAACATACAATCAATTGTCACAACCTGCTATTAATATTTTTTTTGATTCCTTGTTCAGTTGGATCTGGTGTCAGGTGATAATCTGCATCTCCTACAAATTTCCGGGTGATGCTGACATTGCTGATGCAGTAACCACCCCTCGAAGACCACCATCCTATCCTCTCCTGGAACTTTGTGAAACAGTGTCTCAGCACCATTAGATCTTCTGCATTTTTTAAATATCTTTGGATGACCTTTATGCACATGTAGATGCCTCCAGAAGGGGGGTCTCTAATGTGAACATGCACCTCCCTAGATAAGACACTATAATGCCTCCTTCTCTCAAACCTCTCAATCAAAATATCATGGCATTAAATAATGATACCTTTCGTGATCTGGACCCTGCCTCTCCAAATTCATCTTACATTTCCCTAAACAAAAGTAATTTCAGCACTGAAGATTACCTGTGGTCTGAGAAGCTCTGTTCTAGGGGAAAGAACTCACACTGCTGAATTCTTTCTACCTGAGGCATCTTCTCCATCCTCCTCCCCTTCGCCCTGTCTTAGGTCAAGGTGAGTTACTGGTTCACTGCACTGGGAAGAGAAACCCGGGAGGGGCACGGGGTGTCTTGGTAAGAGGCAGAAATAGGGATTATTAGAGAACTCGGGGTCCTGACAGGGCATTTGGGGTAGGGTTCAAGGAAGAGTGGGTTTGCTCCAGACTGGTCACTGTCAACAGCCGGGAAAACTCAATGATATCTCTGCAGAATAGAGACAATGACTGAGCCAACATGGTAAAGAAGCCACAGTGTGTAGACGAGCCTGAGAAGGGGGCATGGGGCCGTCTGCATGGCCTGGCCAGTGTTCTCAAGTTTATCTTTCCTATGCTCATCACAGAGTGGCCCTTCCTGATGTGGCCATCTGCAAAACTCTTTATGATAACAGGAGGGTGCCTCGGCCCTCAGTGCCTTACCCACTCCCAGTCAACGGCGGGCAGGGCTGCCTTCTTTGCAATGTGTCTTTTACACATGCAGTTTCACCTCTTGCGTGGCTTAATTGCCATCTGTGTGCAGAAGAGTTCTAAATCAAACCCAAGTTGTCTCTCCAGCAGCATTTTTTAAACCGTGGCTCCCTAACTGATATACAGAGTTTTAAGTGTCGAAGTCGTGTTACTTTTAAGTGTCAAGGTGGTGTTACTCTTTGTGTTACACCCAAGTCTTTTTGACACACATTGACTATATTTACTGGCAGTCCCTCAGACGTCCACTCCACTGGACTTGTTCCTGGGTTTGAGCCACACCCCTAGGACTCTGTGACATTATAAAATCTGGAGCCACCTGGGTGCCTACCCTGGCCTCTGAGCTTCAGCACTTCTGCTGACTTTTCCCACCGAGTCGGATGCACCTGTCATATGGCGTTTGGTCAGCATCTCCACCCAGACGCAGGTGCTTTTTTCTCACGTTCCTGCAGTAGTTTCCAGAGTTCACGTTTCTGTTCTGCCGCCGCAGACTGCATTAGAGCCATTTACCCAGAAGCCTCTGCTCTGAGAATGGAGGCCTTGGAGGGCAGGAGATAACCTCTTACTTCTCTGTTCTTGCAGTTAGAATATGACCTGGGTCATGGAAAGTGCTGAATAAATGGCACAAATATTCCCCACAAACACTTTTTTTCATCCATGATGTTCAATTTGTAAGTCAGTTGCCTTTTGTCTAAGAGAATGCCAGCTTTACCAGGGAAGCTGCCAGCAGCCTGAACTCTTGACAACGGTTTTTCCATGCACCTGCCCCAACCTACCTCTCCCCTTTTCCTCCAGACAACCTCCCTGCTCACACTCCATGTTTCAGCTAACCTGAACCTCTCTTTATTTCCTAACTCCTCAGTCTCCATGATTTTTCTTATCATGTGTACCACTGGAATCCTCACCCTCCACTTGGGGTCTCCATCCACACGCCCACGTGTGCCCAGACTGAAGGCCATTGTCCTCACGAAGGCCCACTCTCCCACCCCCTAGAGGTAAGCACATCTGTGCTGTTGACTTAAGACATCTGGGTGTCACTGTCTTGGTGTTTACCTGAATTTACCTTGACTCCCTCTGAGTCCTCTTTTCTAAGCAATGAATAAACAGATTATTGTGTCTAATGAGTATTTTTATGCTTTACAATATTTAACAATGGCTTTCAAAATATATCAGGCACTCCAAACACACGGTACTTTTGTATTAAAGACATTTTATATTAAAAGTCCTTACATAAATTATTTCATATGTCATTTTCCTGTGACAAGTTCCACCCTTATTTATAACAGATTTTTAATGATCTTAAATCCACTGGAAGATAGTGAAGTGCCTTCTCAATCCATAAATTGCAATTGTAATTAAGTGTGATCATTAACATATGTATATGTTGACATTTTCAGAAAAACTAATTAAGACTACAGTGTTTGAGGCTGGGATTTGATTTTCCTAGATGCTAAATAAAACCTAGAATTTACCTTTATGTGTCCCAGTCCAGCAGATGGCAGCCAACTCACACCATTTTGGAGTCAAGGCTCCTGACGTTTGAGGCCAGATCTGAGCTGAGGATGCTCTTCAGGAAAGGTTCCATGTTGTTTACACTGCAGTATAAAAAAAATGAAATGAAATAACAACAAGTCACAGACAGGCAGCAATCAAACTGCACTGTTATTTGCTATTTGTTCAATTTCCATTATCTGAGAATAAATTTAAAGGATTAAAACTTACTTATATCCTTAGTTTACAATATTTACCATTAGGGTCTGCAGGAAATCTTATTATCTATCAAAATAAGCAATTAGACTTGTACACAGCAGTACATACCAGAGTGAGTTTCCAAATCCACTTTTTTCTGCAAAGGGACTTACTTACTTACTAAGTAATCCCATTGTATGTTATATGGTACTTGGGGAAAGAATAACAGAAATAGGGGCAGAGTATTTCAAGGGATGTAGATAGGCAGCTGATAAATTTGGCTGTGTCTCCACCCAAATGTCATCTTAAATTGTAAAACCTCAAGTGTCGTGGAAGGGACCCAGTGGGAGATAGTTGAATGATGGGGGCAGTTTCCCCCATGCTGTTCTCGTGATAGTAAGTAAGTTCTCATGAGATCTGATGGTTTTATAAGTGTCTGGCATTTTCCTGGCCAACACTCATTCTCTCTCCTGCCACCTGTGAAGAGGTGACTTCAACCATGATTGTAAGTTTCCTGAGAACTCCCCAGCCACGCATAAATATGAGTCAATTAAACTTCTTTTCTTTATAAATCACTCAGTGTCTGGCATTTTCTTATAGCAATGTGAGAACAGACAAATACAGCAACCTTCCTCTAATCATTTGTCCGGTTAATGATGTCTTCATACTCAAATAATCTTCACCAAGTGTGTAAGATATTAAAATAGAACAGGTACTAAATATGTTTAAAATATTTAGTGAGCATGGAAATGCTAAATTCTTTAAGAACTTGCCCATCCCTATAATGAAATCACAAAATCAAAGAGTAAAGTTCTAGTCCTATGTAACCGAAACTACATTTTCCCCAAAACCATGTTGCTGAATTTCCAAGCATTAGGCAGATATATCTGTATCTCAAATAATTTTTGGGTCTTTTTTCTTGCCTATTTATTTTTAACAATGTCTTTTGATAATTTTTTGAAGAACAGGTGAACAGAATCTCTGCTGTGCACCCCCTGACACTTGTGATTTCATGTTGTATACAGTTGGAGGGTTGTGTATTATTTTATGCCAATGCTTACATAGTATTACTCCTTTTAAACATTCATCTTCTCTTGAGAAGGCTTTCCAGCTTTGTGTATTCTCAGTGGTATCTAGGCTGTGCCTTCCATGTGGTACATTCTCAACATGCACATTGGAAATTGAATTTCATTGAGTTGAGAGCTCTCATCTTTAGAGTACTCTGGCTCACATAGCATAATCCCAGACAGTTAGAAGATATTTGATGATTGGTAGATTAAATTATGCTGGTTAGTCTAGGACAGATGGCCTAGCTCTTAGCTTAATTAGATGCCTATCCAACTTTCAAAAAACCTAACACCTTCAATATAAGTTAACAGAATACTTTATTTAAAAGGCCTTTGTTTTCTAATAATTGCTGTAAAAAATGAAGGGGATTATTATGATTGTGATGGTGATCACGATGGTGATGGTGATCATGATGGTGATGGTGATCGGATGGTGGTGGTGATCATGATGGTGATGG
>NW_016107639.1:143008-146947 GCF_001604975.1 Cebus imitator | reverse complement strand
TGGTGATCATGATGGTGATGGTGATCGGATGGTGATGGTGATCGGATGGTGATGGTGATCAGATGGTGATGGTGATGGCATGGTGATGGTGATCGGATGGTGATGGTGATCGGATGGTGATGGTGATCATGATGGTGGTGATGATAACAGGGATGGCTATGATGATGATGATGGTAAATGGTGCTGGTAATTATGATGTGATGATGATGATGAATGGAAACAGCAAAAAGGAATAGCACAGGCTGGTGTTTTTAGGTGTTTGGGTCTTTTTATTATGTTTCATAACATTAGGGAATACCACATTTACTAGCCCTGTGTTTAAAAGTCCCTACAGACATATTAGGACTGTCAGGAATCCCACAAATACATATCACTCTGCCAGAATATATTCAGTTAATTTTAAAATCTGTATGAAAGTCTTATACTGAATTGTAGTATTTTTAATTTGTTTTGAAATGTCTTCCTCAGAGGTTATTCTTTCAATTATTCCATTAAAAGTTAAAATGCCTCTCTCTTTTAATCTAAGGACTAAAATAACTGCACCATCTCCCTTTGACACAAAAACTACTGGGATACAAATGAGACCCAAACAGGGGTGAGGGGTTGAGGTTAGTGACAACTGTTTCCGTGACAGAAAGAAGGAGTACGTAACTGTAGGAAAGGAGAATTCTGGAACAGGATTTTTTTAATATCCTGAGAGTTGTGGCAAATGACGAGGAAGGATGCGTCTTACCTGTGGCATTCGGATAATATGTTAATCACAACATTATACTCTGTTTTACAAACAAGAAAATAGTTTTAGGAGGTCAAAACACATTCCTAGTGGTTAAGGTCTTGGAGGGCACAGTCTGAGTGGGATTTAAAACCTCCCCACTTTGAGCCCAAATCCTTCCCTCTCTATTCCAGTTAACAGTAGGTTTCCACAGCAGTGGCCAGAGCAGAGATGTGGTTTTATAGCACAATACAGTAGGAAGCCAATCTGCATGAGGGACAGAGGGTGGCGGTATTTTTTATTCCCTGTATGAGTGGAAGAAACGCTGCTTCCCTGTGACCTGAGATCCTCTTTCTCAATAGGAAAGAGGAGGTGAACAAACGCACAGCCTTCAGGAACGGTGCCAGAAGGACTTCCCCCAAGAGCCTCTGGAACAAAGGCTACCACCAGCATGGCATGGCCCCTGCGCTGGACCCACAGAGGAGATCCCATGATGCTCTCAGCTGGACCCTGTCCTCTTCTGCAACTGGCTCTGGAGAGAGAAAGAGAAGTTTAAATATTTTATATCAAAAAAATGCACCAACACCTTCAATGTAAGTTATTTTTAAGAGCACAAATACATTGTCTAGGAAATATCAATATTAAACAAGTTTTGATGGATACGACCCATTGCAGGAAATCGAATCTGAATAAAGAAAAAAATCATAAAATATATTATTCTTTCATTGCCCTGAAAATAACATTTAGAATAATTCTAATTTTTTTTCCTGTATTGCAGAGTAGTGTGGGATCAATTCAAATTTTAAAAAGTAGGCAAGCTACTCTGTTGAATAAACAGTTCCCCACTTATTATTTATTATATAGCAAATTGTAAAAAACCTCAAAGGTAGGTTTATTAAGGACAACAGACATTTTTAGAGTCCTCCTTTTGCTTGTTTCCCAAATAAAATTTATTATACTACTTTTTTTTCTTCTTTCAAAATGTGTGAAATGGTCAAATAATGAAAGCTGGGCTTCCATAATTTATTGCTCTTGCATTGGGTAGATCACTTAAAATCTGAGCCTAAGTGACTAAAAAAAAAGAGAGATTGTCAAATTAGAAAAAGTGCAAATTCAACTATATGTTTTCTGCAATGGAGACAAACCCTAAATACAAATACTAAGAGAAGTTGAAAATAAAAGGAAGTTTAAGAAATAAATTACAGAAACCATAAGAAAAAGTAAGGAATCATAGGAGAGCTTCTGTGGCTTTGTTAATATCAGACAAAATAGACTTCAGCACAAGGTGGATTTTCTGAGATGAAGAGAGACATTTAATGTTGGTAAAATGGTGAATTCATCAGAAAAATATAAATATCCAAAGATCACAAAGGTTATTAATATTAATTAGAGGGCATAACTGCAGATGCTATAATGATTAATGTGATAATAGAATAATATTATAAATAACTTTATGCAATACATTCTACAATTTAGATAATATGACAAAATTCCTTAAAAACGTAACTTAGCAAAATGACTGAAGAAGAAATAAAAAATCTGGAATAGCTCCACACTATTAAAATAAAATACAAAATTGTAGTCCCTTTCAAAAATAAAGCTCTATATGTAATTCTTCACTGGCAAATTCTATGAACATCTAAGGAAGAAATAATACCACTGTTACACAACGTAGTTCTATGGTTAGATGAAGATAGAACTCTTTCCCCTCAATTTATATGACCAGCATACCTTAACACCAAATCAGGAAAATAATTTCAAAAAATAAAGATGCAAATTAAAATCAGCAATACGCAAAAAATAAAATAAAATAATGCATCATGATCAAATAAAGTTTATCTCAGCATGGCAAGGGAAAGTGGATTAAACAGGCAAAACTAAATTATTGTCATTTACCACTTAAAGAAAAGGTTCAGAACTTATTTAACAAAATTAAATACCAATTCATAGTAAAAAATCAACAAACCAAGGCATCTAGCCAGTAACATGCCCGATAGTGAAAAAACGTTTAATGTTCTCCCGTTATTGAAGGCAGGATGGAGCTGTCTGCTCTCATGTTTTCTGTTTAACTTTGAGGTGTGCAGCTTTGGGCCAGGGCAGTAGAGAAGAGCATCAGGGCTTATACCTCACTAGTATCTTTCCATAAGAAAAGAAGTACCAGAAATGGGAAACATGTTTTTGTCAGCATAAATCATCTCAACGTATTCTTTCTTATTAATTGACAAAAATTTGATGCAGTTGTCATATGCAACATGTTTTGAAATCTGTGTACATTGTGGAATGGCTAAGTCAAGCTAATTAACATATGCATTACCTTACATACTTTTTGTTTTTAGTGAAAACACCTAAAATCTACTGTCTTAGCAATTTTCAAGAATATATTAAGAATATATTACATTGTTATTATCTACAGTCAAAAGCTCTAAACAAGATCTTGAAACTGAAAAGGACAATGCATTTTAAAGATTCAATAATAACAAAAGACATAGAGCCTGGTTCTGGATTGCAAAACTCAACCGTTTTGTTGTGTTTTTTTTCTTTAGATTTTTTTCATTTTAATTTTTTTGCTGTATAAACATATGCAAATAAAAATTGCATGTTTATCATGTGCAACGTATTTTGAAATATGTATTCATTGAAGAATAGCTAAGGTTTCTTTTCTCATGAAACTGATCTATAGATTTCAGAAAATGTTAATCAAAACCACAGATGGCCCTTTATAAATATTTAAATTATAATTTAAAATATGTATATGGAAATTCAAAGGATATAGAATAGCTAAATGAATCTGAAAAAGAACAAAATTGGAGAACTACTACCAACTGATTTTAAGACTTACTATAAAACTACTATTATCCAGTCATTATGGTATTGGCAAAAGCATAAACAAATAAATCAAAGATGCCGAAACAAAGTTTCACGCTTCTAGAGCCAACACATTTCCAACAAATTTGGTAATGAGATTCAACCAGAAAAGGATAACCTTTGGAAGAAAGGTTGCTGGAATCAGTGTACTGTATGAAGAAACAAAAATGAAGCTCAGCTCCTTACTCTCCATACACGAAATTAATTCACAATAGACATAAACATAAAAGTTAAACCTGTGATTATTCTATACAAAAAGTATAAAATGTCTTCATAATATAATATATATATAGCATAAAACACACTAACCATACTCAAAGAAATAATAAATTGGGCTTAAGCAACATTAAAAGCTTCTTTTC
>NW_016107639.1:119005-142678 GCF_001604975.1 Cebus imitator | reverse complement strand
TATATATATATAATATCAATATATTTATACATATGACAAAAAAATTTCATTCGGAATACAAAAATAATCTCTAAAAATCAATAATAAAATAACCTTTTTCCCCAGAAAAAAAATTAATGAAAGCAGAAGACTTGAACAAACAAAACATATAAGTACACACAGAAAAGACAAATAAGTAAGTGAACAGGTGTTTAACACGAGTGTACCAGGTTGAATAGCAGCATTCCAAATTCTACAACTGCAGAATGTGACCTAATCTGGAAAAAGAGCCTCGTGAACTTCATCAGTTAGGCTAAGATGAAGTCATTTTGGGTAAGATGGGCTCCACATCCAAGATGACTGGCATCCCTATAAGAAAGGAGAAGAGTCAGTGAAGAAGAGCAGGCCATGTGACCACAGGGTCAGGGAAGGAAGGCCCCATCTTCAGGATGAAGGAAGGCCAGGTTGCCAGCAGCTCCGCTAACATCTATAGCTCAGACTTCTAGCCTAGAACACAAGAGAATGAATTCTTGTTATTTTATGAACTAGTTTGGGGTATATTCTTATGGCAACCACAGGAATATGTAATTAGTTGTTAGGAAAATGGATATTAGGATGAATGTAAAGTGACATTTTATACCCATTAAAATGGGTGTCCCTTTTAAAGCTTACGGTAATGTATCCTGGGAAAACCTGGGACAGCCAGAACTCTCATCCTTAAGTGCTTTGGAAGTTTCTCATGTACATTAAAACACACACAAAAATTCATTTATCAATAACCATCCAGGAAAAATAAAAGCGTATGTTGAAAAAATAACTTGTCCAAGATTGTTTACAGCTGATTTATTTACAATAGTCAAAACTGAAAAGAAACCAAATGTCTATTAACAGGAGAAGGGAAAAACAAATTGTGTTTTACACAACCAACTAAAAGAATGAACTACTGACTCTTGCATCTATATGGATGAATGCCACAGATTTACTCTAAAAGAAATGGAAGCTTATCACAAAAAAAGTGCAGATGATATGGTTCATTTATATGATGATCAAGAACAAACAAAACGAATGCACACAAAGGGACGGGAATTGGAGCACTGAGGACCCTTGGCCTGGGCAGGAGAACGTTTGTGGTGTGATGGGAATATTCTCCACAGTGATTGGCACGTGGGCATTTGTCTAAACTCATCAAATGTACATGTCAGATCTGCACACTTCACTCTTTGTAAATTTTATGTCTATTTTTTTAAAAAGGATAAGGATGATACAGTAAGCAAAAGCAACATGAACGTCCCTGTTTATCAATGACTTTAAAGCAGAAAATAAATAATGAGTTTTTGTAACTGGTAGTTTACTTTTTTGCTTATGCACAAGTTATATTCGAAGGATGAAATTCACAAGATACTACAAATACATAGATTTATTTTTTAATTCTTTATGAATGGAAAGGAAGCTATGAGCTTAATAAATTTTCTGTATTTAAACCACATAATATGGCAGCTCTTTATTAGAGAAAACAATATTCATTCTGTAAAACAATACATTAATGTTTGTAGTTTCATCAACAGAGCAATGTACTGTGCTGATTTTATTTATTTTGTGATGACTTTGTAGATGACTATTTTATTGCATAATTAGTTCTATGGTTTAATACAAGAAACAGATCTATAGTTACATTAGTCTAAAATTTCATGGGCAAAATATGCACCAGATTAGTTAGACATATCAAAAAGACCACCTGGATAATCATGTCAAGCACACAGGTGTAAAAAATAAAATTCTTAATTAATATTGAAGTAACACTTTCCATTGAAATGCATAATGACCCGTTTAAACAGTGAACAAACAGAAATGAGGCAACTAAACAATATAAATCAAAGCTACTCTTTGATTGCAATAGTTGCATAAACTACGACTACGAATACCATTTACAATTAAGAGAGCAGTGTCACATTCTTATCTGACAGATGCTGCTCACTCTTTACCTTTATAAAAAGGTCAAGATAAACAAACATCAGATACTTTTTCATACAGCTATTAGACCAAAGAAAAATGGCATAGTCAACCTCATTGTGCAGTCTGTTTTATGTTTTACTTTTGCTGCTGTTTATTATTTCTGTTTCTGCTGTATCTTGTGCTCCTGAAACACATGGTTTTTCTCCATCCTGGAAGTTCATGTGACTTATCAAAAGGAGATTGCAAAGACAACGGAGAGTGTTCCAGAATCAAGCCATTGGAGAGAGGTTACATTTTGCCCAGGTGAATAGCCTTGTGCCCCTCAGGCCGCCTTCACTCCAACAGAAACATACCCCAGGGATCTGGATGCTCAGTTTTTGGAAGAAATTGGCCATTTGGTCAAATGTTGGTGGCCTGACCTCAAGAGATCATCACTATTTACTAAAAAGGAGAAAAGAATCTGCCCACTTTAGTGTTTTATTTTATTATCATGAGAAACATCAACAGTTTTTCCCCCTTCCTTTTATTCTAATATTAGTTCATTGGCTATTGCAAAATATAATTAAGCCTATTTGTAGAGTAGAGTCTATTCCATGTTTTACTATAATGAATTTCCATTTTCAGAACTGCATTAAAAAATTGTATAACGCAAAAATGCAGAAAAAGTGAAAGAATGACATAGCTATCAACTGATACCAACCACATGGATACACTACGTGTTAATATTTTTCTATATTTGTTCTAGATGTTTATTTATCCATCTATGAATATGAATATATTTTAATTTTGCTGAATCATTTGAAAGTAAGTGTGAACATCATGATACCTTACCATAAATACCTCAGCTTTATTTCCTAAAAATAAGGATATTTCCCAGCATAGCCATAACATTATTACCAAGTCTAAGACAATTAACAGCAAATCCTTAATATCCAATATCCAGCCACACACCTATGTTTCTGATTACCTCAAAAGGGACTTTTACAGCTAAATCTCTTAAAATGTTTTTTCTGAATATCGTATCTCTTCAGCGACTTTTAATTTTGAACAGTTTCACCACGTAATTTTTTGATGTTTTTGACTTTTGAAGCAACCAGGGCAATTGTTCCCCAGTGTATTTTAGATTCTAGAGTTGTGTGACTAATTGCTTTTCCTTTTTAAAACTTGCTTATCTGACTCCTTGATTTATCTAAGCTGAATATTAACTCTGACATCTTGATTAGATTCAGGTTAAACTAAGTTGGCAAGAAATATGCGGTATTTCTCACAATATGCCACATCAACAGATAATAAGGTGAGACTTTCTCACTATTTATGATGCTACATTTGATGACTTGGGTGAGGTGAAGAAAACCTTTTCTTTACTATGAACGTTAATTGTGGGAGAATATATTGGCATTATGAAAATATTATCTCTAATTTTAATATTTAGACAGAATAGCACCTATTTTATTAATCTTGATGTATATAGTTCAGATATAACTTTCTAGGGCATAAGGTTCTGATAATTTTATTAATGATATTCAACCAATGACAATATATCTATATGTAAACACCAGGATAACAGCATTTGCCATATAAATAGAAAAAAGTCTAAAAGCTTTGGATAATTCTAACACATTTGATCAAGAATACATGCAGAGAATGACCGCTGCACCATTTTTTGTAATAACTAGAATTGAAAATAACTTTTATAACCATTTGTAAGGAAATAGACAAAATGTGGAATGTTCATCACTGAAACTCCTTATCGGTGAAATGGGATGAATTAAAATTATGCTTCAACATGGATAGATTTACAATACGGACTGCTGAGTTTAAAACAAGATGTAGGCCAGGTGCATCTTATAATCCCAGCACTTTGGGAGGCTAGGGTGGGAGGCTCACTTGAGCCCAAAAGGTTGAGGCTGCAGGGAGCCCTCCATGTTCATGCTAGTGCACTATCGCCTGGGCAACGGAAAGACATCCTGTGTCAACAAAAAAGGTTGGGGGGTATTTGGGTAAAGAAAATTAAACATAAATAGGAACAATACCATATATTGTAAATAAATACATACATGAATATGTAAAATAAATGACTTGGAGGAACGTGAACATCAAAATCATGACAGTGGTCACCTCTTGGTGTACGAGGGAGTGGGATGGTTTGATGTTAGATATATTTAAACATTTATTTATTTAAAATGGACTAGGAGCTAATATGACAAGATTATTAACCTTTGTTATGTCTGGGTTTTGTTGTTGTTACTCTCTATACACTCATTTAAACATTAAAGTTCTTAATCCTCACTTTGGAGATGAGGACTCTTGAGACAGGGTGAAATTAGCTGCTCTGCAGTGGAGCCTTAATTCAAGACAAGGTGTGACTGAGCCTTTAGAGCACCAGCACACTGTCTGACAATCAGACCATAGAGGGCAGAGGGCCGCTGAACCCCAACCAGCCTGCTGCCTCAGCCAGAATCAAGTTGACGGAGAAAAAGAAAGCAATCAAATAAGTGGTGTCTGAATAAGGAGAACAGAATCCCCAACAGGCCCTTTGCACAAGGCAGATTCTCTGCAACCACAGGAAGGGATTTTTGAATCTGTTTCTATAGTTATTGGTGAAGGAAAAGGAGGTTTCCAAAGAGTGTTTTGAGAGCTACGTGCAGATAGCAGCAGCAGGGAAAATTTGCAGATGTAGGGGGAGTCACAACTCTGCTCAAAAAAAGCTGTAGCAGATGCGAACAGAGGTACTCAGAAAGAGAAGAGCAGAGATTTACTTAGAAGTCTGAACATTGACCAGTCCTAGCTCTGCTGCTGATACAACCCCCATCTTCTGTTAAGTGGTTCTAACTCAGAATTCATTCCTGCCTTAGAAAACTTGTCTAAGAGCTTTAAATATTCCAGCAAAAAAGATATCATTTGCCTTACACAAAAAAAGTAGCATACACAATAGAAAAGGCAGATGCAGGACGTGAACCTGCAGTGCCCAGGGGTAAGTGGGGAAACAGATCAGCACATTCCCCATTGAAATAGGTCTAAAAGCAAAGAATGAGAAAAGCAGCAACAATTGCATTACCCCATCCAGGAGCACACCGCTGGCTGTCTCAGCCACTGGACAGGAGCCTGAAACACAAGGCCACGGCCACCAGGAAGAGGCGCAACCTGGGCAGAGGAAGGCGATGCTCCCATAAATGGAAGAAAGCCTTTGCACTGAAGAAAAGTCCAAAGTTCTGTCTTCCTCCATGATTTTCTTCCTCCTCCCTGGAAAAAAAAAAAGAAAGAAAGAAGTCCTGAGAAAAAAAAGTTACACAGAAAGACAGAGCAGACATTTATCTACTCTACCAACGCAAAGTGTCCCACCTGGTGGCATGCTTGGAGTTGGCCCCCAGTGGTGTCCCCACGTGGCATGTGTTTCTCTGTATGTGTGCATTCTCCAGGGTGGAGCTGCACTAGTAAAATCTGGGACTTCAGGTATGCGTATCTTCAATTTCACCTATTTTTTTGCAAAGTGGTTTTCATTATCTCTATCCTCTCTGTCAGTGTATAAGCACACTTACTGATCCATAATTCTGTCAATGATTGTTATCATTATATGTCTTTAAGCTTTTGTGTAATCCAGATTTTAGATTTTTATAGAATTTCTTTTATCTTGATTCTTAGTTATTTGACTTATTTATGCTCTATAATTTACTCTAATATTTTTGATTTTATTTTTTCTTTTATTCATTTATTTAAGACAGTGTTTTGCTCTGTCATCCAGACTGGAATGCAGTGGTAGGATTGTAGTTCACCGTAGCTCAAACTCCTGGGCTCAAGCAATCCTCCTACCTTAGCCCCCTGAGTAGCTGGAACTACAGGTGCATGTCACCACACTTGGCTAATTTTTAAAATTATTTGTAGAGATGGAGAAGTATTATGTTTTCTAAGCTGGTATCAAACTCCTAAGCAATATTCTGGTTTCAGCCTCCCAAAGTGCTAAGATTATAGGCATGAGCCACCATACTTGGCCACTATTTAAGCAAAGTATGACATTCATATCTCTGGCAACAAAAGCTAGATATCACAAACAAACATTTTTAAAGGGTTTCAAAATAGCAGCAATTTTGCCCCAGACCATAATTGGGGGATGAGGAGAAAAGATGTTAGGAAGTAATAATCATGGGAATGTCTTATTTCAAAACTTATGAGTTTCACCCAAAGCTATATTGAGTACTTTCATTATTAAAACAATAAATAATAGAAAAAGTATGAAAATAATGTTGGTAAATATATACATACTTAGCTCACAAAATATCCCATATTATACAATTTCAAGTCCTCAGTTAAACATTAATCGGTTAATACTTAAAAATTTAATAAATTTCCTGGAACAAAACAAAACAAAGAATGAGGATATAAATACATGTAGAAGCATCATTTTCCTGGGTGAAGTTACTGCATAATGTGAAGATGCATAGTCTCCTCAAATTATTTTTTTCTAAAGATAAATCAACTTCAACAAATAATTGTTCAACCTAGCCTTTGATGAGACATGTTTGAAAGGAAGAACTGAGCCAGCGGTCTCACTGTACCTGTTACCAAGGCATATGATACAGCTGCAGGTATCCAGCATTTTCATTCTAGCACTAGAAAATAGAAATTGAACAGCAAAACAGAATAAAGAGGCAGTGATGTCACAATTCCTTAGGGAGAAAAATATCATTCAATGCCCAATTTAGAAGAACAAAAAACAGAGTCTGACAGCCTCCACCTTCTTGGGTTTTAGATGTAGGGAAAGCCATAATCTGGAAGGCTGCTGAGGAGGGTCCTCAGATGACAGCCTCGCTTTGATAAAGCCAAGGGGGATGGTTACTAAGTCCAAAAATAAATGCTTTTAAAAATAGCTTCCATTTATTGAATCTATTGAACCACGTCACGTGTGGCTGGCAGGGCTGTATTCTCATCCAGAGACTGAAGGACCCTCTTCCATGCACCCTCAGGCTGTCGCCAGAAGCCATCTTTCCTTAGGTATAATGTGAGAGGTAGCACCTGTCTGCAGCCAAGTGGTTCTACCTGCCTGCTTCCTGCCAGTGGCATCTGGGGGGCTTAACAGCCTCCTCTCCTTTTCTAGCTTCTCTGCCCCTTTTAGTCGAACTTGGCAGTGTTTCTGAGAAAATAAATTTCTCCAAAACTCTGTGGATCTTGCATGGAGTTTTCAGAGGTTTATTCCATTGAACAAAAGCCATGTTTGCTGATTTTTGAGATAATCCATCCTGCATTTTGGCTTCTTGCTGAGGTGCTTAAGGGACACTGCCCCTGCGTTTCCTTTGATTTGGCTGAGATCTGTGGGGCGAGGCCTCGATTTCTCAATTTCTCAAAAGGACCTTTCTCATGGCTCAGTATTCTCACCTTTGATCTTCCTGAGGTTTTCAGCAAACGTTTTTATAGTCACACTTTTGGCTGTAAAAACGTTCGCTGAAAATTTTTCTAGAGCTATGCTTTGCAGAGTGAATCACTTAACGTTCTCATTATTTGCTATTTGGAGAGGTTGAAAGTTGTCACTAATGTCATGTCCTGATTACTTTTAACAGTTTGTCTCTCAATGTGTCTCTCCTTTCACATTTTTCTATGGTCAGCAAGAAGAAACCAAGCAACAATATAAATATGTGCCTAGAAATCTCTTTATGTATTCAAATTCACTTCTTATAGGTCCTGCTCTCCACATATCTGCAGCAGACAACCTTGCTAACCTTTTGACTAACACTTAAGGAGAAATTGCTTCCTTCCACTTTAAATTATTTCATTCCTCACTTCCTCCTGAGCTCTCAGTGCAATGTCCCTAAAGTCTATTTTTCCCAACAGTCTGTTCAAGAAAATTGAACTTTTCTATCATTTCCTTCCATTTTTTTCCAGCCTTTGTCTAGTTCTAAGTTGCAAAGCTGCTTCCACATTTTAGGGGTGTTTTACAGAGTACCGCATTTCTGATACTGAAATCTGTATTAGTTTTTTTTTTTTCATGTGGGATATTAATATAGGTATGACATCTTTTATTTTATTAGTATATCATGTAATTTCAACAATTCTGTGCTTTATGTCTTAGATATGTATCATTTAAATACTAAAAATGTATTTTTCATCTGCATGGGTTATTGAATTAAGTCTTACAAAGTGATTTGGTAATCCATTATAGCTGATTCTGTTCATTAATTAACTTGTACTTCTCTCTATCTTCACATGTTATGCTCTTTATTTGGTTTTATTTGGTTGCACTTTAAGCTTTTTTTTATTCTCAGTATTTGCATTTTTTGAATTGATTGAAATTTTTATTTGCTTTCTTATTTTTTTTAACCCATTCGGTTGAAAATTTATATACTGTACTTGTTTCATCTGATAGGATACACTGTGAAATTCACCATGTACATCTTAGATATTCTGAAATTATTATTTTCAGTCTGAAAATAAAATCACCAAACAACCCCCTTACAACTCACATATCGATGTTATTTTCTTTCTTTCCCTTTAATAATGTAACATATTAGATATTATTAAATACAAAAGACTTTATTTAGATTTACTTATCAATTTCTCAGCTCACATTTTCATTTTACTTCTCGTATATTTCTGCCACCAGCTATTTTTTCTGAATTACTTTTCTTAGAAATTATTTCAGAAAAGACTTATTTAGTAAACTCAGTGTTTGTTAAACTGAAAATATTTTCTATTTGCTTATCAGGCTCTGGCTGCCACAATTCCTAAGATAATGTTACTATTTATTGCATTGTCATTCTTATGTGACTGCCATTTCCTCTCTAGCTGTATTGAAGTTCTGTCTTTGTCAGCCGGTGCTGTATAATTTTACTACAACGTGTATAGATGTGAATTTGTTCTGCCTGAGCTTGTGTGTATCGTACTCTGTGTTTTAACAGCTCTGAACTGTTCTCAGCCACCATCCACGTCCACATTGCTGCTGCTCCATTCTGTTTTCTTCTTTGGTGTTAATGGATTTCTCTGGGCCTTCTCAGCCTCTCTCCTCGCCACTCAGACTCACTCATAGCTCCTTTGGTGTCATATATTTACATTGTTTTAAATGGGTTACTAATTTCTTACCTTTATTTGTCTAGCTATTTTGTATTTTGTCTAATCTTTTTGTTTCATTGTGTTTTTAATTTTAATAAATGTAATCATCATTTATAAAATTGTTTTTTTTTTTCTGATTTCCTGCTAATTTCTTACATTTTTCATATGTTGCTCACTTGACAGATTCTACCTTCTATTTATTTACATATTTTACATTATTACTTTTATTCTTTATCTGAAAATCTAATGCCTGAAATGTTTGAGGCTAACTTTGAAACTTGTGGTTTTTCCTGTGTCTTCTGCCCGCTGACCAAATTATGATTTTTTATTCATCCCGTACTGAGTGGGGCATTTTTTCTTCCAGAGTGGATTTACACTTACCTCTGCTGGAGGCCCTGGCCTGTATCATTCCCAGATAGATTTTGGTCTTGCTGGTCAGAGCCTCACTCAGCCCCCCTCCCTTTTACTTCTCCCAGACTGAGCCTCCAGGTTGCTGTATTTTTATTATCTTTTGCCAAACAAGATAAACCTGCCCCTGCTCTGATGAGTTCAGGTGCCGGGAACAAGCTGCTGCTTCTGTGGGTGTAGGGTGGGAGTGCAAGGGCGGTTTGGAGATAGAGAGGTGATAACCTGTTACCTCCGTGGGTCCAGCACTGCACTCACAGGGCTCCTTTTCTGAGAGCTGTCTTCCATACTGCCGAAAGGGAACACGGCTCGTGGCTATTCTGGGCCTAGAGTTCTTCCATGTTGGTCTTAGAATATGCATCTGCGTTCAGTTTCCTTCTTCCCAGGGTTTATCCCTTATTATATTTTCGTGGAACATCTGTGAGTTGTAAAATATCTCAATTTGCACCTGAAGAATTCTATATTTTAATCTCATTTGTGAATAATATTTTACATAGAAAAAGGGCTGTTCTTTTTCATTCCACCAGCATTGGGATATAATTTCTCTATTTTATAGCCTTACTTGTGACATTTAAGAAGCTCAATTACTCTAATGTCATTCATTGGTAATAAATGTATTTTTTTTTGCTATGTATTGCCATAGTGTAGATTTGGCTTTAATCAAACTAGTTGATTTTCATTACACTTTGTGGATCATTAATGTCATATCTTTCATGAATTGCAGAAAATTTGTAAGGAGTTTCTCTTATTTACACTCTTCTTTCCTCCTGAGACTTAAGTGTGTTGGACCTTTCTGTGTGGTCACTGTTGCTCTTACCCATTTTACATATTGTCAACTCTTTATATTTATGCCCTATAGCCTCTGTCATTCCCCAGTGTTCTCTTCAAATGCACTGTCACATCAGCCCATTTCTTACTGTTGTTTAACCCATCAACTGAGTTTGTCACTTCAGACATTACATTTTTGTATTTCTAGAAGTTACTGTTTTTAATGGAGTGTGCGTGTGCAGTGTGTTTATATGTAGTGTGTATGTAGGATGTGTGTTTGTAATTTGTGTGTGAGGCGGGTGTGAGTGTATGTAGTGCAGTGTTCTTTGTGTGCTGTGCATGTGTGCATACTGTGTGGTGTATAGGTGTGTGTCAAGTATGGCAGCGTGTGTAGTGTTTGGTGTGCATGTGTGTAGCATATGTTTAGTGTGTATATGTAGTGTATGTAGTGTGCTTGGTATGTTTGCTGTATGTGTAGTATGGGTGTGTACTGCAGGACCTATGTGATGTGCCCGTGTGTGTGTCTGGTGTATGCATGTGTGTGCATGGGTGTGTGGAGTGTATGTGCAATGAGTGTAGTGTGTGTAGGCATGTACTGTGTATGGTATGTGTGGTGTGTGTGATGTATGAGCATAGTGTTTGTGTATGTATGTGTCTGTATAAGGTGTGTGGCATGTGTGTATGTGTTTGCCTCTGTGTGGGGGATGTGATCTATGTGTATTTGTAGTGTTTGTATGTGAATGCCTGTGTGGTGTGTTTGTGGTGTATATATATGTGTGTGCCTGTACATGTGTGCTTATGTGGGATGTGTGTGTGTGGTGCGTATGTATGTGTGGCTTCATGAAGTGTGTGTGTTACTGTGTGGTAGGCATGTGGTGTGTGTATGTGTGTACTTGAGTGTGCCTATTTTTTGCATGCATGTGGTGTGTGTGTACATGCTTGTGTAGTGTGCATGTATGTGCATACCTCTGTGGTTTTGTGTGTGCCTGTGTCTGTGTAGTATGTGGTATGTGTACATGCATACCTGTGTGCTGAATGTATGTGTGTACCTGTATGTGTGTTCTGTGCAATGTTTGCATGTGGTATGTATATGTGCATGCCTCTGTGCTAAGTGTAGGTGTGTACCTGTGTGTGTGTCTTTGTTGTGACTGCATGTGGTTGTGTATGTTTGCCTATGCATATGTGCCTATTTTGAGTGTGTGTGTGTGTGGTGTCCATGCGTGTGTCTGTACCAGTGTGGTGTGTGTCTGGAGTGTATATGTGCATGCCTGTGTGGTGTGTGTAACTGTGTATGTGTGTGTGTCTGTGTTGTGTGTGCATGTGGTGTGAATATGTGTGTGCCTGTGTGTGCCTATCCATTTGTGTCAGTTTGGTGTGTGTGTGTGTGTGTGTGTGTGTCTGTGTTATGTTTACCTGTATGTATGCTGCGTGTTCATGTGCTGTGTCTATGTGCATGCCTGTGTGTGGGCCTATGCATATGTGACTGTTTAGTGTGTTTGTGGCCTCATGGAGTGGGTGTGCCTGTGTGTGCCTGTGTGGTAGGTGTGTGGTGTGTGTTTGTGTGTATGCATGTGTGTATTATGTAGCACACATGAGATCATTTTTCTCACACAAAGGCCTGTCTTACTCCTTGTCATGTCCAGGTGTCTCATTTCTGTCCCAAACTCATCCAGGAGTCCTGGCGATGGCAGAAAGGTTCTCAGTTCCAGGTGAGCTCTGATGTCTGCACTCACACAGGATCATGTCGTGAGTGTGTACACAACACGAGCTATGAAATATCAGCCCTTACCCACCACTCCCGACACACCAGCCGTGTGCCCTCCCACCTGTCACCGCCTCTGTGAACTTGCAATGCCATTCAAGCATAAGCCTTGCTCATCGGCTTCCTAGTTCCCTGTGCTTTTGCGGCTTTTAGGGATGTCCATTTGTTTCCCTGTGTACTTTAATTATGTCTTGAAGTTGTATGTGAATGACTATTTCTCGATATTGACAATAGAAGGTAATAGATTGCAGTGGGTTTTAAGCTTTGACCTTGCTCTGTAGTAAGAAATGCATTTAAAATTATTATTCAGGTACACACAATGTGTGTGTGTACCTACCCCCCCTACACACACAAACTATCCTGTAGGATAGCTTGCAGAAATGCATTCTGAAATTTTATATTTTCACCTCTTTCATTTTTAATATGGTTGCCACCAGTCAAGCTGATTTTATGGACCATTAATGGTTCTTAGTGCAGAAATTGAAAAACACTGATCACTTTTTCTGTTTTGCTGGCACTATTCTTAGGCAATTAAAGGGTTTGTTTGCCACAGAATGGAGGCTCTAAAATGCACGATGGAAAATGATAGTGAGGAAGTACTGATCAATATAGGGATAGATACATAGCAGCATTTAGAGAAAACCTTGCTTTGTGGGTCTCACTGAAGTTGACCAGGACAGGAAACAAAGAAGGTGGAATCCTCAGGTTTCAGGCCAGTGGAGGGTGAGGCTTAGATGAGACAGAGGTGTGAGCCTTGCAGCCCATGTCTCTGAAGATTGGCCTGTATTCTTCACATAAGTTTAAATAATAAAATGTAGAAAAAAGGGAAGATTCTGCTTAGATCTTCCCAAATGGTTAATATATGGCATCAATTAATAGAGTGGAGTTGACAAGACTCAACAGAATTTTGGGTGACTTTGAGGCTTCAGTATTCTCTCAGCACATCTGTACACAATGTGTGTATTAGTCCATTCTCACACTGCTATAAGAAACTACCCAAGACTGGGTAATTCATGAAGAAAAGAGATTTAATTGACTTCCAGTTCCACTGGCTATACAGAAAGTATGGCTGGGAGGCCTCAGGAAATTTACAATCATGGCAGAAGGGGAAGGAGAGGCAGGCATGTCTTACCATGTCAGAGCAGGAGAGTGAGCGAAGGGTCAGGTGCTACATACTTTCAGACAACCAGATCTCATGAGAACTCAATCACGAAACAGAGCTAGAGGAGTGGACATCACCACCCGCCCATCCAATCACCTCCCGCCAAGCTCCACCAACCATTGGGAACTACAAGTATGTGAGATCTGGGTGGGGACACAAAGCCAAACCGTATCAACTTCCCCAGTGCTTCCAACCTGGAGCACATAGAAAATGATGGTGTATGTATATTTGATATTACGACCTCATAAAAAATGGCAATATTTTCACAAGGCATGGGAAAGCTAGATGAGATTGCTTATGATGGGAGAACAGCCTAGGTTTCCTGGTAGCCCAGGCACCACTCAGCTACCCTAAGAGCTGAAAAGATATGTATCCATACATGCAGGACCATGGAATATTGGCCGGGAAGTTTTGATTTGATTCTAAATCCTACAAGTGCCGAAATTCTGAGACATTCCTACCCAGTATTGGGGGAACATGTTTCTTGTTGTTGTTGTTGTTCTGATGTTAATGACAATAATTTTAATTTATAATTGAGTGCTTATTGTGTCTTAGGTCTAAGGGCTTTATTTATATTCCTTCATTTAATGTTTACAAAAATCCTGTGAAGCACCCCTCTATCCCTATTTTACAGATGAGGAGATTAAAGGACAGAAAGAGTAAGTAACTTGCCCAAAATCATCAGATGGTAAGTGCTAAGGATAAAGTCCAGGTCACTGGGGGCTGAGGAAATAATCTGAACTGCTAGGCTAGCTACCTCTGATGGGGCACGCTTCCAGAATCAGAAAGTCCGCTCTGGAGACGTGTTCCTGTCCACACCGAGTGTCAATGTGCCCTGCTAGAGGAGGGGTTTTCTTCAACAATTTCCAGGACACACTTAATGGGAGTGGGAGCGGCCAGCAGGTTTCCCAGGCATGGATCCCTGGGCAACCTCCCAACCCTCCTTGTGGCGGGATGAGGAAGCCGTTGATCTGAGGACGTGCAGCTCATGATTGAGTGATGATTCCTTAGGATTTTGCTGTTTCCTGGAGAACCATACTCTTGCCTCCAGTAGCTTGACATGCTGTGACCCTAACAGGATGAGGGTTTTTGTGCAGAACCAGGATGTCAACAGAGGACTGAAACTTGAAGGAGACCAGAGTGCTTCCTGCGCGGGGTCCCACTGACAACCAGAGCCGGGGTTTGGTCTCGTTGGCTTTGGGTGATGGTGCTTGCTATCATGCAGAGTGTTCTGAATTTGGCCTTGGAATTGGCATTTTTATAAAATCTCCAGGTGACTCTAATACACATGATTTGCAAAACTGCACATCTCATGAAGCAACACTGCCCTAAGGTTTGAATCCTCATTGGGTGCTAAATTAACCGTGAGCTTCAAGAGATACAGGTTCCTGGGATCCTCCCCGTGAGCTGATGCAGTGGGTCTGATTGGGGCCTTTCAGAAAGTTCCCAAAAATCTTTCTTAAGAGGAACCCAATTTGGAAATGATACCTTAAGACCTGAAATAAATTATAATATGTTAAAAACTAGTAGGAAAAAAGAAATATGCAATTAGGGAAATTCAGATTATGAATACAGTAGATCAGTTTCTATATTTCAGATGTCACCATGGAATGAAGACATAGAGGAAGCAGAGAACAAGCCCAGCCCAGCCTCAGATCTGAGCTCCCACGGGTCTATGGGTGTGGGGCCGAGATGTCTGTGAAATGGGTGATAGAACCAAGCTAAGGTCTTCTGATCAGCAATGACTTATGAAAACTTCTGAGACCATGGAAATGGATGTCAGCCAAGGGGTGGAGAATGGGGCGAGGGACAGGTGGGAATTTTCCTGCCAGCTACGTTGCATAACCAAACATTTCTGTATATCCATTACATGACTTTGCCTCTCTAAAACCACAGCGAAGAAGAAACAACAGCCAATATGTTGATAGCTGCACAATGTTTGCATATTCTCCACCGTTGTGTGATTATGCATAGCAACACAGGTAAAGTTTTTGGCTACCTTCATAAAGAAACACTTTATCCAAATATGCAGTATTTTCAAGGATAGGAAACTTAGCTTGTTGATACCCTAGGCACAGAGATGAGACCCTAGAGGCCAGAGAGCCCAATGTCTCTGGGAGCCACAGGTGAACATGGTGTTGGTTGGCATCCATGCATATCTGAAAGGAAGAAGGGAAGCAAAATGTTACGTTGACATGTTTCACCTTATTCCATCTTTTCACAAACATAGTCAGCTTGGTAATTTTAGGAAGGAAGTGACAGAAGTCAGCAATCCTACCAAAGCATAACTGTGGATAAGACTTTAAGTTTTGTTTTATTTTTGTTTTGAATCGCTGCCTGTTTCTCCTTAGCATTTTATGCTGTTTAGCGTAATGGTGCCTTACAGCTATTAAACAGTCATTTGTGTCTTGATGTGAGGGAACATGGCGTTATCATTTTACAGATGAGAAATCTATGATAGAAAAAAATGTGATTTGCCTAAGGTCACAAATCGAACCCGAAGCAGAGTCTCAAAGTGCACATACACGCTCGTCAGAGAAGTGGTGTCCGTGTTATGGAAAATGGAGCGATGCACATTAGAGTTCTTGGAATTGATTCAATAATATATTCAAATACTTATGCTTAGTCAAATCTGTAGCTTGGAGAAATGAGCGGGTGATTTGCAGGATTCTGTGTTAAGGAAGTGATGAGCTTGTCTCATTTTCCTCATGATCTCTCATTCTTCTCATGTCAGGTTGACTACCCATTTTCGTGATTTCGTCTATCATCTCAAAATGTTCTTCATTTAGGAAATAATTTAAAGTGTTGATGCAAAAAAATTACAGTGTTTAATGGTTCAGAAATTTTCAGAGTTCCCCTTCAAAATGCAGCAAAACCCTGCAGTGCTGATACTTCAGAAATAGAGAAGGGGTTGAAACTCTGTCTTCATATCAATCAAGGTTCAGTGTTCAGGGTTAAATGGAGAGCAGATGAGTGTCAACACAATAAAATCACCACACAATCGAAACTCAATTGTTTCATCCTCTAGCACTCCAAGTTCATTCTACCCTGACACTTACGCATTCCGCAAAAATAATACGTTATATAAATGTCAGCTCTACGTGATCAGTGTGCCAACATATACCTAAGCTACACTTTCTATTCTCTTTCATATCTTGCCTCTAGCAAACAGAGTAATTAATAGTGTAGGTGCCGAAAAGGATGGCGTTGATGAAAGGCATAAGCAATTCTCCAGTAAAATCAGATTTTACTAAGTAATTTGGATGTTCCAAGTATGAGAACCCACTTACACTTGTATAATAACATCAAAACTCTGTCACCTCCTGTATTTTAGGGCTAAAGACCTTAAAATTATTTAAAAGTAATTTTAATAAAATTAAAAGATATGTATCACATCCTTGTATTTCCCAAATATAATCCAAAACTGATGAAATGAACAAAAGTAGACTATTTCTCTGCAGTGTTCATGATTGTGAATTCAGTGTCCCATTTTGGCCCCACACCCATAGACCCGTGGGAGCTCAGATTTGAGGGTGGGCTTGTTCTCTGCCTCCTCTATCTCTTCATTCCATGGTGACATCTGAAATATAGAAATCGATCTACTGTATTCATAATCTGAATTTCCCTAATTGCCTATTTCATTTTTCCTACTAGTTTTTAACACAATATAATTTATTTCACATCTTAGTGTATCGTTTCCAAACTGTTCCTTTGAGAAAGGAATCTGCTTATGTGGACCGTTCTGGATTTGGCCTTGGAGTTGACATTTTTATAAAATCTCCAGGTGATTTCATAAAAACTATACTGTACACAAACACAAATTTAAAATTACTATTTTCCAATTTGTTATAGACTAAGATTATTTCTACTCAATTGCATCAAACAGTATATTTTAAAAACATATAAATGACCCATATATTATTGTTTTAAAATCTCAAAATCTGAATAAATAAATATTTGAATTTATCAGGAAAGGTGTGAACATTGCTAAACCCAAAGATGTGCAACCTATCATTGTCACTTATCTGTACAAGAGAGTCTATCTCCATAAAAATTTGAATTTTTTTTCTTTTACTTTATACCCAAGCCACGAAGAAATCTTGTTGCCTCCACTTTCAAAGAATACTCAGAATATGACCACTTTAAAAAATTTCCTCTGGTACAACATGCGCATAGCTATGGTCGTCTCTGCTGGTTACTGCAGCTATTGCTGATAATTTCTCTACTTCAACTATAACTCTTCTGCTGTTCACTCTCAAAAAACGAGCCAGAAACATTCCTTTAGAGTGTAAGCCACATTAGGAAGCTCCTCTGCTCTCCATCTTACAGGAATAACAAGCTCCATGTGGAACAGGCCCCCGTCAGACCTGGTCCCACCTGTCCAGTATCCTTTCTGTTCTCCCTTCCAGTCTGCTCCTGACAGAACGGATTCTTTTCCGTTTCTCAGACGTACCAGCCCAGTTCACCTTAGCACCCTTCCACTAATGACATCCTTTTGCCGAAACACTCATTGCTCAAATATTTGTTTGGCTAACTCCTCCTCTGAAGCTTTAGTTCAACTTTCATGTTCTGGGCCAAGATCTTGCCCCGTTGTATTCACTGATGTATCATGGACCCTAGAACAACGCCTGGCATATGGAGGTATTCAAAAAATATTTGTTTAATAGAAGGATGGAATGCATATTAGAGTAATTAGTAAATAATATCAGTAGTTTTTAGTAAAATCAGACCAGATTGTAGACCAGCAGGTTCTCTACATTCGCTGCTGTTCATAGAATTTCTCTCTAACCAGCATTTAAAAATGGAACTTCACATAGGGCACATTGAGAGAGATAGTAACAAAATGCCATTATCAATTTCTATATAACAAATATAGTTATGAGCTACACAGGCTATTTTTAGTGTTCTCCAGTGAAAACTAAGTACTAAGAAGAGCTTTTTTCTAAGAGTTATTCATGAAGCAATTGCCTTAAACAATATGATTCAAACAGTCAGACTGCCAGTTTCATTGCAACCTAGAAGGATATATGGGTACAATATTCATCAAATTAGAATCCATAAACAACAAATTATTTTAGTTGTGATATGGATAAGAGTTGCTTAGAATAAAACCTGGAACTTTGTTCACCAGAAAAGCAAACAAACAAACCGGGTTGCTGCTTGAGAGTGTATGAACAGACTGAGCAATCAAACAGTAATATATTCGAAAATTCGGTGGAAATTGAGAACTTATCTTAGACTATTGCCTGGATACACTTCTGAGTAATTGTGCACCCTTCGCAAATAATATTTTATACATTTGTATGGTTTTTTAGATATTTACACAAGCACATTATGAGATTATTGCAATGGACTGAATGTGCTTTCTTAAAATTCAGATGGTGAAGCCCTGAGCTCCATGATGATAGCATTAGGAGGTAGGCCTTTGGGAGAAAACTGGGTCATGAAGGTGGAGCCCTCAAGAATGTGATGAATCCTCTTATGAAAGCGGCCTGAGAGAGACTCCTCACCCTTTCCACCGCGTAAGGACAGTGTGAGGAGCGCCAGGTATGAACAGGCGCCCATCAGATCTGGTTCCACTGTCCAGTGGCCTTTCCTTGCTTCGTCTGTCTAGTCTGCTCCTGACAGAATGGATTTCTTTCCATTTCTCAAGTGAATCAGGCACAGACCATCTTAGCACCCTTCCTCTAATAAAATCCTCTTCCTGAAGCACCCATTGCTCAAATATTTGTTTGGCTAGCTCCTCCTCTTAAGGTTTAGTTCAAGTTTTATGTTCTGGGCCAAGAACTTGCCCTGCTGTATTCACTGATATACCATAGACCTAGAACAATACCTGGCATATGTAGGTATTCAAGAAACATCTGTTTAACAGATGAGCAAATTGTGAAAAAGAGCCTGGCGCCTCCTCTCCACCCTGGCTTCCTCTCTGCCACGTGATCTCTGCACATCCCAGCTCCCCTCCACCTTCCACCGTGAGTGGAAGCAGCCTAAGGCCCTCATCAGAAGCAGAGGCCGGCACTGTGCTTCCTGTGCAGCCTGAAGAACCGTGAGCCAAGCAAACTTCTTTTCTCTATACATAACCAGCCTCGGGTATTTATTTAAAGCAACACAGACTAAGAAAGAAAGGCATGAATTGGAAAACAAAAACCAAATATCGATATGCAGATGACATGAGTAAATATTTAGAAAAAAATCTTCAATAAAAATGATTACAATTAGAAGTGTGGCGAAGTAGAAAGACAGAAAATTAACAGAAAAGCAGGCTTCTATTTGGAACATTGATGAAGAGTGTACTTCCAATACTGACTCAAATATTTAATAGCTAAAGATAAGCTTAATGAATTTTGTGAACTTTATGTAAAGAAAACTTTAACATATACTTAAACAAAAAGAAGTGGTAGTAAATAGAAACACAAACCAGGCTTTCGGAAGGCAAGGCTCAATATCATCAGGTTTCATTTAAGTCAATTTAAAATTTATCATGATCCCGATAATCATATCTGTTTTCCTCTATTTTACAATTGTTCTAAAATTCATTTGTGAAATTGCAGTAAGTACAGTCAGAATAGACTTGACAATTCTCCTAAATATTGATAATTTTTAAAAACCAACAACCCGTTCATAAAATGTACCAAAAATATGAATAGGCAGTTCACAGAAAATAAATGAAAATATCCCTTAAACCAATTGAAAGTTCAATTGTAAAACGCATACAAATAAAAAATTTCATTTATATACCATTATTAGTTTACTATCAAAATCCCAAAACATTAGCGGAACATTCTGTAGGCCCAAGAGCTGTTTTCATCTATGACTTCAGTGAATGCTTAACAGCATTCCCTATGGAGTTCAATTTGCCTATACATGGCGAAAGCAGAAGTATATGCAGCCTTTCTCCTAAAAAACTCACTTTCCTGAATCTGTCCAAAAGGTGCAATAGAAAAAATGGGAACTGACTTATGCGAAAAGCTACTGATCGCCACCTTGTTTCGTTGTAACGAAATGTTGGAAACCCAAATGTTCCTCTACAAGAGACAATGAAATACTATGCAGCTGTCAAAAAGGAATGGGGGAATCTCTTCCCTCAATTGGTAATGACCTCCAGGGTATGTGGCTAAGTAAAAGAAATCAGCAGCTGAAAGATCACATCTATTTCTATATGTCTACATTTCTACACATAAAAGTAATTACCCTAGATAAATTGGTAAATCAAGAGACAAAGAAAAAAATAAAAGGGAGACAGAGCAAATCCGAATTATCTGTGAAGTTACACGTATTTATTTTTATCTGAAAAAAATAGCACTTGGAAGAATAACCAGAAGTATACAAATGTTTGCCTATAAAGAAAAAGGGGAAACAGTAGACAAGAATAAAAACATTTATATATTTTAATATTTATTTTTAAAAATTCACATTTTAAAAAACTATAATAAAAATCAAAATTAAACTGAGCAAGTTTTAAAATTAAAATGAAACCTAGAAAAAGTGAGTCAATCTATCAAGTTGGTCACATAGTCAGTGACAGTAGCCACACCAGAGGAGGAATTTCCAGGGAATTTTAAAACACAGTATTCTGAGTGCACACCCATAGTGGGATATATTTTCAAGTCAAATAGGGTTTCGCATAAACTTAAAATTCATGTAGCAGTTACCCTTGTTTATGATAATGCTGGTAATACATTTTTAAACTATTTTATGTATTTTGAGGAATAAAATTAACATTAAATTATAATACACATTGTTGGGAATGAAGCCATGTTAAAGAAGGTGCAGATATCAGCAAGCTAACTGAAGAGCTCCCACTTTAAAGCAGTAGCTCACAGTTAGTGGCAAGCATGACCCTGTGGACATTTGCGAAACTCTGGGCTTTGCCACTCCGTTTCATTTCACAAGGATCCAGAGATGATCAGTTTGCCTTCTCTGTCTCTTAGATGCCAGAATTTTAATCTTAATTTTTTTAAGGATTTTTTTTCATTCTTCTATCAACACTTTTTGTTAAAGGCTAAAAACATTAGATAATGATATATATTTTGTTTTTGCTTTGCTAATGACTGACAATTCCTGACACTGAATCCCAGCACAATGAAAAAGAGCTGCCTTGTCTTATGTTTACTGTAACTTCCTCTCTATCCATTAGCAAGCTCTTTTCTACACCTGGGAAATAATTCCAGGTGTAGAAATAGTTCCAGGTGTAGAAAATATTTCTCCAAATAGACTGCTTCTTTGTTGGTCTCATTTTTATTTATTATTTTATTTTATTTTTGAGATGAAGTCTCGCTCTGTCGCCCAGGCTGGAGTACAGTGGCACAATCTTGGCTCACTGCAGTCTCCACCTCCTGGGTTCAAGTGATTCTCCTGTCTCAGCCTCCAGAGTAGCTGGGATTATAGGCACCTGTCGGCATGCCCGGCTAATTTTTGTATTTTTAGTAGAGATGGGGTTTCCGCATGTTGGCCAGGCTGGTCTCAAACAGCAGACCTTCAGTGATCCTCCCGCCTTGGCCTCCCAAAGTGCTAGGATTACAGACATGAGCCACCACACCCGGCCTGTTTGTCTCATTTTAAAAAGTCCATTTTATATGTTTATATGTTTAAAACCCTGTTCTCCTAACAAAATAGCTTCAAAAATACTTGTATTCTATAAAGCTCAGCAAGTTATATGAATATAAGTTCCCTGAAGTGCAATATTGTGCTATTGTGTAATTACTCAGAGTATGAGTTAATGAAACCCAACCACAAAGTCATTACCCCAAATAGATGCCGGTGTTATGATCAATAGTTATAGTTAACAAGAATTTATAGGTTAGAGTCTCTCTGAAACACTAAGGAAGGTCTTAAGTACATAATAAATGTTAAGTAGATTAAGCTAATATCTCAAGACATTAAGAAATCAAATTATAACACATTTCTAGATAAATCATCTTCATAAGGCTTTCTTTGCTATCTGAATAAAATCCACCAAAGAAATGGTTATGGTTTTAAGAAATAATCATTTTCCATAATGCTGTAAATTAAAATATTTGAAAGGCATATTGGATTATTTAAACTTTACAGTCCTGTTACATTTTGTGCAGACTTGTAAGCTGTTCTGTGACTGTATTACATTTTTAGTAGAAGTTAAAAAATTATTTTCTCTGGCCCATAAGTCAAAACTTGAATAGGAATGAATGTTTTCAAGAAAATTAAAGTGATTTTTTTTCAAAATTAAATATGGATTTTTAGTAGCAATGGGAAAATTACCAAGCCAGAAGCCAAGTCAGGTGTAGCAGCCTTCAGAGTAAACAAAACCAGCTGCAAATCTAAACTGATTGTAAGCTTGTTCAGGAAGACTCCCAAAACAACCTCCCGGGCACCTTATGCGTGGTGTACGTAGCAACACCTGAAGGCTAACGTGGAACGAGGAGACCTCAGAGTGAGGTCTGGAAGGCTTGGGCATGCGCATCTGGTAAATATGTCGATTCCCTCCAGCAAAGTGAAGTTTATGAGTCAGTGTTAAATTGGTACAGATAGTTGCTCTTCCCCCAGCGAGTTCATTATTATGATTATTTCCAAAGCCACATCCAGTAATGTGCTCTACAGAGAGCTCCAAATAAATATCCATCCTCTTCTAAGCAATTGTAGAACAGATGTAGGCCTTCTCTTATGTCCTCTTTATTTACTTTTTAGATGACATTGAGCTGGTTGCTTTGGTAGACATGTCACTCACATAACAAGGGCTTAACTAATGTGATTTGATAAAAGAGAAATTTTTATATCACTAATGAACCAATGTCAAATACAATAGGTCACAGACAAATCTACTCACAAAATCAAAACAAAGCCTTTAATGGAGCAAAAGTGTTTGAGAAATATTGTACAAATTAAGGATGCTATAAAGCTATTCATGTTGATGTTTCGCTAAATATTTTTAAATACATTTCTATGTGAAGAGAAATGTTCTGTAGCTCCTATTTAGAAATAATATTTGAGATACAAATAGGTACATGCTTATTTCAGAAAATTCAGGAAAATAAGTAAATCATAAAGAAAAATACAAAAATGCCACTATCAACCATTATTAAGATTTTTCTGAATTTCAGCCTCCGTTTTCAGTGCAAATATGTACTGATAGTAATGATACTATAATTCTCAGAAACAGTGAATCATATGTTTTTCATTTGGTGTTTCATGAATATTTTGTGTTTTCACTAGAAAGTATTTTTAAATGGCTAATATCTCAGTATAAGATAAAGGTCTTAATTTTGTTAGGTAGAATGACATGGTGATTCAACTTTAAAAGCTCTTATCCATTCGAGATGCGTATTAGAGAACTATTTAGGGCTGGTCGAGACAGTCCCTTAGATCTGCCAGGCAAATCACAGTAAACGAGTGTAAAGTAGATAAACATGATTGCCAAACTGTTTGTAGTTGTTAAAACTGGAAGATTAGCCCGAATTCCTTCCAGGTCCACATTTTTTACTGTATTTGTACATAAATAAAAATCCAACTTTATTTATAAGTATAAGCAAATATGCTTTGAAAATAATCTTTATTTTCATTTTTATGCCTCCTTAATGAGGCGCTAAGCCGTTTTATATATATATATATATATATAAAAATTGAGGCCATC